>NC_136425.1:10787500-11305000 GCF_052625555.1 Lactuca saligna | reverse complement strand
TACAATTTCATCCTTGTATATGTTTTCAATTTGATATCATAACTACATAAGCATATTAAATTTTTGGTATGCACACTGCCCTTGGAAGATATTCAACTTTTCTAATATAGAGATGCTTAGATTCGTCATTGCCTTCTTCATATAACCACTTTCCAGTATCTTTCAGACCTTTAGAGAAGGTGTCCACCTCTAAATCTGTTGCCACACTTTAGTAGGAACTCATAGCTAAATTACAAAATAATCTTATCAAAATGTATGCAATCCATTTAATCAAAAGGTAAATTACACAAGTTATATTAAAGATTACCAACACAAAAGAAAGAACTTTCCGTGATACAATTTTTGTAGATAAACGATATGAGGGTATTCCTTTTTTCTTTAGTTTTATTCGCATTTATATCTTCCTCTGCGAACATATGTGCTCTCTCTTTTGAACTTCACAAGCTTCTTAGCCCAGCCCCTTCCTTCTTCCACACCCTAACCTAAGAAATCAAAGTATCCGAACACATATATTAAGAAATTTTATGAATCAAAATTGTAAATCAGAATATCAGAAAAATACCTGAGAGTCTTGACGATGGTTTGATGACGATGAACAAAGATGGTTATAATGGAGGTCGACACTTCCAAGAGAAATCAGAGTCATCATGTTTTAACCTGAAGTCGTGAATCGGCAATGATAGGAGAGGGGTGAAACGGAATCAGAGATAATGAATGTGGTTGCAGCCGCAATCAGCAATGAAAGGGATGGGGGTGAGAGGACTCAACGATTGTGGTGAGGGCAGCAGAGTCGACGATGTTAGGGTTGGTGAGGCCAAATGAAATTAGGTTAAGAAAATATATAGTGGAAGAGGAAGGCATCATGTGGGAATGAAATTTGGAAGGAGCATCGCCTCGCCCGGGAACCAAAATATGACGAGGGAGCTCGATCTTTAATGATTGCCTTTATAAAATAGAGCATCAAAAAATCATTATTTAATGATGCGGTTTATAACATAGAGTATCAAAAAATCATAATTTAATGATGTGTTAACAACAATTCGCACCAAAAAAATCATTTTTAATGCTATTCTTTTTGAACCACACTAACAAATGTATCATGTGATCTTTTTTGGTGCTATTTTAATGCGGTCATTTTATTTTTTTTATTGCTATAGACATTTAATAAGACGGTTTTTACAAGCTACCGCCTCAAAAAAGAAAAATACAAAACTTCAAAAATGGTCTCTGTGGTTTTCGAAAATATCAAGTTTAGTCTCTAAGTTCAAAAAACCTTACAGATCGTCCCTGTGGTTTCAAAACTATTAAAATTTGATCATTCCGGCTCATTCCGTTACCATTTAGCCGTTAAGTCAGGAACATTTTTGTTATTTCATTACCCAGGGACCATTTATGAGGTTTTCTATTACTTTTTAAAAATAAATAAATAAATTTAATATGCAAGGATATCTCTCTCTCCAAATAAACACTTGTCATATGTATCCATCTATGTACTCTCTCTCTCTCCATTTTCATCCTAGAAAATCCAGGCGCTTTCTCAGTTTCTCTCTTTATACAAATAAACACTTGTCATATGTATCCATCTATGTACAGATCTCTTCTGACTTACTATTTACATTCAAAAATTTTAGTGGTAATTTTGTAGCCTTCGATTCCAGATTTGAGGATTTTAAGTCTTTTTATGATCTGGGTTTTCTTCCATTTTCTTTGTGATGAATTTGCAAATATTTATCTAGGTTTCAGATCTGGTGGGAGAATTAGAACCAGAAAATACACACATGGTTCTTAATAAATGCTTTGTCTTCCCCAACGTCATATAAACTCTAAAATTGATCGTGTTCTTCCTCATGGTTCTTAATAAAACCTATATCGAGTAGGGTTTCACCATTAGTCGAACTGAAATCGAAATGGATAATCACCCAGCCTATGGTGTGGTTCTACTCAGAAACAAAACGGGTCTCCACCTTAGCGAGTTGTATCTTATTCGTATGATTGAAATCAACATCTTCTACAACGTTGACGTCGGTTTCTTGTTCGAAAGAGTCGAAAGGGGCGGGTTGAGATCCAAATTATCTGTCTGTGGAAACCTCTGTAGAAACCGGTCCTTTTGATCCTTCTCGTCAATAAGATATCCAAAAACACCCCTGTTATTTCTTAATCCATCACTGCATCTCTTGAAGCCACAACTCTGGCGACAAGGCTTAACAGCCAAAAGGGGAGCCACCGGAAAACTGACTCCCTCACTTCGTTCGCTCTTCCTGTCGGGCATCAACAGTCGAACACCCCCACTTGTTGCTCCTCCTTCCCTAACCAAACACACATCAAGAGCTTGATTTGGGTACGTATCTATCTATTTTTCTTGTTGAACCTCCTTGAGCATCATCATCATCATCGAACCCACCACCGAACACCATCCTCCCCCTTCTCTTCCCCTTCGGAACCTCCATGTATGATGATTTAGACACAAAATGCAATCTCTAATAACAAATTTAGATCCAGATGCAAGTATGGAGTCGGGGAATTTTAAACCCATATGAAATATTTGATACTGGGTTCACTTTTTTCTAATTAAATTCGAGCAAATTGCTTTAACTGTGGAGGAAGGTCATACGATGGGCCATGGCTAGAAATTACATATAGTTGGGTGATGGAGTGGCAATGGTTTTCCATGGGAATACCAATCAAGGTACAAGCCATCTAAGCACCTCCAAATCTTGGGTTTTTAGTTTCCAAGTTTTGATTTTGGTTACCAGATATAAAATGAAGATATAAAATGAAGATGAAGTTGATGCTTTGGTTATCTGACATAAACGAGAGAGAGAGTTTAGTTTCCAAGTTTTGATTTTGGTTACCAGATATAAAATAAAGATGAAGTTGATGCTTTGGTTATCTGAAATAAACCAGAGAGGACCCTTGCATATTAAATTTATTTATTTATTTAAAAAAAGTAATAGAAAACCTCATGGTGCCTGGGTAATGAAATGATAAAAATGTACCTGACTTAACGGTTAAATGGTAACAGAGTGAGCTGGTTAAAAATTTTGAAACCATAGGGACGATCTGTGAGGTTTTTTGAACTTAAGGACTAACTTGATATTTCGAAACTATAGGGACCATTTTTGAAGTTTTATCAAAGAAAAATGATTCTCACTATTAAATAACTTATGTGCTAGTGAACAACAACATATTTATATTTTATTTAATAATAGCATCATATTTATCTTTTCAAGTAATTATTGTTTCTTTAGCACCATCTAATCCATCATCATTTGTATAGATAATTATATTATACAAATAATTAATTATTATCCATTTATGGTTAACCGTTCACCAAACTAGTTAACAATGTTGAGGCATAAAGCATTTACCTTCAAACTAACATGCAACTTATGATTTTATTTCACACTTAATGATTATAGCCCGTTTTTTAAACCTCGAAGTTTCAACGAGTACAAATGCTTTAAACCTAAAAGTACGTATTTTAATGACTATGTTACTTATGTTTATACTCTTTCAATATGCTGATATGTTTATATAACTTTTTAAACATATAATTTGTTAAAGACTAAATAACTTTTTAAACCTATAATTTGTTAAATGCTTGTTAGTTTCAACAGTTTTAACTGTAAGGGTAGAATCATCTTTTTTACTGAAGCAAGGGCATATTTGTAATTTTGATCATTTGGTTGTTATGAAAGTAGTTAGTGAGATGATTACTATTTATGTAATAAGTATTGTAACGATTCAGACGTATGAATGAATTCAGAAATGAGAAAGATGTTAATTTCTTGATTCTCTTTCAATCTAACATGATCCTTTTTTCTTTCGCTGATTTCATTGTTCTTCATCCAAATTGTTTCAATTTCCTTTGTTTCAATGTCTTCATCATCATCTATTCCTTCTCAATCGTCGAATATTAACATCACAAGTCCTTATTACCTTGGATCTTCTGATAATCCGGGTCAAATTCTTGTTACTACTGTCTTTAATGGCATCGGTTTTTCTGCCTGGAAGAGATCGATGAGCATCTCTCTTTCAGCTAAGAACAAATTGTCATTTTTCGATGGCACAATTACTGCACCACTTGTCAATTCTCCGACTTATTATGGATGGCATCGTGTCAATTCAATGGTAATTAGTTGGATTCTCAATTCATTACACAAGAACATCGTTGAAAGCGTTCTTTTCGTACCAACTTCACACGAGATTTGGCAAGAATTAAAACAGGAGTGTGATCAGTCTAATAATGCATTGATCTATCAAATTCAACAACAAATATATTCTGTTGCTCAAAATTCAAATGACTTTTCCACTTATTTCATAAAATTAACTAAGATTTGGGATGAATTACATGTCGTTCAAGATATTTCTTCTTGTACTTGTGGTTCTGATGCCAAAATAGAGAAATTCCTTGAAGAGCAACGCTTAATTAAGCTTCTCGTGGGACTTAATGAATCATACAAGATCATTCGAGGACAAATTCTGATGATGCAGCCTTTGCCATCTCTTTTTACTGCATATTCCTTGATCATTCAAGAAGAACATCAACGCACTATTACTACTTCATCTTTTGTCAATACTGAGGCTATTGCTATGCATGTGTCTCCAAATTCAATCAAGAAAACTCTAACATGCACTCATTGTAAAAAGACTGGTCATAGCAAGAGTCAGTGTTATCGATTAGTTGGTTTTCCTTCCAACTTCAAGTTTACTAAAGCAAAGAAAGAAGAATCCAAGTCCAATGTTCATAATGCTACTTCTTTTCCATTTAATTCAGAGCAATATCAGCAGTTACTTCAATTGCTCAACAACAATACTTCTCAACCTTCAACAAGCCATGTCAACGCCTTTATTACTGATAATGCCATGAATCCAGAGGGTAATTCTTTTTCATTCAAATCCTTTGCTGAAAATGTTTACAAATCATCATTTCTTCTTCACAAACATCATTCATGGATTGTTGATACTTGTAACACCTGTGTTTCTGGGCCTGTCATTAATGTTGATATAATAGTCTAGGTTAACCTTTATAACCCGTTGTGAAATAATATAAGTGTATTATTTGAGTATTATGTGTTTTGTACTTAATTGCTTAATTATGTGGTTTGATTAATTAAGAATAAAAATAAGCGTCAAAATTTAAGTATAAAATAAACTTGATATCTTTGGATAATGTTGTGGTAGTTGAAACGAGGTTTCCGAAGATATAAAGAATGTCGAAATCCGAGTTATAACGAAGAAGTTATGACATGTCGAAGTTTCGCGACAGAACCGGCAACGTTGAATGACGTAAAAAATGAAATTTACGTTAGAGAGATATTTAGCCTTAGTGATCTAAACGAGAATTGAAGATCTCATTGTTAGTATCGAAGCGATAAAAAGTTAGGCGAGAACGGACGTCAAACGAAGAAGTTATGAATTTATAACGAAATTTTCTGTCCCGGCCTATTAAAAATAAATAATAAAAATAAAGTCAAAATTAGCCGATGGAGTCTAAACGAAAGTTGTAGAACGTAGTCTCACCTTCGCGTGGATAAAAAGAACGTCGAAAACGGAGTTGGTATGAAGAAGATATGAATTTTCGAAGTTTATTAAATAATTAATAATTAAATTTAATTATTAAATCTTGGTATTATCCGGAGGCGAGTCATCGGACTCATCCGATGTACGCCCCACGTACTCGTGTACGCCCCACGTACACCGAGGTATGTCGATACTCGCACTCAAGTTCTTCGGTACGTAAGCAATGACGTTTCGGAGGCTTACGCCCCGCATACTCGGAGGCTCCAGACTCCTATAAATAGGATGCGAGGGCAGCCGGTTCAATTGCTATTTTTCTCTATTCTCTCTCCCGTTTTACCTCGATTTGCGTGCGAGAAGTACCCCGAAGCCCCGGTAATATTCCCGAGTCCCGAAGCAAGTCCCGAGATCCCGAGAAGTGCGGTTTTCGAGCCGAAGCTCTGTCCGCGAAAAGTTCGATTTTTGTAGAGATATTCCAGATCTGCTGAGGATTACTACTTCTACAAGCCGTAGTGCTGTCCGATCATCTTCTGATCAAGTGAGTGTGTAGTTACTTTCTTCTAACGCATAATTATGAAGTATTTTATACGAAATACGTGTTATGTGTATAATTTTGTTGTTATATGTGTTAATGTATATTCATTCTCTTCTATCTCATAGATCTGATTTATTTTCTATGAAATACGTGTTATGTGGGTGTGCCTCATCTGTTATGTGGAATATGTATTGAATGAAAATGCTATACAGGTTTTTAAACTATGTATGAAAATATATATTTTTATCCACTAATATGTTGGGTAGAACATGGGTAGATAGTTGGTGTGTAATAAACAGATGAGAGGCCTCGATGTTGTTGTTGTTGACCTAGTTATTCAGCGGAGTATGGATAACGACAATAGACTCCTTCTAGACTGTCTCGTGGAACGCTAGCAGGTTCATAACCTGTAGGTGTTGTGAACGATGTATTCACCGGTGTACTCTATCTCCCTCATGGTTGCCTTTAGGATATCTATTGTTGAGGAAACCCCTTAGCAGTAATGTCCGTCCCGATGAAAATCCTAGATTAGGTCCCTTGAGATAGATGTTGTTTTAGGAACGTAAAGTGAGGATAATGGGAATGAGTAATCGGGATAGTGATTGGTTGGTGAAATTAAATATAATTTATTTATTGCGGGTTGAAAACCCTATATGCTCACCAGGCTCCCAAGCCTGACCCACTCAGTTTTATTTGTATTACAGGAAGTGGCGCAAGGGCATAAGATGGATGAATCATCGAGTTGTTTTGTTTACAAGTCTGTATATGTATATATTTGTTGAATGACTTGTAATGTTATCGTTTATGCTTTATGGTCTGTATCGGAACATGACACCCCGAGTTTTAATTATATAATGAAAATGCATCTCTTGATGAAATGCTTTGATAAATATTATTTTATCATGTTTTGTTTTGGGAACAAATTCCGCAACACTTTTAAATCAAAAGGATTTACTCTGAAATTATTTTAAAAAGCATAAATGAAATAGGTCTTTTCTGGCCGTGATTTTGGGGATGTCACAATACTGGAGCAACTGATCATATTTGCTCTAATAAATCTTTTTTTGTTTCTATGACACCAATTACTCATAATCACACGATTGGTCTGCATAATGGTCAACACACATCTGTTTCTTATATTGGAGATGTCAAATTACATGATTCTATTATGTTACATGGAGTGTTATATATTCCAGAATTCAAGTATAACCTTGTTTCTATTTCAAAATTGACATCTCAACTCAATACCTTTGCTATTTTTACTGATGAAGCCTGCCTTCTGCAGGACCCTTCATTGAAGAATAGCTTCTCTCTCGGAGTTCTTGCAGAAAGAATCAATGATTTGTATATCTTTGATCATAATCATCTTCAGCATAATCTTTCCTACAGTTTTTCTGTTTTTTCATCTTTTTCTAGTTCTAAATCTTTTGTTTCCAATTCTGTAATGAATTCATCTTCTCAGTTGTGGCATAATCGTTTAGGTCACATTCCATATCATAAAATGAAAATGATGTCAATAACCTCTGATCATTCTTCTACTCAAATTTGTATGATTTGTTCTAAAGCTAAGCAGTAAAGGTTATCATTTCCTACAAGTGTATCTGTTTCTAATGCATCATTTGAAGTTACACACATTGATGTTTGGGGCCCTTATAAACATGCCACTTATGATGGATTCAAATACTTTCTAACCATTGTTGATGATTACAGCAGGCATACATGGATTCACTTGTTAACTCACAAAAGTTATGCCTTTTCTTTGATTAAAGCATTTATTTCACTGATTCAAACTCAATTTCAAGTTGCCATCAAAATCATTTGAACAGACAATGCTTTTGAACTTGGATCTAGTACAGAAGGTGTTGCTTATTTTCATTCCAAGGGCATAATTCATCAGAAATCAACACCCTACACCCCACAACAAAATGGAATACTGGAAAGGAAACATAAACACATTTTGGAGACTGCTAGAGCATTATATTTTCACTCTGGACTTGGGATTGCTTATTGGGGTGAATGTGTCAAGACTGCAGTCCATCTAATTAATAGAATCCCTTTAAAAGTTCTTCATAACAAGTCTCCTTTTGAAGTCCTTCATAATAAGCCACCAAATTTACAACATTTAAAAGCATTTGGGTGTTTGTGTCATGTTTCCACTAGTTTACAAGTAAAGGATAAATTCATGCCAAGGTCAACTTCTTGCATTTTCATGCGATACCCTTATGGTCAAAAGGCATACAAAGTAATGGATTTAACCACAAAACAGATTACCATTTCAAGAAATGTTAAATTTTTTCAAAACATATTTCCATTAAATTCTTCATCCATTCCTTTATCCTCTTCCCCACCTGCATATTTACCAATATCTTCTGTTGATTCACAATTTTCAGAAACTTCTTCTACACCTGTTCATATATCTTCTGATTCTCAATCATCAACTTTTCCATGAAGAAGCACACGAACTAGACAACCATCCACAAGATTACATGATTACATTTGTAATCATGTTAACTCTCAAGATCAATCTGATGTTTGTACCCATACTATCACTAATCTTTTCATTTCCTCTTCATCATTTCATAATTCTTCTAAGATTCCAACTACTTCATTCGCTTTTCATGTGGCCTCTACTTTAAAAGAACCAGCATGTTATTATGAAGCAAAAGTGTCACACCCCCGAACCAGACGGCGGAAACGTCCGGGGGCTGTCGTGACTCAATTGAATACCATAACATTGAATATATATGAAACATAACAACATTCGTCACCATTCATTAACATAGTACAACCAGTAGCGTTTACATATCATACATTGTTTAAACATTACATTCCCCAAAAATTAATTCGTTCAATTCATACAAAAATAAACCGCATCCGTCACTGAATAGGATTTCCCTTGACTCACTGGTTCCCTGAGAATACAAGTATTTTGAAAATCGTCAACATATGAAATGTTGGTGAGTTCATAAGTAGTGTTTGAAATCCAATGTTTTGTATGGTTTGAAAACCACCAGAAAATCCGATATTTTCTGAACAGAAAAGCTTTTGAAAATGTTGTGAAGATCCATAGGTATGCTTGTTTGTTTCTATACTTAAAGAAAATTTGTTCATCAAGGTTGTATGCGTTTTGAATCTGTATGTATTAAAACAAAACCCTAGGAAAACCCGATGTTTTCCTAATTTCTTATATTACATGAAGTTACATTGAAATCATTGCATAGCGCATAGTGTCAGTCACAGGCGACGTTGGAAGGTTCTCGAGCAGGATTATTTACTACAAACCCGCGTTACACAAACGCCCAGTTTATAGTTATACTAACGAACCCGAAGGCGTCGTCAGTACTAATCGCGTTATCCAATCGCCTTGACTAGGTGTAGTCCCACATCCGAAGAGAAAGAGGTCACGAAGACCCCGGTGACTCCATTAACCGGTTGGGGATATAGTGTACGAGGGGTCCCAGACCCGCCTCGCAAAAAGGCAGACTCCACTGGCGACACTAAAGGACCCTTGGGGACCAGTAGTCTACAGCCATTGAAAGTCCGGTTACGTCGTGTCGGATTGGTAAAACCCAACACTTCGTAAGATAGAGGTCTTCGGGCCTTAAGATCAGGTCATTGGGCTAGCTAGGCTCAACGAACAAGATTTTACACTTTTGGGGCCCGAAGATGGTGCGTAGACGTCTGTGCACACTCGTACGTATAGAGAATTCCAAATCGTTAGTTGTATGAATCGTAGTGTCGTAGTGTCATAGCGTCGTAGTGTTAGTAGTTTTCGGATTTTATTGGTTCGAGACCGAACCAATTCGTTTAACAACGACTTTTGGTATTGTAGTGTATTGAATTTCGTCGATAGCCGCGATGCCATTATTTAATCAAATTGTGTATAATGAATCAGCCTTGAAATATTTCTGTTTTCAGCCCCTCATTATTTGTAAAATTTACATCTTCAACCCTTCTTATGAAATATTTCCCGGTTTGGTCCTTAAATTATTTTTCTTGACATTTTAACACCAAAAAGTATTGAAATTAATATTTTCCAGCATATTTTCATAGAAAACAGTTTAAGTCCCTGAAAATGCAGTTTTTCTCGGTTTTAGCCCTTCTTTTCGCAACTTTTAACAATTTTGGCCCAAATTGGAAAATTTTTGCAACTTTGGTCCTTTTTAAATTTAAAAAGCATTTTAAACCTTTGAAAAGGATTTGGGACACTTATAGTCCACTGTTTTACAGAAATTCACAGTTTTGGCCCTCCAAAACAGAAAAATTCGCATAATGGGCCTCCTTGGGCCGAAATTTTCATTTTTAGCCCAATAAGCTTGAAATTTATGTTTTTAATCCTCTAATTGAATATAATTCCAGAAATAGTTTTATTGAAACTGTTTTGGCACATTTGATCCATCAGAATCTGTGAAATGTCAATTTGAGCCCTTAATTTTGTATTTTTCACATTTTTGGTCCAAAATGTGTGTTTTTAGCTTAAAGAAAATTGTTGCTAACCACTTAGCTATTTTTCTTGTATCACTTTATATGTAGAAATATATTTGAAGCTAAAATCATAAAACATAAGTTATATCTCGATTTTGAGGGGTTTAATGGCTAGATCCAACATTAAAACACATATAAGCATACATATAAGCATGGAAATCATACAAGGCATACAAACACATATAGATCTACACTTTCACTTGTATTCCCCCCCCCCACAAAACTCATAAAAACAGAAAATAGGGGTATGAATCTCACCTTAGGGGGTAGTTTCGGTTCTTGAAGAAAATATGGAAGAAATGAAGTGATTTTTGGCCTTTGCACTCCTTGATGAACGTTTCGAGTTTTGAGAGGGTTCTAGGATGCTAGATCACGATTTTTGCATAGATTAGGAAAGGATTTTGATAACAAAAGAATTTAAACCATAGATCTATGCATAATCTTACCTTAGATGATGATTTACTTGCAAAATCCTCTTGGAAAGTCCCTAATTTTTGAGATTTTTGGAGAGGGGAGGAAGGGAGTTCTTGAGTGAATCTAGAGAGAAATGGAGATATTTTTGGTGTGTGTATGTGTATATGGCCGAGAGTGAGAGAGAGGAGAGAAGAGATGTGATCTTGAGGTGATACTTGCATGGGAAAAGGAAATATCTTGCATGGAGATCCTATGGACAATAGTGAGGTGGCAACCAAAGTCAACTTCCCTTGGATTTGGGCCTTGGGCCGAGAATATGAAGGGAAAAAGGAAAAATTTGGGCTTTTGCCCCTAAGCCCAACATTAGAGGTAGTTTAGGGTATTTATTGGCCTTATAAAATAAAATTGTGATTTTTATGCTTTATTAAGCTAGGTTAGGTTAAATTATGGATCAAAACTTGTGTTTTATTTCATCCTAGGTTCTACCTAGCCCAAAATATTGAAATAAACAAATGTGGGTCTAATTAGAGCCCAATTAGGGTCCTAAACCCATGATGGTCCAATTGGAAGGTCATTGGTCCATTTGGATCCAATAAGGAAGTCCTAGTCCTAAATGGACTTAACAAGAACTTCTAGGGTCTCCAATCGTTTGATGACTACTTATAGTACTCGTATCTTGTATTTGATTGAAGTTTTTGAGTCACATTAGGTTGAATGCATAGATTACATGGCTCAAAATTTACAGTTGTGACATCATCCCCCCGTTAGAGGGAATTTCGTCCCGAAATTCTGTTTGAAAGCTAGGTTTGAGAAAAAACTAGAATAGGTGAGGGTACTTTTGCTTCATTTGATCTTCGCGTTCCCATGTGAATTCTGGTCCGAATTGTTGTTTGAAATAATAGGCAGTTTTGTAAAAATTACCCTAAATTGTAGAAAAATCGTATGGAGATGTGCAAGTAGCCATTTTAAAGCTGAACACTTGAACTTTTCGCACCTTGTACAGTTTTGAAAACAAAAATGTTTAGGATGCCCAAACAGTCCGTGAATGGAGTTGAACTTTTCTGATGAAGGCTTGAGTAATTTCAGTAGATGATTGTTGAAGAATGGAAGTGTTTAATTTAAGAACACTTGGAGATGCCTTGAAGGTTTTCGAGAATTAAGTGTGGAAGAACACTTGAATCCAGCCTTGGATCTCGAAATTTTGCGTAGAAGAGTTTGAGAGAAAATATGATGTTTGTTACTTAGTGGAATGAGAGAAATGAGAGAAAATGAGGAGTGTGGTTAGTCGTTCCAGCTCAAAAACGTGGGAGTGAGTGAAATTTGAGTGTAAGGGAACATTGAAGTGACATAGGTAAGGTGGGGAGGTATGGCTGGTCATAGAGTGGGTGTGGGGTGGTTGCTTGTGGCTGCGAATCAATAACACTGCTTTGAATGCGAAGTTGGACTTAGCTTTTCTATAAGTTTCAATCGATTTTGAGAGTATTGTTCGCATTTGTATGAGTGTAGTCGATGAATCGATAAAGCTAGAACATATGAGTTTTGGTTCGCAATTGGATTGATGATTGAGGGATGATTCGTGAAGAAAAGCGCGAAGTCAAGGACTATGAAATTGTTGTTTGTAAGAATTTAAAAACTCGATTGTGGTGTTGTTGATGCTCATTTTTGCGAAAGTAAAACAATCGAGTGTTCGCATCTATGAATCAATTTGAAGTCAATTGGGTTAATATTCGCATATGGGTTCAACGTATGAAATTTTTTTTTTTTTTTTTTTTTTTTTTTGATTTCGCAAGTTTAGAGTTCGAGAGCTAAACTGTGTTCGCATCTGGAATGAAAATTTTGTGAATCGCATTTGATTGATTAGGTTAAAATGCGAAGAGATGCGAAGGGTGTAAGAATGAAGATGCGAAAGTGATTAATGCGAAGGGATGCGAAGGGTGTAAGAATGAAGATGCGAAAGTGATTAATGCGAAGGGATGCGAAGGGTGTAAGAATGAAGATGCGAAAGTGATTAATGCGAAGGGATGCGAAGGGTGTAAGAATGAAGATGCGAAAGTGATTAATACGAAGGGATGCGAAGGGTGTAAGAATGAAGATGCGAAAGTGATTAATGCGAAGGGATGCGAAGGGTGTAAGAATGAAGATGCGAAAGTGATTAATACGAAGGGATGCGAAGGGTGTAAGAATGAAGATGCGAAAGTGATTAATGCGAAGGGATGCGAAGTATTTCACAGTGGAATGCGAATTGGGGAAGAAAACAGAAGATTTCAAATATTGTCCCTGGAGTTTCGCATTTTCGGAAATAAATACTCAATTTCGCAAATGGGGTCATAAAATGATGAAATTGCAGAAGAGTTTCGCATTTTTGGAAATAAATACTCAATTTCGCAAATGGGGTCATAAAATGATGAAATTGCAGAAGAGTTTCGCATTTTTGGAAATATAAATGAAAATATATCTTTTGTTGTTTTAATTAAGGAAATAAATATTTTATATGAATACTCACCAGGAAAAACGCATATCATACATTCCCGATGAGTATGCATCATTGTTTTATCAGTTTGGCTCGCCACGTACTACAGTTTTTTTTTTTTTTTTTTTTTTTTTTTTTTTTTTTTTTTTTTAGGTTAAAGAGATCTAGTTGTACGTACTTTTCGATTCATGTTTTCTTATTAGAGTAGTGGGTTGTTTAGTAAATACTGAACGTAAGTCCAAGTACACAAGGGTTAGTTGAGCTGAGAGGTTTGACTTGTTGACTTTATTTGACTTTGAATTGACCAGAATCTGACGGTTGTCACATAATTGACACTGGCATCAGGTCTATTCATAGGACGTGTTGGTTAAGGGTTAGGGTACATCCAGTGTAGATTTCCCTAGTGGATTCGGTCTTCCCATTGGCCATTTCCACCGTATAGGTTTCATTTAACTTTTGGGGTTGTTGTTTTAATAAGTGTTTAAACTTATCGCTTACGAAACTCCGCTCCGCTCCGGTATCAAATAAGATGCATGCATAAATGTGGTTTAGGAGGAACGTACCGGTCACAACTGCGGGGTCCTGAACTGCATCACTCTGACCCATAGTCAACATTCTTCCTGCTCCTCTGTTTCCTGAGTTGTTGTTGTTAGGGCAATCTCGGCGGACGTGTCCAGTTTTCCCGCATCCGTAGCAGGTGTAACTAGGTCCTGCGTTGTTGCCGCTGGCATGAGGGTTGTTGTTGTGGCGAGGGTTATTGTTGTTCTGGTTGTTTCCTTGGCTCTGGTTCTGAGAAGGATAAGTCCTGCAGTACTTTGCAGTGTGTCCCCTTCGGTTGCAACTGGTGCAATGGAACTCCCTACATTCTCCTTGGTGATGGAAACCGCACTTGTTGCATTTGGGATGAGTACCGGAATAGGGTCTTGAAGCATTTGTAGCAGCTGAGGCTGGAGCATGTGGTGTGGCTGGAACCGGTGCAGTGACAGCGTTAACTGCCACTGTTTGCTGCTTTTTAGAGGCCTCGGGGCCCTGACGCCCCTTTCTCTTGTTGTTCCATCCTTTCTTACCATCACCCTCCTTTTTCTTCTCAGTCTCTACCGGTTTCTCGCCCTTCTTGTGGTTATGATCATATAGCCTCTTTGCCAGTCTCTTCGCACTGTCAAAAGTTTCAGGATTCGCAGCTATCACATTTCCTTGGATGGGGGATGTCAGTCCCCAAATGAATCGTTCAATCTTCTTTCCCTCTGATGTGATCATACCCGGGCACAAAAGAGATAGTTCGCTGAATCTCGATATGTAAGCATCGATGTTCCCATTCTGCACCGTGAGATTCCATAGTTCCTGCTCCATCTTCTGTATTTCACCTCGGGGGCAGTACTCAGCCGTCAGCATCTCTTTCATCTCTGCCCAGGGAATAGAGTTGGCTATAGGGAGTGTCATAGCTTCCACATGACCATTCCACCAAGTGAGTGCTTGGTCCACCAAAGTGCAGGCCGCGAACTTCACTTTCATCTGCTCGGGGCACTCGCATATCTCGAATACCGATTCTACCTTCTCGATCCATCGCTTTAGGGCGATCACTCCTCCGGTACCGTTGAAAGTTCGGGGTTTAGCGTTCGCAAAATCCTTGTAGGTGCATGCTCTAGTGAGTCCTTGGTTCGTCCCGTTGTTCGAACTTCCAGATCCTTGCCCGTTACCTCCTCCGTTGTTCCCTCGGTGGAGTTGTGCCATCGCTGCTGTGACTGCAGCAGACACAGCTGCCTGGAAAGCAGTGGAATCAGCTTCGGGCGGGGTTGGTCCTGGGTTTCCGCGGGTAGTTGGGCGAGGCATCCTTCTGTCGTGAAACGGAAAGATGTTGA
The DNA here is from genome assembly GCF_052625555.1 of Lactuca saligna. Classification (NCBI taxonomy): domain Eukaryota; kingdom Viridiplantae; phylum Streptophyta; class Magnoliopsida; order Asterales; family Asteraceae; genus Lactuca; species Lactuca saligna. The sequence continues at coordinate 11,289,717 of NC_136425.1, read as the reverse complement.
GTGTACGTGGTTTCCGTGAGGTGGCGACTCTACTAACTAGGTGTATGGTACGAACCTAAACGTTACTATCATCAAGCATACAATCCTAACGTCTCAACACATAACAACTGAGAATAATTTAGCAAAACACACAAAAGTTCATTAATATTATCCGCATTTAGTACAAGAAAATTTGCTCGTAGGAGCATACATAGATAACGCTAATCCGACAGCATAACGGCTCCATGAGTAGTGTAGTCACTTAATCATAGAGCCGGAGTACATAACATAGTTCCTAATAACCTACTATGATAAGTCTATTTCTAACCGCGATGAGCTGCGTCAGGAGGTGGTGCCGAAGATGTGGATGCTCCCTGAAGACGAGCAATCCAGCGTTCCGCGTCCCGGAGTCGAGACTCCCACCGAACCTGTCTCATGTGAAATTCTCGAAGGACGTCACGCGTCTCCTGTTCCGCACGCTCGACCCTAGTCCTCAATTGGTGTACCTGATCCGCAGTGCCCTGGGCAAGATCGCCCGTATTCCGTAACCGTTTCACCATGACTGGGAGGGCTCGATCAGCCGGTCCTCCATCCCTCAGGTCAAAGAACTCGCGTGACATGCCATACGGGGGTCGTTGTCCCTGCTGTCTGCTCCATCTCCAGAGGTCCATACCCCAGGGAGGGGTAGGGCCAGTGGGACCCACACGATATGCAGGCACTCGGATCGGGTAAGGGGGGTCGATGACCTCGGACTCTGCATCCGAATCACCCCCTTCGCTGTCATCGAGCTCCTCTTCGAAAGGTTCTTCGTCTTCTTCGGGTTCGACAGGCTCGCCCTCGACTTCTGCCTCTGGTTCCCCGTCAGGTTCCTCTTCGGAGTCCTCCTCGGGTTCCTCTTCAGGCTCTTCCTCAGGTTCCTCCTCAGGTTCCTCCTCGGGTTCCTCCTCGGACTCCTCTAGCCACCCGTTGTTTCCCTGATTAGGGAAGTAGGGGTCTCCCGGGTGATGAAAGCCAGCCATGTTGTCTGCGCGAGTACGTAAATATACTACATTATCCTAGGATGCTATGTCTATCATACATACTAAGCAACATTCTCTTTTTGGGTGATAAGGGTATAGTTTTTGGTTACCTGGCTATCCCGATCTCATCAAGACGTGTGTTAGTTTTACCTTGGAGAGAATGTAGTTGATCAGGCTACATTCACTCCTCGGTATCCCTAAGAACAGTCCCGATTTAACCAAAATACCAGTATTATTGTGTTTGATTCAGCGTTGGATCTTTATTCCTAATGCTAGCAAGTGTGTTTTATTTACTTGTTCTGTTCAGAGTTATGTTAGTCCCTCTTTTTGGTTTATAGTTGCATATCAATGTATGGCTCGACATGCTAGTTCACTATAAACAAAGCTCTGATACCAACCTGTCACACCCCCGAACCAGACGGCGGAAACGTCCGGGGGCTGTCGTGACTCAATTGAATACCATAACATTGAATATATATGAAACATAACAACATTCGTCACCATTCATTAACATAGTACAACCAGTAGCGTTTACATATCATACATTGTTTAAACATTACATTCCCCAAAAATTAATTCGTTCAATTCATACAAAAATAAACCGCATCCGTCACTGAATAGGATTTCCCTTGACTCACTGGTTCCCTGAGAATACAAGTATTTTGAAAATCGTCAACATATGAAATGTTGGTGAGTTCATAAGTAGTGTTTGAAATCCAATGTTTTGTATGGTTTGAAAACCACCAGAAAATCCGATATTTTCTGAACAGAAAAGCTTTTGAAAATGTTGTGAAGATCCATAGGTATGCTTGTTTGTTTCTATACTTAAAGAAAATTTGTTCATCAAGGTTGTATGCGTTTTGAATCTGTATGTATTAAAACAAAACCCTAGGAAAACCCGATGTTTTCCTAATTTCTTATATTACATGAAGTTACATTGAAATCATTGCATAGCGCATAGTGTCAGTCACAGGCGACGTTGGAAGGTTCTCGAGCAGGATTATTTACTACAAACCCGCGTTACACAAACGCCCAGTTTATAGTTATACTAACGAACCCGAAGGCGTCGTCAGTACTAATCGCGTTATCCAATCGCCTTGACTAGGTGTAGTCCCACATCCGAAGAGAAAGAGGTCACGAAGACCCCGGTGACTCCATTAACCGGTTGGGGATATAGTGTACGAGGGGTCCCAGACCCGCCTCGCAAAAAGGCAGACTCCACTGGCGACACTAAAGGACCCTTGGGGACCAGTAGTCTACAGCCATTGAAAGTCCGGTTACGTCGTGTCGGATTGGTAAAACCCAACACTTCGTAAGATAGAGGTCTTCGGGCCTTAAGATCAGGTCATTGGGCTAGCTAGGCTCAACGAACAAGATTTTACACTTTTGGGGCCCGAAGATGGTGCGTAGACGTCTGTGCACACTCGTACGTATAGAGAATTCCAAATCGTTAGTTGTATGAATCGTAGTGTCGTAGTGTCATAGCGTCGTAGTGTTAGTAGTTTTCGGATTTTATTGGTTCGAGACCGAACCAATTCGTTTAACAACGACTTTTGGTATTGTAGTGTATTGAATTTCGTCGATAGCCGCGATGCCATTATTTAATCAAATTGTGTATAATGAATCAGCCTTGAAATATTTCTGTTTTCAGCCCCTCATTATTTGTAAAATTTACATCTTCAACCCTTCTTATGAAATATTTCCCGGTTTGGTCCTTAAATTATTTTTCTTGACATTTTAACACCAAAAAGTATTGAAATTAATATTTTCCAGCATATTTTCATAGAAAACAGTTTAAGTCCCTGAAAATGCAGTTTTTCTCGGTTTTAGCCCTTCTTTTCGCAACTTTTAACAATTTTGGCCCAAATTGGAAAATTTTTGCAACTTTGGTCCTTTTTAAATTTAAAAAGCATTTTAAACCTTTGAAAAGGATTTGGGACACTTATAGTCCACTGTTTTACAGAAATTCACAGTTTTGGCCCTCCAAAACAGAAAAATTCGCATAATGGGCCTCCTTGGGCCGAAATTTTCATTTTTAGCCCAATAAGCTTGAAATTTATGTTTTTAATCCTCTAATTGAATATAATTCCAGAAATAGTTTTATTGAAACTGTTTTGGCACATTTGATCCATCAGAATCTGTGAAATGTCAATTTGAGCCCTTAATTTTGTATTTTTCACATTTTTGGTCCAAAATGTGTGTTTTTAGCTTAAAGAAAATTGTTGCTAACCACTTAGCTATTTTTCTTGTATCACTTTATATGTAGAAATATATTTGAAGCTAAAATCATAAAACATAAGTTATATCTCGATTTTGAGGGGTTTAATGGCTAGATCCAACATTAAAACACATATAAGCATACATATAAGCATGGAAATCATACAAGGCATACAAACACATATAGATCTACACTTTCACTTGTATTCCCCCCCCCCACAAAACTCATAAAAACAGAAAATAGGGGTATGAATCTCACCTTAGGGGGTAGTTTCGGTTCTTGAAGAAAATATGGAAGAAATGAAGTGATTTTTGGCCTTTGCACTCCTTGATGAACGTTTCGAGTTTTGAGAGGGTTCTAGGATGCTAGATCACGATTTTTGCATAGATTAGGAAAGGATTTTGATAACAAAAGAATTTAAACCATAGATCTATGCATAATCTTACCTTAGATGATGATTTACTTGCAAAATCCTCTTGGAAAGTCCCTAATTTTCGAGATTTTTGGAGAGGGGAGGAAGGGAGTTCTTGAGTGAATCTAGAGAGAAATGGAGATATTTTTGGTGTGTGTATGTGTATATGGCCGAGAGTGAGAGAGAGGAGAGAAGAGATGTGATCTTGAGGTGATACTTGCATGGGAAAAGGAAATATCTTGCATGGAGATCCTATGGACAATAGTGAGGTGGCAACCAAAGTCAACTTCCCTTGGATTTGGGCCTTGGGCCGAGAATATGAAGGGAAAAAGGAAAAATTTGGGCTTTTGCCCCTAAGCCCAACATTAGAGGTAGTTTAGGGTATTTATTGGCCTTATAAAATAAAATTGTGATTTTTATGCTTTATTAAGCTAGGTTAGGTTAAATTATGGATCAAAACTTGTGTTTTATTTCATCCTAGGTTCTACCTAGCCCAAAATATTGAAATAAACAAATGTGGGTCTAATTAGAGCCCAATTAGGGTCCTAAACCCATGATGGTCCAATTGGAAGGTCATTGGTCCATTTGGATCCAATAAGGAAGTCCTAGTCCTAAATGGACTTAACAAGAACTTCTAGGGTCTCCAATCGTTTGATGACTACTTATAGTACTCGTATCTTGTATTTGATTGAAGTTTTTGAGTCACATTAGGTTGAATGCATAGATTACATGGCTCAAAATTTACAGTTGTGACAAAAAGGAATTCCATAATGGGAAGAAGCAATGACTAAAGAACTCAATGCTTTAGATGCCAATAACACTTGGGAACTTGTCAAACTTCCTAAGGGTAAAAAACCAATAGCTTGTCGATGGGTCTACAAGATCAAATACAAAACAGATGGTACAATTGAAAGACATAGAGTCCGTTTAGTAGCAAAAGGATTTACACAACAAGAGGGAATATATTTTCATGAAACCTTTTCTCCTGTTGTGAAATTCACCACAATTTGTTGTCTTGTATCTCTAGCTGTCAAACGAAAGTGGAAGATCCACCAATTTAATGTCAATAATGCCTTCTTGCATGGTGATCTCCATGAAGAAGTGTATATGAAACTTCCACCAGGACATCATGTTGCTTCTTCTTCATCAATTGTTTGTAAGCTCAAAAAGTCCCTCTATGGATTAAAGCAGCCTTCACGACAGTGGTATGACAAGCTTTCTCATACACTTCTCAACAAAGGTTATCATAAGTATGCTAATGATTACTCTTTATTTCTAAAATTTACAAATCAGAAAGATAGTGGTGATTGCAGTCTATGTTGACGATTTTCTTGTTACATGGAATGATGAGGATTAAATTACAGATATCAAGTCTTCTTTTCATACTCAGTTTCAAATCAAGGATTTGGGACAAATTCATTATTTTTTGGGACTTGAATTCAACAAAATATCAAATGGCATGATAGTTCATCAACAAAAATACATAAAGGAACTTCTTCAATCATATTCTTTATCTGAATGTGCTTATGTTTCAATGTCTTTACCATCCAAATTATCACCCTCATCTGATATGGATATTCCCTTAGAAGATTCCACAATTTACCGGCAATTAATTGGAAAATTGAATTTTTTGGTTCATACCAGACCCGATATTGCTTTCTCAGTTCAATATCTAAGTCAATTTAACCAGAAACCATCTCAATTTCATTGTGATGCTACTTTACATGTCCTTCGATATCTCAAAGGCACACTCAACAAAGGCTTGTTCTTCAATGATGCTTCTTCATACCAAGTTCAAGCTTTTTGTGATTCACACTGGGCTGCTTATCCAATCACAAGAAAATTTGTTACTGGATTCTTCATTATGTTTGGTGACAGTCCAATATCATGGAAATCAAAGAAGCAGGTCACAGTTTCTCTTTCTTCAGCTGAAGCTGAATATCGCTCAATGCGTCGTGTATGTGCAGAACTTGCTTGGTTAAGTCGTTTACTTAGTGAACTTCAAGTTGAAGGTGTCCCTCCTATACCTTTGAAATGTGATAATCAAGTTGCTATTTACATTGCTACTAATCCAGTATTTCATGAGCGAACTAAACACATCGAAGTATTTCATGAGCGAACTAAACACACCGAACTGGATTGTCACTATGTTCGTGAAAAACTACAAGATGGACTTATATCTTTACATCATGTGCCTGCAAATGATCAATTAGTTGATGTTTTGACAAAGAATTTATCTGGTATTCGTCATCAAGATGTTATTTCCAAGCTTGGTCTACTTCCATATCCTCCAGCTTGAGAGGGGGGAGGGGGGGTTGTTAGGTTCAACAGTTTTAACTGTAAGGGTAGAATCGTCTTTTTTACTGAAGCAAGGGCATATTTGTAATTTTGATCATTTGGTTGTTATGAAAGTAGTTAGTGAGATGATTACTATTGATGTAATAAGTATTGTAACGATTCAGACGTATGAATGAATTCATAAATAAGAAAGATGTTAATTTCTTGATTCTCTTTCAATCTAACAATGCTAAGCATATATGTTTTAACAAATCATATTGAAAAGTTTCACATGTCAAATTGTATCCGACAAGCATAAGCAAACCCACATAATTCAACTAATTAAAAATATATGTGCTTACAAATCTTGGAAACGTTAACTAAGGTATAAATATCATTACAAATCATTGGAAGTTTTAAGATCATGATATACGAAATTTAAATCAACTTATAATTTTAACGTATGATTTTGACATATATAATTTCTTTAAAAATATTTCTACATAATTACCGAATCTGAATACTATCAAGTACTCGTTACTCAGCAGTCAGCCAAACAAGTTCTACAACATAATTTGGCTAAATACTCATTGCAAAAGGGAGTAGGTTTTGATTCTTTCTTATTATGTTATATTGGTTTGAACGTTTTAGATTTGTTACATATTGTTTGTGGATTTCTATATTATAATCATATGTATTGTTGCACTTACTTATTTATACATAAGTTAATGGTCCTAAGTGTAAGACAGATTTTAATATGGTCTTTCCCACCATTTCAAATTATCCGGTGATGAAGTTTGGAATGCATGTTGATTTGCGGGGCCGAAAATAGAATATGTATAAAAATTCAAGAACAAAGGGACCAAAGTCAATTTTTTTTAGTTTTAAGCCTAATAAATAAAAATTTTAATAGTTATGAGAAAAAAAAAAACACCGGCCACAGCCCCTCCCACCCTATAGGAGCTCCCTCCCTGAAATCATCCAAAACAATATAGGACGCAAACCAAACTAATTTGATCCCATATATAGACTTTAAATCTTTAATTGATACGAAAATGTACTTTCATATTTATTTATATTTATATATCTCATGTGCTGTTTCCAAAAATATACGAAAATGTAAGTGTGGCCCGAACAAACATAAAACTAGTAGTAGCCATATACTATGCACATCTGGAATTGAAACTGTATCCAAAAATGATCATCCTTTTATATAATGAATTCAACCCTCTTTTAAAGTCATCACCGTATTATTATTCTCACCAATATCGTTATCTCCATAACCATAATATAAATTTCAATAGTTAATTAAATATGAACTAAATTGTTAACCATAAGTTCATTTGGATCCAATCCTTACCACTCACCATATTTGTGAAATTAAGGTTTATTTTTTACGTAAATTATGACAAAAAGTTATTTTTAAAATGTTTCATGACCACCAAGTCGAGCTTAATAGGTATACATCATATTGCCGAGTTATATCTCAAGCAATTAATAGACATGCTTCAAGTTTTAAACAAACAACTACTTATTTATTTATCAGGAGTATATTATCCTACAAGTTGTTTAATGTTTAACCACATATTTTTAATGTGTTCATATAAGCTAGTTTGAATGAGAAATAAAATGTTTCCGAAATGATAAAACCAATGAAAGCTAAATTTATAAATTAGTTTACAAATATGTCTCATATTATTATTATTATTATTATTATTATTATTATTATTTGAATAGCTTAAAGATAACTTTATTCAAAAAACTAGCAAGAAGATACAAGAAAAGAAATTACTCCATTTGTCCCAAATTAATTGTCCACTTTTGATTTTTGAAGTTTTTTTTTCAACTTTGACCTTAAATATTTTTATTTGTGTTATATATTATTTGATAAATTTTATAACAATGAAAAAACATTTAAAATACAATCCATTCATATATTTTCTGTTAAGTATTATCTATAAAAATAAAAATATTTAAGGTCAAAATTGAAATATAAAAACTTCAAAAATCAAATGTGGACAATTAATTTGGAACGAAGGTACTACAAAGCAATAGGTTTTGTAACCACATTCTCCAATTGAGTCTACTTTTGGAATTCCTATTCGAGAACGAATCAAAACAATACTTGGCAACTTTTTCAAAAATAGTGCTTCTTTTAATTTTTGATGATTGAGATATTTGATTATTTCGATAAGTCTAAAGCATCCAGATAGCGGTCAATATAGTCATCTCCAAAACTTTCCTCTTTGCAACCGCCATATTCACTGTACCCGTCCATGTCAAAAGCTCAGTATCGTTAACCAACATAGGTAGAGTAATATCAAGCCATATTTCAATTTGAGACCAAATCTGGGTCCAACCTCACAGAACATAAGCATATGATTTGTATCTTCAACACACTAATCACAAATCGGGCACAACAAAGAATGAACCTCAATAACTCTCCTACTGAGATTCAACCTAGTGGGGATTTTATTTAAAAGAACACGCTAAATCAAAGCATTAACCTTTATAGGAGCATATCTATTCCATCGAGTTGGTATATTAACCAGGTGAGTAATAACCTCATCGATATGAATCCGAGCACTCTTGACTGTGAATATGCCCTCAACATCAAGATCCCAACTCCAAGAATCACTATCATCGTCGATAGTAACATTTTCAAATAAGCCACGCAACACCACTAACTGATCAGTTCTATTGTCACCATTTATTTGTCTAATCCAAAACCATTCCCAATTACCATCTTGACTTTGTCATTAATAACACCATCTTTATTATCTTCCAAAGCATACAATCTAGGAAACCTGTCCATAAGCTTTGTATCTCCAACCCAAATATCCTTCCACGAAGACGTGAGTTATGCAACAAAAGAAATATCAATAATTAACAAAATGTTTTCAAGTGTATTTGCATCAAATATAGATAACTCGATGAGAAAAATAAGGGGATCGGATCCGGTCGTTAGGACAATGACAAAACAAGTATACTGTATAATACTTTTAAGAACAATGTTAGTAAATGGGCTCAGACTAGTGCCCCTAGTAACGAGCTCTTAAGATACATTGGATCGAATTTTCTAGCACAGTTAAGTATAGAAAAATTTGAAATTTTGAATATTTTGGCTTTGTTGAAAGAAAATGAATCTCAATTTCCGATTCTATCTACTATAGTTTGTGATCTACTAACCTAACCGACCAAGCTTTTTACGGTAGAACCATTTTTTCTTTTAGTGGCAGAGCAATATCACCAAGAAGAACAAAACTCATTATATCGCTTGAAGTGTGCATTTGTTTGAAAGACTATTTGGACGAAGAAGAATGAATACAAAATAGTTCACTACTTGTATGAAGATGTCCATGCCAATTACCAAGCATGAACTCACTTTAAAAAAAAAAAAAAAAAAAAAAAAAAAAAAAAAAAGAAACTAGGCAACCACCTTCATGACGACTTAAGTACAACCAAAATGAAAACAACGAGTAATAAACATACCGGTTTCATACAATTGGTTCCAGTTTGATCTCAATTGTTTTTTATAGGTTCCGCTTATAATGCTTCATATCCGGTTTAGTGAACTTCTAATTAATCTTTTGTATTGTATTGTCTGTATATGTTCGGCCCATTAAAGTCCATTTTTTTTTTTTTCTTATAAACTACGTTACTGCAACCATACAGGCTAAATCTAAAGCCATTAAATATGGCCCTTTTAATGGCCCATGGTGCTGCTATCATGACTATCCTTAATCTCTTAATATGGATTTAAATCTTATCTTTCATTCCAAATTACATTAATATATATATATATATATATATATATATATATATATATATATATATATATATATATATATATATATATATATATATATATATATATGTGGGGAAAGTGAATATACCTAACAACCTTATATAAGCTTAGGTACCTAACCACATCATACTACGTAATTTTTGTATCATATTTGCATTGTTATCACCCAATGTTCTTAAAATTCAACCTCATAACTTGATTGTTTTCAAAATCTTTGGACTTTCACCATTATCTTCCTTCAAATGACGTTTTTTCTATCGGAGACCCCCTGGTGGGCTTCATATACTACCCTTACAAATCAAATGGTGTAGGAGGAATATAATGGTGAATGTCTGAAAATGTTGAAAGTAAATCAAGTTAAAGGTTGAAGTTTAAGAACCTTAGACCATTGCATTGGAAATATAATGCAAAACAATATAGTATAACGTGGTTAGGTACCTAAGCTTATATAAGGTTGTTAGGTATATTCACTTTTCCCTATATATATATATATATATATATATATATATATATATATATATATATATATATATATATATATATATATGGGTAAAGTGAATATACCTAACAACCTTATATAAACTTAGGTACCTAACTTCATAATACTACATCGGTTTGTATCATATTTACAATGTAATTGTCTATGGTTCTTAAACTTCAACACCGTAACGTGATTACTTCCAAAATCTTTGGACTTTTACCAATATCTTTCTTTTACATCACGTCTTTCTATCGAATACCACCTGATGGGCTTCATATCCTAGCGCTACAAATGAAAGGATGTTGGAGAAATATAATGATGAATTTCCAAAAGATTTTGAAGTAAATCAAGTTTAGGGGTGAAGTTTAAGAACCTTGGATGATTGCAATGAAAATTTAATGCAAAATAATGTAGTTTGATGAGGTTACGTATCTAAGCTTATATAAGGTTGTTAGGTATATTCACTTTACCCTATATATATATATATATATATATATATATATATATATATATATATATATATATATATATATATATATATATATATATATATATATATATATATATATATATATATATATGAAGCTTAGGAATAGTAAATTTGGTTGGCAGAAATGATCCCTATACATTTTGACATTTTTAGTCCTTGCAATCAAGATTTTTACATTTTTTAGGAACATTTTAATATTTAAAGTTTGGCCACAAAAGTTTAACGGTTTGACAACTTTGGTCCATTTTCTAAAAATTTGTTAATTCCTACCCCTTTAATTCTTTAACCGTTTTGAAACTTCTGATCCTTGCAGTCAAAACTTTTACATTTTTTCATAAAAACATGAAGAAAAAAATGGTTCGGGACAAACTCCAGGCTTTTCATCATTGCACTTTCTACGTTTATCATATTTATCGATTCGAAACAATATTGAAAGATTCTAGCTCCCGCGTAGCGGGGGTAACCTTTCTAGTTTATAAAATAATCTTTTATAAATATGCAAGGGGACTTGATATCTCTGAATTCTATATATAAGGGAGTTCAAAGAAAATGCTAAATCAGAAATAACTATTAATTAAATGTGTAACCAACCAAAAGGCCTTTACCGTAATAATATGTTCCTAACAACATGAAGTGTTTTCATTTCTTTTATGTAATTTTATATATTTAAAAAGTTTTCAATTATTTTCATCGAACATTCATATAGCAAATTAAAGTTTTCAACTATGAGTTAATTAGTTTTACCAAACATGTGTATCAAATTGAATAAACTTATTTATTGCTATTTCAAATATTCACAATATAAACAATCACTAACGTAGAACACGTTGTATGTTGTATTAACCAATCCATGAGTTGGAAACTTCTTGTCCTTTCTATTGATGTCGAAAACTATGACACAAGAAAAAAAAATCATGTTATAAATGGGAAATCCAAGAATTCTGCACTATGTTTTTGTCCATTTATGTCACTAAAATCCTTTTAATGTACTGTATTATTTATTCTAATATATACAATATACAACTAAAAAAGTAAAAAACCATATGATATTTATTTATAATGATAAAATTAAAATCATTCAACACCGTGGCGTTGCTGAAATATGGCATAATAGTAATAGGGTAGCCACCATTCACATAAGGTCCGACAAAGAAAGCCGGCGTCTAAAGGGACATTGGATGCTTATATCATAATTATCACTAATTATAAGATTAGGAATTTGTATCCTACAAATAGGAGGTTAATTACAGGCAATTAGTGCTATAATTAGCAACCTTAATCCAGCAACATCACAGTATCACACCTATAAACCCTTTTCACGTTTCCTGTTTCCAAATTACGTTACATTTAGTGTGATAATCAGATCCAATCACCTGCTGCCACGTTAGTCTCTTCCCCGAGTCACTTAAACAGAAACTCAATTAAAACTTTCACAACCAGAGCTCCGACTCTCCTCCAATGGCGTTCTCCTCGGTCTTCTTTTTTCTTCTTACAGTCATCTCGCTCTTACTGACGCATTCGCACGCGCAATCCACATGCGCCACACAGAAATTCACTAACAACAATCGGTATGACCGATGTAGTGACTTACCCCAACTGGGTTCTTACCTCCATTGGTTCCTCGACACTGCAAAGGATTCTGTGTCTATCGTCTTCATCGCGCCACCGGCTACACCGGACGGATGGATCTCCTGGGCTATTAATCCCACCGGTGATGGGATGGCCGGATCACAGTCTTTGATCGCTTATAAAGCATCCAATGGGTCCATTCTAGTGAATACATATAACATAAGTTCGTATGGTTCTATTGTGGAAGGGAAGTTGGCTTTTGATGTAACGGATATGAGAGGAGAGTATTCGGAATCGGATGGAATGATGAGGATCTTTGCGACGATCGAGTTGCCGGAAAAAGGGCAAACCACGATTAACCAGGTTTGGCAAGTCGGGGGGTCGGTTAAGGCGGGTGGGTTTCCGGCGAGGCATGCTTTTCTAGCTCCGAATTTGGATTCTAAAGGGAGTCTGAATTTGTTAAGTGGAGAGATTGCAGGAGGAGGAAATGGCAATTCGAAAACAAAGAAGAGAAATGTAAGTTTTTTTTTTTTTTTTTTGATAGATTTATGATCCTTTATTTGAATTCGTAAGAACATGATCTTCCATCACTATGCTTTCATTCTTTATTTAGTAATGAAGAATGTATATAAGTGGGCTGAATTGTTTCCTTTCGTTCAGATTCATGGGATACTGAATGCAGTGAGTTGGGGGATTCTTTTTCCGGTGGGGGTAATCATCGCTAGATACCTCAGAACTTTCCCGGCGGCAGATCCGACATGGTTTTATCTCCATGGGTTCTGCCAAGTTTCTGCTTACGCCATCGGAGTTGCCGGGTGGGGGACTGGACTGAAGCTCGGAAGTGAATCAAAGGGTGTCAAATACTCCGGTCACCGGAATATTGGAATTGCTCTGTTCTGTCTTGCAACACTTCAGGTATGCCTGTATGTCAAACATGGATTTAAAGTTGAAGATCAGATTGGGTTCTTTTCTAAACAATTAGTGTATGTTTTATTTACGTAGGTTTGTGCATTGTTCTTGAGGCCAAAAAAGGAGCACAAAATTAGATTTTACTGGAATATTTACCACCATGGAACAGGGTATGCGGTGGTTGTTCTTGGTATCTTGAATGTGTTCAAGGGTCTTCAAATATTGTCACCTGCAAGTAAATGGAGATCAGCCTATATAATTATAATCTCTATTTTGGGTGTTATCGCTTTGGTTTTAGAAGTAATTACATGGATTGTTGTATTAAAAAGGAAAAGGAAGTCTGTGAAGGCCACAAAACCCTATGATAATGGGGATGCTAAGCAATTGCCATTGGCACCATGATTCAAACAACCTTTTGTTCTATTAATTTTTTTGGGTTCATTGATTATTTTCTCCAGTTTCATGTGCTTGTTATATTGTATATTAGGCCACTCTATGTAATGTTATTTTCTGGTTGTTATAAATATTTGTGTTTGGGACCTTTTTTTTTCTTATTTATATATAAAGGACTCTCTTAATTCTTGTAATATATTTCGCATCACTTATGTTTGACAATTGAACCTATGAACAATGTGAATCAGTATTTTACGTCCATTTTCAACATTTTTATTTGTCTCTATCAATAAAAAAAAAACTGTTAATTCTTCTAATATATTTCAAATAACTTATGTAGTGAACCTATGAAGAATATGAATCTAGTATTCTTTTTATCACACAAATCTTTGTTGGCATTTTTTGGCCTTTGAACAAATCCGTTGGTACCCATTTGATTGGAAACTTCGATAATGGAAGCATGTGGTGTGTCATGATGATGGTTTGATGACTACACCGTATGAACATGGTATGTGACCTCATACATCCATCATCCATGCCTCATATAATCAACTTGTTTCATAAAGTTATGCCATGAGCAATTTCATATATCATTAAGACTCTTAAAGCATTTCCCAACACATAAATTAACCTTAGCAATCATTTGTCTCAATCGTCATCTAATTTAAAAAACAACTTTTCAATTCGACATCAGGAGATACAACAAGTTAGATCAAACATTGAAAAGGATTTTCATGGTTTGTACAATGTGGACACAATTGTGGCATTTTTTTCATGGATTATATAATATGGACAATTTTGGCTAGATGTCGATGCAATATCGAGGTGTGGCTATAGAATTTAGTAGCATTTCAATCTTATCTTTAATTTTTTTTTTAATGTATTCATATGCAGACAATCTATAAGTTGTGGTCCTAATGCTTTTTTTTGAACAATTATACTTTGTTTTACCATTTACCTTTATGAGTTTCGATGAAAGTTTACTTTAGATGCTATGAATGACTAGTCTTTTTTAAATGGCCTAATGTACTATGAAAATCAGATAAAATAAATATACTTAAGGTTTTTGCAATCAACTTAAGGCAAACGATTGTTTTTAATACGGCATAAAATTGACCCCACAATCAACATATATAAACTAGGGTCCTATTATAAACTAGGGCCCTATTGTTTGTTTATTGTAAGAACGACTAATAACAAATAACCCATAAACCAAGATTTGAGGGCTTTGAGTTTGCGATTTTTAATGAATAACATAGAGTTATTGAGATTAAAATAATACTTTTGACATGAATCATGAATCAAGGGATATACAAGAAAATATGCATTACTTCAAATATATAGATAGTTGGAGAACAATGAAGGGCACGTATTGCATCTTTAGAAAAGTTAAAACAGGACCATTGGAATGTGCTTGTGAATACGAAACGCACCTAGTAGTCGGTGGAATAACTTTTTTCATGCATACTTCCCTTTCAAATATTTCATTCTGCCGTTCCCAAAAAATAAATAAATAAGAACACTTCTCTCTCAAATAAAATCAAGTGCTTAGTTTATCATAATGCACATCATATAACTCTTCAAACATCATGATATGTTTATTTCAAGAAAAAATGTCAATCCTCTCATTAAAAATTTATTCCCAACCAATGGGCATTTACAACTCTTCAAGAATGATACGTGTTTTATAGTTAAGTGTAATATTTTTTAAATTTAATGAAATATTAAGTCATTTTAATTAATATTTACGTTTTTTAATTTGGTTTGTAAATGTAATATATTTTTTTTTAATTAGAAAAAAAATAGTTGGTAGAAAAAGATATTACCACACCTTATTTGTATGTAGGTCTAGCAGTGGAGCGGGTTTTGACCATGATCCGATCCAAACCCTTAACAATTATACGGGTTTGGAGCATAGTTTTTTATCTGTTTACCCGCTAACCCTTTTGTTAAAAGGGTCGGGTATGGATCATCACTGATCCGATCCGTTTATAACACATCCCATATAAATTTTAGAATTATACATTTATATTTTATATTGCCTAAAGTTTACATTATATTCCAATCGGAAGTCCAAAGAGAAAAAGCCAAAGACTAAACTGTTTATATATAGGACTCGAGGAATAAACTTCAAGACTTCCAGAGTTCTTCCAAGAGTCATGATTTCATTTCATTTATATTTCATCATGTAATCACCAATTTTATTTATAAATCAATAAGGTCATTTATCAATCGGAAGAAAGTTTGTAATTGTTATTCTCTATCAATGCAACCGACGGTCAAAAACCAATCAGAAGTAACTAAAATAATGATTTTAATTCCAATAGAAAGTACTTGAGTACTGTTTTCTAAATCAACACTTAGTTTTATTTAATAAATGTGAATTTATGATTTAAGTAAAATATGTTTGATTATTCAAAAAACCTACGGGTTACGAGGCGGCTTTGAATATTTGGATATCTGATTCGGTGGATAAGGGTATGTGTTTGATTATTCAAAACCCTACGGGTTACGGAGCGGGTTTGGATCGGATTTCGAAATTTCTTAAAAGGGTTTGGATCAAGGTCGATTCGCTCCAAACCCGCTACATTGTCAGGTCTATTTGTATGTAAAACATGACAAAAATAATAATAACTTATGTGGTGAACCATATTTTCGTAGGCAAAAGTTTTCCGTAGTATATAATCCTTTCTCAATTTCTAATACTATTATTCAATGTTAATGCCTCGTTATTTGCATAACAAGTCTATAGTTATCCATAAAAGGATATTCATGATTTAATATAATAACATCATTTACAAAATTGAATTCTGAATTCTACCATGCACGAAGGTGTTTTTTGCATAAACTCGTAAATTAAGAAGACGTTTAATATTATAGTATAAAAACTCTAAAACATCTAGAAGATTAACAAGATGAGAAACAATTTCGTATTTTCTTCTAAATACTTATATATAGAACGATATTGGAACTTGGAAGGAAGTAATTTTTTCCAGCTTCTTATGAATTACAAAAATAAGACGTAATTAACCTAAAATATTAAATACCACGTTCAAGTTTTATGTTTTCCTATACTTAGAAAAATCCAAATAAACATGAAAAGAAGATAGGAATCACGTAAATTCCGGTGATACCGGAAGATGAACTAGTGCTCGGAGCAACGGCGGGACTACCGGCGGTGGTACCATTGCTCTGTGCCTTCCCTTCCAGTTGCAGCTTACCCATTGCCTTCATATTCGCCGGCGAAAACCCATGTTTCACCGGAACTCCGTCTTTAACCGAACCCCCAACCTGCCACACATGGTTCACTTCCGTCATCTTCTCCGGCAACTTCACTGTCGCGAAAATCTTCATTACTCCATCAGAATTTTCCGCCCTAGAATCCAGAACCTCGAACGAGATCTTCCCTTCAACGATGGAGGCGTACGTGGTAATGTTGTAGGTCTTAACGACCATTGAGCTGTTGGAGTTTTTGAAGGCGATGAGCGCTTGACTCCCTATCATGCCGGTCCCGGTGGGGTTGATTGCCCATGCGATCCAACCGTTCGGTGTCTCCGGAGGTGCGATGAATGCGACGGAGAGGGAGGAGTTTTGTTGAGTGAAAGTCCAATGGAGGGTAGAATTCAGGGTGGGTAGATCGGTGCAATTTGAATAGAATTTCTTGTTTGTGAACTTCTCCGATGCGCAATTGAGTGAATGAACTGGGTACGATTGTAAAAACAGAGATGTTAATGTTAGACAGATGAAGAAGAAGAACGACGGCGAATAGCGGAGCAACGCCATGTTAGTGGAGGCTAAAAAGAGTTGATGATGGTGGGATTTGAAAGTAGACTTTGAGGTGAGGGATATATAGTGAAGGAATTGTGTGATTTCAACTTCTTTTCAGCCTATTGTGGGATACGATATCCTATTCCGCGATCCACGGATTTAAATTCTTGATTTTAAATCTTATCCGTCCATTTGAAGATTATCCAATAGTAATTTAATGTTAAAGATAGGAGTAAATCTGTAAATTAAATAAGCATATGCTACATATATACTTTAAAATCAACATTTTGAAATCTTTACTGTCATAATCACACAATTTTTATAACTGGGTATTAAAATATATGTTTAGAAAATACAATTATATTAGGTGACTTTCGTGCACGATTTTCATATACTCAAAATGGATGTGTTACTTTTTTTTTGGTAGTAAATACATAAGTTAGTATTGAGAAATCTTATATTAAAATACATACTCTGTCGTTATTGAAGAATAAAATTAAAATCTTTAAGAAAGTTTTAACAAAAAGTGATTGTACTAGAAGTTACAGAAAAGAATATAAGCGTGACATTCTAATTTTTCATTACGTTTTATAAAGGAACATGAACAATGTTAAATGGTTAATGACACATGTATATAATGGAATGTATGTTTTTATTACTTTATAAAATAAAGAGCTTCTTAATGATATATAGAACAATGTTGAAATGTTTTTGTCAATTAATTTTACAAAGTTGATCACTTATAAATTTATGGATGCATAAATATAGCAATTTGTAGTAACAAAATGGTACATAACTACATAGATTGGTAAGTTAATAAATTTTATGATTTTAATTATTTCAACTTATGTTGTGTTATACATTTGAGTTATATGTATTCTAAATAAAAACATTTAATTTTGTTAAAGGGAGTTACCTGATATAAATAATTAGTCGAGACGTGTGCTAAAAAATGTATATTTAATTTGACCTGTATTTATTGTTGTTATATGAATGATCAAATGGGGCTTTTAGTACTATATTAGTATCATTTATATTATTACCATTCCTTTGACTATGAAAAATGGGTGAAGACAATTGGGACGAGGAAAAAGAAAAAGGTACTACACATTGACTTTCATGTGAAGCCATATGCACGTTGAATATCGAGTTCATGGCATTTATGCACTTTGATTAATATGTTGCCAACAGAAGAATAAGGGGGAATGTACCAATATTAAAACAAATTAGTCTAGACGTGTGTTATAGGAGTATTTAAGTTAACTTTATTTATTGTTCTTAGTTTTAACGATAATTAGTAATAGTCGTGTTATTAAAATTCCAATTTCATTGAGTATATAAAAATGGATGAAGAAAATTGAGACGTTGAAAAAATAATACATTGACTTTAATGTAAAACAATATGTATGCACCCTGAATTATGAGTTCATCGTTCATGGCATGTATTGTATCATGAACTTGTTATTGATTTGCTGGCAATGAAGTAATAATAATATTTGAGATTTTCGATCACTCATACAAAAGAAAAAATTAAAGGTAAAATAAAATTATGAGTGGCTAAACCCCAAAATATTCAAAATATAAGGATATTACAATATAAGAAAAGGATATTCATGAGTTATGGACTTCAACTCCAAAATATCTTTTGTCTTTCGTATATTATTTTTCTTTAAAATCGTTTAGACTTCCACAAGTATCAACACAACTTCGATAGGACAAGGTTTGAAGAGCTCGTACGCGGAAGGTCTTTCGCTCTCTCTTATTGGATCGAATCATCAGTTAATTAATAAAGTTTCGAGAATATAATAAAGAATTAAATCATAGAGTCACGATCTCTCCGAAAGCGAGAAGAGAACAAAGTGACTTATAAGAAATAAGCGAAGCAACTCCTTGGATAAAATGAGATATATTTATTGCCAGAGGTGGAGACGGATAGGCAGCTACACTTTCAAGTTGTGACACGAAGTAACAAAAAGACAACATCTCAAGTAAAATGGGCCTACAACATGCAAAAATATGGTATCATGTATATGGTCCAGTTTGGGGGGGGGGGGGGGGGGGGGGTGTTCATCGGTGGCAACGGCAACTCTGGACTTTTCCGACCGTAGTGGAAATTTTTTCAAAAATTTTTATTGTTTCTATTATCATGCAACCCCAAACTTTCCCGTGTAACCCCTACTGTGAAATCATGCGTACGCCCCTGATCATGTAAGAAGAAGGGATAGTCTAAAAAATGATCAATATGAATGAAAAAATAATTTGAAATAACCCACTTTTGACGAATTAGAAAAAATTATCATAAAGTCTTAAATGATGTTTTTCGGACTACCCTATTTTGTATCAAATTGTTAGAAAATCGTAGATACATAACATTAAGTAATCCAAA
The DNA here is from genome assembly GCF_052625555.1 of Lactuca saligna. NCBI lineage: Eukaryota > Viridiplantae > Streptophyta > Magnoliopsida > Asterales > Asteraceae > Lactuca > Lactuca saligna. Next base: position 11,270,008 of record NC_136425.1, on the reverse strand, counting down.
ATATTATATTTCGAAGAAAATATATTATATTTCGAAGAAAATATATATTACAAATTGACTCCTCATACATTCGAGACACTTATTCATTAAGGATTTGTATTGCAAACATGAACTCAATGGTTTATTTTCTCTTTATATTTGATTTAAAGTTTACTATCAGTCTCTATCACAATGCACCATTTTGTTATTGAAAAATAAGTTTGTATAGTTTTTTAGAGTACATGGTTCTAGTGGGGAGCAATAAAAGAATCAACCGTGTTATGCGTTATGTGATGTCATATTACACATGTTATGATATGAATTTAACCTATGATGTCAACTTTTATGAATTGGTTAACTTGGTGGCTTCCAAATCAAGGCTACATGCTAATCAAATTTGTTTTCATTTCTAAAATAATGGATCGGACTTTGGTATACAAATAATGATGACAATGATGCCTATACGTGCATACAAACAATGGCTCCTGTACTTTTATATTCAATTGAAGTTTCTAAAAACATTTATATTCAATTAGGTAAGCATGAAGCTTATTGAGTTTTCCAAAATACCATATACCATAATACATATACGTGCATACAAACAATGGCTCTCGTACTTTTGTTGTTTCGCCATCAACCCTAAGTATATCTATGTGGGTCGATAGGCTCTCGTACTCTAGTCGTTCCACTATCAACCCTAACTAAATCTATGCAGGTCTATATGATGGGTTTTGAAGCACTCTAACAACCTTATGGTGCACATGCAAACCTAGATGCCTTGGATCTATGTTTTCTCTAATTATACATGCAATTTGATTTTCAAAAGCATTCATCCTAACTAGCATACAATTGAACAAAATAACTAGTTAGATAACTTACCTCTTAATAGGATTTGTAGTTTGTGGCCTTCAAAAGCTTTAGCACCTCAAATGTAATGTCTCTAATGTGTCACAAATACCAAGTGCAAAAGGAGGCTTGAGAGAATAAGTTGCTTAGCACAAAATCGATTCACACTCTCCAAGAATGTATGTGGCCACCGATTTTAGCTCTAGGGAGTTCCTTTTATAATGTGGCAAGTGCTAGGGTTACATCCATGTAAACTCTAATGCACCATGACTCTTCATATTACTTAGGCTCCATGGGTTAAACCTCCATGGACTATCCATGTTGGTTTAGCCCATCCTAATTAACCATGGATCATTGGCCCACACTATAAGAATCATTGACTTATCAAATCAGTACCCGTATATTTAATTAGTCTCTTTTGATCACTAAATTAATTCCAAATTAATTATTGATCAATATTAATTAAATAATATGATTTCATATTAATATATTATACTTGTAAGATATTAGCAAATCACAAATACCATTATTCTCAAAAGTCTATCCTATCAATTTGCATTGATGAAGGCAACCCAAAAGGACCGTGTTACTCTCGGGTCAAGTACATACCATTTATAGTTATGGGCTTAGACACCAAATGCAACAGTCTCCCACTTGGATAAGTCTAATAACTATAACTACAAATACGACTTAAAACACCGACTAGTAACCGTAGCTCTTAAAAGCCATTGTCGAACTCTGATCCAGTCAGTGACGCATCCTTTAGATAAGAGATCTTATAATCCTCTGTTCTTCAAGATATCAGCCAAACAAATACATGGAACAATGTCATACTTATTGTCCAGCAGTTTGTTTCTCGATTTCCGATTTGTTTGACAGAAAACTTAATTGAACACATCAATTTAGTCCCGAACGGGCCGACACATAAGTCAAAAACAAAATCATCGAAGGCCCCAAGATATCACTTTTAATCCTCCAAGAATTAAAAGGAACAAATAAACTTCGACATTATATACTTGTACTAACTATTTGTTAAATCATACACAACAGTGTGTTTTATAACATCAAGTTACTGATGCGTTTTCGCACTATCAATGTATAACGAACTCATAGTCAACAACTCATATATCTTGGTTTGAAGACTTATGATATTATCGTCTCAATATCACTAGTGATAAATTCCATAAAGTGATTGAAGTGAGCGTGGGTTCAATCTAATACTCAGACCTTATGAGCACTCATGAATGTTGTAGCAAACTTTTGTTATGTCTAATACACTTCAGACAATCTACAATCCAAATTCATGACAGTCTTGCCTCAATACCTACTTCCAAAGTATGATCGACTGTGGACAGTTTGAATAACCTAGTTATTTGGGAAGTCAAAAACATGCAAAGTGAAACACAATAATAATTAAATCCAATATGGTCTCAGGACTTGAATACAAATAAAACACATTTTTATTTAATCACCATAATGATTACACATTATTCATTGTATAATGTTTCGATTGATCAACTTAATACTTGAATTAAAACATAATTATCCCATGATCCAAGCATACACACTACGTTTGCCTATGGTCCTTTCTTTGTGAAATAGATCAATTGAACACATCTTCAATGAAACTCATTTCACAGTCTCAAATCCTTACCGTAAATGTAAGAATACCAAATTATTGCCATTTACTGTGATCTGTTAGATTCTAAACTTACATGTAATGATCCTCTTGTAATGACTATGCACAAAAATCAAAGAGACTTGGTAACAGACATTACAAAGTATTCCAATGGTGAGCAATTCCATGGAAATGAAGTCTCACATCCAAAGTACATTCCTTTGAACATCCTTCTTGCATTAAGTTTTCTAATCTTACATAGAATTAAAGAATAACTTTCACTTATGCAAACATTTCCATATTCCCATTTTGACTATCACTTCTGAACAAGAGTTGCCTCTTTTCAGAATATGTCAATATGGTCCTTCTAAAATTTACACTATACCTCCAACTGTCCATGAGCAACCAATCTTTGGTAAACTTTAGATTGTCATCGACAATTGCTTGACCATTTTAGTCATATCCAGTTCTGGTCCTTTTCCCTCTTAATGCCCTAGGCATTTGGAAAATCAGAACACATAAATATTATAGCATATGCAATCGATCATATGCAATCGATCCTATACCCGAAGCATATGGGAAACGATACATAATGTCGTACATAAAGACATGATACTTTACCAGTCTTTCGCTAAAATATTACCACATATAGAATTTCCTTGTTTTGAATCATTTCAACTAACATTCACATATGTCCATGACTAAATTCGATTAAAATCTCAATCTAAGCTTTTAGATTTGAAATGAAGTATGAATTCCTCTCCTTTAGTTATAGCAAAACAACTTTTAAAACCTTGGAACTTTACGAATTGAAACTTTTGTTTTCTATAATTAACATTGCTAACTCACAACACTTAACGTAATAATTTTGTTCCCACTAGTATAATAATTACATTCTTATTAGCATAACACTTACGCTCCCATGACATGTACCCAAAAATTAGTTGGACTTCTAGAAATCAATACTTATTGACTTTCTTACCAAAGTTCAAATTTCTGATACGAGATGCTTTGATAAGACTTTATCCAAGCTTCTCAAACTCATACACATTTCGTTAGATAGCTCACATGTGTGTCTAAACACTTTTAGAACTTACAAGAATAAGTCTCAAATGTTTAGATCTTTGTCATTTCTCACAATTCTAACTATGAAGAGGGATGTCGTAATCATAATCAAATTTGAGAATGCAAATATCATAATTGCTAACTCTTTAAAATCTACTTAGTAAAAGCGTTTCCTCACAATCATTTTCATGAATTGGAGAGAAACCTTATGACACTTAGATTTTTATGGTGTTTGTGTTCCTATCAATGTGATTTTTTTAAAACCATAATCACAAGACAAGGTTAGTGATAAATCCAAACTCATATGGACTGAACTTGTTTATGGCATCATAAGGGCCTACCATTGCTTCCAGGTTGTTATGCAAACAATTGAGAACTCATAGAACTCACATGCATAGCCAACCAACTAGAATGGGCACAAGAATAAGAATATGTCAACACGATATGTTATAAGCCTCAAGTCATGTGCAAGTGATTAACAATGGGTTCACTTTTGATTAGTTCTTGAAACTCTTCAAGATCTTTAAGACTCTCACTGACCTCTTGACATATAAGATTCACTTTGTCAAGGAACATTAATTGACAACCAAATATTCAAGAGTTAGTGCGGTTTCTTATCAAGACAAACACTTCACACAATTGGTCTTAGTTGGTCTTTGTCTTATCCAAAACATCACAACTTACCAATTTCAAATGTACAAGAGTAAGAAACATTTGACTCTACATTTGATAAGTGTTATAAATCTTTCTTAAGATTATGTCACTCAAGTCTCGATCTTGGAGTGTGACTCTGAGATTCGATTTTGGAACGAACTATGATTCACCTTTTGATTCAACCATTTCAATAATTCACGATTCCTCTTCTTAGCCATACAAATGCACTAAGATGTCCTTAAAGGATCAATTGTGATATGGTTTCATAATCACTAAGATAATCATAAAACACGATACTGAAGTACTCTCACTTATTATCATATTTGGAGAAACTTTTATATTTCTGCCTAATTTGATTCTTCTTATTCATTCTGGCGTACATTGAAAATTTTCCAATGATTCAGAATTACACTTAATCTTGTAAGTGTAACCATATCTACCAAACTTTTAGTAAATCATGACGAATAGTGTTATCATTCTTTGTGGTGGACTTGACCAGCGCACAACCAAGTGTACCTGATCCCCTAGTTCTTCACTTGACTCACATATAAATTTGAACAAGGAATTAGTCTTAATTTCCTAAAGACGAAGTTCTCATTCATCACACAAGACAAGTTGTATGATTCCAGGTTTCTATCTAACTGAAACTTAGGTGATGAGAATCTTTCCTTATTTGGTAAATATTGACTCTACCACAAACGAAAGAAGCAAATCCATTTTACAATATTGCTATCAATGGAAACATATAAACAACAATTTTCACAAATGCCATTGTAAGGATCCTTAAAATAAAATAAAAGAATTTTTTTCTTTTATCTATAAAATTGCGGAAAACTTATCCTTACAATATAAATACATATGAAAACTATGTTGTTATCTATTTCTAAGCAATCTATCATAACTCTTAAGCAACATCTTAAAATTCTGATCATCGAACCATGCAATTGAAATCCATCTATTCACGATCAGAATCAGCTTACTCTTGCTTTAAGCTTCCTTTCTTTTCTTTGATTATACAAAACATCAAAATGTAATTACATTACATCATGTATTAAGAATCTCCAAATATGAACTTAATAGAGTTAGATAGTGGACTTTAACTGAAGTAGAGTCAAACATTTTGACTTTACCATCCTTGCGATCTTTTAGGTAAATATGGCAGCTTCGCAACCAGTGCCCCTTTCTCTTGGCAATAGAAACATATGGACTCTTTGGCCTTTGGGAATGGTACATGGTAATATCTCAAACTTAGCCTTTCTCTTTACCATTCGGTCAAACGACTTGACCATGGTCGATCCCTTTCCATTGGGAAGAGAAAGCTTTTCTGGACTTCCAATGTTGCCATTTTCAATATACATGGAAGTTTCGGTAGTAGATCTTCCAATCAAAGTTTCTTTACCAGTGCGCCAAATCATTGTTGATTCAGCAGAAACAAACAAATAGGTAAGATCTATAAGGGTCATGTTGTGATCTGTCAAATTTTCATACTTCCTTGGCGTGTCCGCCTCTCATCAGTAGTCTAGTCTATTCCTTTCTCAACATAAATATGCATTGGAACGTCTTGAGCTTGCTCATATGTCTACATGCAATCCATGTCGTACTCCTAGCGATCCTCAGTCAAAGTTATCTCATGATGGTACTCCTGTTGCTGACCCCACTCTATACCCTAGTCTTGCAGTTGGTCTCCAATATCTTACTTTCACTCACTTAGACATCTCCTATGCAGTGCAACAAATTTGCTTATACATGCATGACCCTCGTGGGCCTCATCTTCACGCTCTCAAGTGCATCCTTCGCTACATTCAAGGCACAATTGATTACGATATTCATATTCAACCCTCCTCGACATCCAATCTTATCGCTTACTCTGATGTTGGTTGGGGAGGGTGCCCTGAATCCAGACGTTCCACCAGTAGTTATTGTGTTTATTTGGGTGACAACATCATTTCCTGGTCTTCTAAACGCCAGGCTACCGAGTCTAGATCTAGTGCATAGGCTGAATACCGGGGGTGGAAAATGTTGTTGCTGAACTCCTTCGTGAACTTCATTACCCTTTAACAAAATCCACCATTGTATATTGTGACAATGTCAGTTCCATGTATCTTTCTTCCAATCCTATACAACATCAGCGGACAAAACACATAGAGATTGACATTCACTTTGTACGGGATCAAGGTGCTACCGGTCAGGTATGAGTTTTACATGTCCCACCCTCTTTTCAATATGCATGTATCTTCACGAAAAGGCTTCCACACTCTTTGTTTTCTGATTTCGATCCAGTTTGAGTGTTCGACCTTCATCTACCCCTCGAACTGCGGGGGCATATTAGTGTATATTACTCTTAGCCCATCATTGTTCTATATAGGCCCAATTTTATACTTGTATATTATCTATATACTTGTATTGATATTTCAGAAAGGAAACGAAGGATAATTTGCATTCTATTATTGACAAGGTATTTGTGAGACCAAAAATCTCCAACATCAAGTGTAAATAAAACACAAAATCAAGAGTATTGAAATACGAGAAAATACCGTACATTTGATTTTGGTTATTTAAACAAGATCTCTCATCTTCAACATATTTAAGAACCTTGATAACCTTCGGAAACAAATTCTTCAAACTTATTATTGTTTTATAATGCGAGCCTCATCTTGTATCCCCAACTCGAACAAAAGAACTTTCCTAATTTAACCATCTTTCGGTCTCAATTTCACCATCACCAAATTCTTTTTGAAACATTTCCTTGTAACTATCTCGTATGATATATTTTCTTTTATAAGAAGCACATACCACATTAACCACCAAAACTAATTGCTCAAAGAAATCATCTGCACCATCGTGGTTTTTTTTGCTATAGCCACAACCATTAGTTGAAGTTGGTGTACAAAAAGTGTATATAATATGCCGAAGGATTATCTTTCAATATCAATGCTTTTAAACCGTATGCACCCCGCATATTACTTGCTCCATCGTATCCTTTCCCTCTTACCTATTTCAAAAGAAAAATAATTGTATATATAAGAAATAAAATAGATAAAAATTCAAATACGTAAAAAAATAATTTATGATTTCTTACCTGAGATATACTCAAGTTATTGTTGGTAAATACCGAATAAAAGGCATTTTTTTAGAGTTAAAGAAATTGTATCCTTCACGTGAACAATTTCAACAAATCTTTCTTTCGCTAATCCAAGGTTATTAACATATCGCAAAACCATAGTCATTTGTTTTTTTTTGGATACATCACTAGACTCGTATACTAATATAGTAAACACATCATTACCAATTTCTTCACAAATGGATTTTATTATCTCTTTTGAAAAGCATTGAACAATCTCTTTTTGAATCTTTGGAGACGTCAACTTTTCATTTTTTGGAACATTTTCTAAAGTGACGTTATAAATGTTTTCATTATGGTCTAAAAGGAATTATAATTCTTCAATGTTAAGTCATTTAGAAATTGATCCATCCGACTCGTCATGACCATGAAATGGTAATATATTCTTCAATAAAAATCTATAAGTATCAATTATAGCACGTAATCGAATTTGATAGTTACTCGCTTCAACTTTAGTTTACTTATGAAAAAGCTTCACTAATAGATTGGTTTTTCTTTACTAGATTTTCACAATTTTGTTTTGCTTTGTTCCGATGCAGCTCAACTTTACCCACATATAGGGGTGTAAACGAACCAAACTACTCGGGAGCGGCTCGTTAAAAGCTCGACTCGAAACCGGTTTTAAACGAGCCCGAGCCGAGATCGAGCTTAATATTAAGCTGAGCTTAATATTAAGCTCGTTTATTAAACGAGCTCGAGCTCGAGCCTATGTCACTAAACTCGATTAAGCTCGCGAGCCTAAACGTGCTTTTATATAATATAATATATTATTATTTTCTTATATTAAAATAAAAACATATTTGGGAATTTATGGATTTCGGGTATAAGTAAACGAACTTCTTAACGAGCTTGAGCTGAGCTTAAGCTTATTTAGGCACATCAAACGACAAACAAGTCGAGCCCAAGCTCGAGTCAAGCTTGTATAATTCTTTACGAGCTCGTGCCGAGCTCAGTAAAAGAAAGCTCGAATAGAACCGAGCTCGAGCTCGAGCCTCGTATAACTTAAACGAGCCCGAGCCGAGCCTGGCCAAGCTCGGGTTCGGTTCGGTTCGTTTGCACCCCTACCCACATGATCTTTTAATGATTTCTTTTTACTCCAAGTGTCAAAACCTCCTCTCACAAATACATTTCTCCTCCCTTGTTGCCCCACAACGTATTCAAACAAATAACAACACAAATAACAAGTTTTGTTCTCTTTTATACTATATTCTAACCAATTAAATTCATCAAACCATTCATTTATAAAACATATGTTCTTACCACTAACTAATTTTTATTGATGGAAAATAATGATATTTTGGTTAAGAAGGTCCTTTAATCCAATATGCTATCTTTATTTCACCCATTTGATTTGGATGGTATGATGTAATTTTGGTCTATCTATCGGGTCCAAAGGAAGATTATTAATATCAAAACTAGATGAAATATGTTGTAGTTGTGGTTCAGGTTGAGGTTGAAGACTTTTTCGTTCACTACTACCAACATGTAATATCCTTAAAAAAAAATCCAATTAAACCCTACAAATAAAATTAAAGATTGAAAGTTCACAATTAAAGATTTAAACATAATACGAGTGAGCAACTAGTTGACTAATGAGGTTTTCAATTTAAACAAATAAATTAAACTAAATCATAAAACTTTATTCAGAGAAAATTAAATATGGTGAATAAGCCAAATTGCCAAGAACAAATTCTGGTGAAGCAGGAGACACCAACAGGTAAAGCGACAATCACATGAACAAAAAAAAAAATATCAAATTCTTTTTTCCCTGCTGTCGTAATTGATGAGTACACAGTTACAAATTTAAAAAACATGTATTTTTACGTTAATTTAATGGGCTAAGTCATTTACAATTAATGGACTAACTTATTGGATTTCTTTTTTAAACGTGGTATGATGTTTAAGGCTTATCAAAAAGCAATATCGTAGTTATATATATAATTACAATTAATGGACTAACTTATTGGATTTCTATTTTAAATGTGATTTGATGTTTAAGGCTTGATCAAAAAGCAATATCGTAGTATTTCTAAGAAGGAATTGAGAACTAATTACTTCGGTGTTATTCTCAACAAATCATTTTTTTTTTTTATAATTAAGTTATTTTTTATAAAAATATAAATTAGAATTATATTAGTAAATATGTAGGGGTAAAATGGTAATTGTACTTTAAGATAACCATGGAAATAGAGAAATTTGTGAGATTCTTAAATTTTGGAAATTTAAAATTTCAGATTTTTTAAATTTCAAAGTTTTAAATTACTAAAATTTTAAATCTTGTATTCATTGTAAAATATATAATATTTTAGGTAAATACCAATTAACAATGCATATTCATAACAAAATACATATACATTCATACAATCCAAATTCATAACAGAACATATAAACATATAAATTCATCCAAATTTATAATATAGAACATTCTTTATTGAATTGTGATATATATATATATATATATATATATATATATATATATATATATATATATATATATATATATATATATATATATATATATATATATATATATATATATATCATAACGAACTAATATCATGTTATATAAAAATATGGATTCATATAAAAGAAGTAGCATACAAGACAACACATAGATATAATTTCTATGTATTGAACCAATTTCTTCTATCCCGTTCATCTTGGTGTTGAGTATGTTTCTTCTTGACATGTACTATATTTCTTTCGTTGAGTTTTTTTTAAAGCCGTATGTACACAAAAAAACATAAACAATAAGGCATATGTAAAAATTCATAGCATAATAACAATAAAACAAGAGTTTGTATATATAAACTCATAATAGAATATCATTTACCGTATTAATAATGTTTGAAGTTTAAACTCATATTGGTGTGTCCTATTTTTATCTACTATTTTAACTTTTAAACTCATTGTAGAAATTAATAAATCTCTTTTATTGAATTTTCAATCCCAATAATTACAAAACTCTTATTCAAACAACCTTTCATTCACCTGTCATAATACTCAAACACAAAAATCTTCTTTCCTAAATTTTTCATACATGTTAGTATATACAATTATCAACATGTATCAATCAAACTTATTATTCAAACAAGTGTTACCAACTAAACTCCGTACTAATGGTATCAAAACTAGTTTATGACCCGTGGTAAACGCGGGGAACATAAATTAAATACATATTACATTAATAGGTTGAAGAAGAAGGAGAACATGAATAAGAACAAAGTAATATACAAGAAATTGTAGAAGTAAAAGGAGAACATGGTAAAGAAAGAACTTAGAAAAAAAAATTATAGAATTAAACCGTTGAAGAAGAACACTGTAAATCATACGATTCAATCCAAAATCGTAAAAAGAACAACTTCAATGTAATCGTATATATAAGTTGTTTTTCAATAAGGAAATTAGTATCTTCCAAAAAAAATGGGATCCTAAAATATTATCTTGGAGATTTTCGACTATTCATCTAAAAAAAATGATATCATTTATATTGAATCAAAATTTCAAATTAATTGATTTGCTTAATTTATGAGTTTTAAATTCAAAATCATTATCTCAAATTGATTTATTTTACGTGGGATACCACCAGGAGATAAATTATAAATAATATTGACTTTATTTTTGACTCTTAAATATTTTGCTAATTTAATAGAATTAGATGAGATTTTATAGGTTAATGATCAAATTGTTGATATGCTTATTTAATGAGCTTTTTTTTTTTCTTAAGAATTAAATAAAAACTAAATGAGTTTGAATTTTGAAGACAGAAGCTATAAACAATGGAGTTAAATTAGAAACACTATTAGTTAGAGAAACTAAAATCTCATATATAAATAGAATGATATGTTGTATTTGATAATGTAATTATTAAATTTAGAGATTCTATAATTAAATGTAATTGTGTTTGAATTTTATTTGAAAAAGATGATGTCAACAATCTAATCTAACGGTGGAAAGCATAGGATTGAAATGCAATCAAAGGTCATGATTGCTTCATTGGTGAATTAAGAGTTTTCTTACAATAATTTTTAGAGATGTTTGTAGTATTCTTCGTAAAATAATGTTTTATGTTCGATGTTAATTTTTTTTCCAATTCAACAATGATTATATTGTCAACAGTGAAGTTTGAGATTGCATAACCATCAACTTTGTTCTTTAAATTATAATGTGAAATTTGAATTTGAACACCAATTTTTTTTTATCGAAAAGTACATTCAAAGTAGATGGATAAATCTTTATATTACCCTACTAAAATTTATAAAAAATTGGTTATAAAAATAGATAGACAAAAGGTAAAAAAATAGTTTTATATAAATGAAGTTAATATCGAATACCTCATTAAACTTTTGAAGCAACTCTTGTGCGGTTTTTTCCAGAAGTTTCTTCGTGTCACGATCAAATAACGTAACCACATCGGTAAAGTCTTGTACTTGAATGTTGATTTTGAAACTAAAGCCATTGATATAAACAAATACAGTAATATAAAATTAGAAAATTTAACTAAAGAGTATAATAATATGTATAAAAGAATTTTTGAAAAACTTAGAACAATATATATGTATTTGTTCATGCAAGTTGAAGTGTAACAATAAAAAACTTCTTCATCTTGCTTTTGGTCCATTCCACGAGTTTTGTCATCATACGTTAAAACGACTTTTATGATTTTCTCTTGACAAACATAGGTCAGCATATTAAAAAAATTAATATAAAGGATATAATTTTGTTTTTATAACTAAATGAATGAAACTAATATACTTAAAGTAGATTGATTAACTTTTCCATGACCTCTCAACAGGAATACAATAATAACAAGTAATATGAACAAAGTAAATACAAGAAATTGTAGAAGAAGAAGGAGAACAGGGTAAAGAAAGAATCTAGAAAAAAGAATTATAGAATAAGACCGTTGAAAAAAAACATTGTAAATCATACGATTCAATCCAAAATCGTAAGAATAACAACTTCAATGTAAGCGTATATACATAGGTTGTTTTTCAATAAGGAAATCATTATCTTCCAAAAAAAAATGGATCCTAAAATATTATCTTGGAGATTTTCGGTTATTCATCTGGAAAAAAAATGATATCATTTATATTGAATCAAAATTTCAAATTAATTGTTTTGCTTAATTAATGAGTTTTAAATTCAAAACCATTATCTCAAATTTGTATATTTTATGTGTGATATACCGGAAGATAAATTATAAATAATATTGACTTTATTTTTTATTCTTAAATATTTTGCTAATTTAATAGGACTATTAGTTTTTATAGGTTAATGACCAAATTATGGATATGCTTATTTAATGAGTTTTTTAAAAATAGAATTAAATAAAAACTAAACGAGTTTGAATTTTGAAGCTACAAGCTATAAATAAGGGAGTTAAATTAGGAATAATATTAATTAGAGAAACTAATATCTCGTATATAAATAGAATGATATGTTGTAATTGGTAATGTAATTATTGAATTTAAACATGCTATAATTATTAAAGATTCTATAATTAAATGTAATTGTATTTGAATTTTATTTGAAAAAGATGATGTCAGCAATCTAATCTAATAGTGGAAAACATAAGATTGAAATCCAATTAACGATCCTGATTGCTTCATTGATTAATTAAGGGTTTTTTTTTTAATAATATTTAGAGATTAGAGATATTTATATGAATTATAATTGATACAAGGTTTTAAAAAATGACTCATATCCTACCAATTATATCCATGCTTTAGAGTTTAGAGTACATAAATTATAGACAAAATTGCAAAAATGGTCGTTATGGTATGCATTTTTTGGGGGTTTTAGTCCAAACCTCGACTTTTTTGGATTGGTGGTCCTTTTGGGTTGGTTTCTATGCGTTTTTGGTTCCTCACGAAACTGAAAAGACTATTATGCCCTTCTGATATATTTTTTTATGCTTTTTCTATTTAATTTAAATGAAAAATAAAATAATTACCTAATTTAGGGCCCACATCTCTCTCTCTCTCTCTCTCTCCATCACCCACCTTTGACTATTGTTTTTCTCCCCCGATCAAACCTGGAAACCACCATTTTCTGATGAAAATGGAAGTTGTAAACGAAAATAAGAACCTAAATCAACAACCCAAATCTAGAACCCATTTCTCCTTCTTTCACATCCAAAGCTTTGATGAGATAAACCAGCTCCAAACACCTTTCTTTCCATTCAATTTTGTTGTTGCCATCAAGAAGAAGAACAGGAGGCAGCTGCGTCTTCTACTTCACCTATCTTCTCCTTCGTTTCCTGTTATGAAATGTCAGGGGTGATGGTCAATTCCGACGAGAGTTCGAGGCAACAACCCCTTGTTGCTCCATCGTTTTACCTGTCGATCTTAGTCACTGAACTTCCCCTGAAGACTGTTGCGATCGTTGCTGCCTTTCCCCCCTTTCATCCTCCATTTCTTCTTCATTCCCTGGCCTGAACCCACCACCAAAGTGGGTGTTTCCTCGAAGCAAACATCGGAGGCAGCAACCCCTTTTTGATTCCTTCTGAGACAGAAGAAGCGCAGGAGCTGAAGGCGGTGACAAGCTCGAAGATGGTTGAAGCATCGAAGGTAATGGCAATATGGCTGCTCCGTTGCTCCTCTCAGCTGCTTTCCCCTTTTGTTGACGGCTGTGGAGGTGGGTAGCACATGAAGTGAACATAGGGTGTTTGGGCTATTTGATCGATGGGAAAGAAAATGAAGGAGGGAGTTGCAGAGGTGGGGGCAGCCACCAGTTCTTCTTCCCTTGCTGGTGGTATCCAAGAACGAGAGAGAGAGAGAGAGAGAGAGAGAGAGAGAGAGACCCATTTTTATATTTAATAATAATAATAATTTTAAAAAGGGAAAGAAAAATGAAAAATAAATTCATTAAGGGTATAATAGTCTTTTTAGTTTGGATAGGGACCAAAACTGCATGTAAACCAGCCCAAAATGACCACCAATCCAAAAAAGTCGAGGTTTAGACTAAAACCCCAAAAAATGCATATCACAAGGATCATTTTTGCAATTTTGTCTAAATTATAAAAAGAAAACAGAAAACGTAGACCTTAATTGGTCTTTTTAAAAGCCCAGCCTAAAGAAATATTGGCCCAATTGTGAGTACCCCCTTAGGCCTTACTCCCATAGAATCATTTATATGAAACCCTAATACTTATTCGCTCTAAACTCTCTGTTGAAGGGAGGTTTGTCACGCAGTCTCTTCGCGTCTCACTTTTCAGGTTTGAAGCTTTCGTTTCCCTCTGCTTTTCATTCTCACACGTAAAAACATAATGCATAGATGTATTTTATGGTTTGTACATCTTTAGGTTTTTAATTTGAAGAACATTTCTGTTGTGTTTTAGCGCCTTTGATCATTCCGAATGCTAGTTATAGGTCTATGTGCCTGTTCTGACCACATTGAGCTCCATCTTGTTTTTCAATTGTTCAGGAGAAATAATTACGAATACTTTTCTTTCAAATGATTGTATTCTTCTTTGAAAAATAATGATTTGACCATGTTGTTGTATTGAAATCTATTCATGTGTTCTCTCTCTACATTTGGTTTCTCTTATTCGTCAGTTTTGTGTCTGATGTTAGTTCTTCTTGCTTGTTTGGTGATTATTTTGGCTATCATTAAAATCAGCATTGTTATATACACACGAATGTAAACGCAAAGTTATTAGGGGAACTAGAAGGACATTTTTGTTTCTTTGTTTCAGGTCTCATAGATGTTAAGCTGATTGAGCCTAATAGTCAAATATATGGAGTCATCGCAGGCATTGTTTACATGTTAGTTAGATTTTAAAGCAAGCATTCCTCAAATAGCTAAGATCATACATCACAAACTAATATATTTAAGAAAGCTTTCTTCTCGAAACTACCAACTCATCTATTTGTTCCACTGTTGACTTTCTCACATTTAACTGTTACCTATCTTATCTTTGTTAGTAGTTAATAAATATTTATGGTTTCTTCCATAGTTATCAATGGCAGTCCCTAAACTTGATAAGAAGATCGTTAAGAAGAGGGTCAAGAAGTTCAAGAGGCCCCACAGTGACTGGAAAATATGTGTCAAGGTACAATTTTTTTTCTTGTTTTAATGATACAAAAAAATTTTAAAATTGGAATTTGTCTCAACTTATGTGTTTTTATATAACAGGAAAACTGGCGTAGACCAAAGGGTATTGATTCCCGTGTAAGGCGTAAGTTTAAAGGTGTCACTCTTATGCCCAACATTGGTTATGGTTCAGACAAAAAAACTCGCCACTTTCTTCCCAATGGTTTCAAGAAGTTTGTTGTCCACAATGCTAAAGAACTTGAAGTCCTCATGATGCACAATAGGTATACATATATATATATATATATATATATATATATATATATATATATATATATATATATATCCTACTTTTATATTCACATATAAATTATATAACCACAAACTTTTCTTCAATTCTATTAACAATTTCAACTCTTTTTTACCATTTTCAGAACATATTGCGCTGAAATTGCACACAATGTATCCACCCGTAAAAGGAAGGAGATTGTTGAACGCGCAGCTCAGTTGGATGTGGTTGTTACCAACAAGTTAGCCAGGCTTCGCAGCCAGGAAGACGAATGAGGTTGATAGCCATAGTCCATTCCGATTCCGATCCCATTTCATATTCCAATTCCGATTCCCATTCCACCTGTTCTTTCATTTACATTCCAATGTTAAAGAATCTTGCTAGGAGCAAAGTTTTAAGTGTTTTGAAATTATTATATTGAAGAATGAAGAGTAGTTTATTCTGCTAATTAAAGATATAATGATCTTTGCATACATATATTTTATCTACACATATCAACTAATTTCTCAATCTTTCTATATATGTTTATATCTCCCTAAAATCGTTAAAATTTACTTGTCAACCATGTAGCATAGTTGGTTAAAATCTATTTGTCTTGTTGGATTCTCCCATCTGATGATTTCTTTAATGCATTTTTCAACTTCTTTTATTTCCTCCATAAGTCTGTAGATGCAAAACGACAAGGAATTCAAGTGAAGAATCGTTTTCTCTTTCCAGTCTTCGGTTGCTTGAATTTTATCTGTCGCCTCCTTTATGTGTTGAAGGAAAGCATCGATGTCTTTAGTTGTTGATTCCGTCGACACCGGAATCGGTCTTGCTGATTCCAGGTCCAAAAATCCTTCCTGTTCTTGTAACTGGTGCTCGAAGTCTTCGATAGATTTCACCGACATGATGTTTTGTAGATGCTTGATTCCGTTCCCCTTCAACATCTCTAGATTCCGAATGACATGTTCTTGAAGCTCTTTCCGACCTTCATCGGAATCGATAAACTCCAAGTTATAGATCATAATTTGCATCAAATCAACTATTGTCGATAAGCTCTTTTGAACACGATCATAGCAATTCCCACGGAATGATTGAAACCAGAAACACGGTTCCAACTTCGCGTCTCTGCTCAAGTTCTTCAACAAATTTAAATCGGATTTTAACCGTTTGATATTTACTTTAACTAAAACTAAATTCAAACTTGATATTTTGTTGAAGCAATCGTCTACTATCCCCAAACATTTTGACACGTGGCGTTTCACCAGAGTTGTAGCTCTGACCGGTTCAAGAACAATTTCCAACACCACCATGCAAAAAAGCCCGATTGAAACCTCCGTTAACCTCGCAATTGCAAATTCCTTCACCGGTCCGTAGTTTTTCCGGCCGAGAATAAGAAGAGCTCCGATCACCGCTGAGATGCCGCCACTTTCTCCAAACATCCGGCTGTGTTGCAACAAGCTTGTGAGAACAATCCATGGAAGAAGAATTATGAATCTTATTTCAGCAACATGATACAAAAGGCAACTCCCGAGCACCCCGTAAACTGTCCCGATTGCTGTTCCTTGTACTCGAGCATTTGCAACTGTGAAAATCGCTTGTCTTCCTTCCACAAAACTAATCGCGATTGTTAGCCCAGACCAATACCCGTTCTTTTTGTCAAAAAACATTCCCAAAAGCACTGCAAGCCCTAATGAAATCGAGCACTTTAAACCAAACACAATCCTTTGTTGGCTATATGGTCCGGTAATTCTTGACTCTTGGCCAACATCAATCGCTTGAACCGATTCCGATTCCGTTTTCGTTTCCGATTCCGGTTTCGGGTTCATGCTCGAATTGTTTACGAGTAATTCGAAGCACGATAAAAAGAAAAAAGCCGGTAGATTCCGGTGCGTTGGTGGGGAGTTTGTGAGTGTGTGTAGTGATTTATCAAAGAGTTCGTCTTTCCGTTCCGGAACCGTGACCGCTTCATCGAACGGGACAAAACATTTGGCATGGTCGAGCTTTAAGGTCTGGTGGATGCGTTCGCTTTGCAACACGGATCTTAACTCCGGATTCACGATTCCAATAGGAAAAGACGGAATGGAATCGAGCGCCAATTCCATTCCTTTTATCGGTGTTTCGATGTTGTCTAATCGGTCTTCCATCTTCACGAAACTTCGCTTGAAATCCCGCATACGATACCTCTCCCACTTCACACCTTCCTGGATGTGGTTGATGTGGTTAATGAGCTTGGTTCCTGATCCCACCATGGGTTCACCTTGTGAAATGAGATCACACGCTGTCGTTTTGTCTTCACTTAAGAAAGCTTTCATATAAAGTCCACTTCTTTCTGACGCATTTTCTGTATACAACTGAAATTGCTTCTTCACCTATACAAAACAACAAAAGTATAAAATCAATAACATGTCTTTTTTTAGTAAAATAATTATCTATTTTCGATGAAAAGACAAAAAGGGAGGTATCAGGTATCTAAGCATACCTCAGTAACAGCCAGTCTAGGGTACGGCAGTATCAAAGCCAGGACGGAAGCCGACGCCCCAAGGGCGGTGCACGCCGCAACATGAACCGGGTGAGTCACCGCATCGGCGGTGCCGCCACGAACCACCGCGCCAACATAAATAATCACAAGCTGTACAAAGGCAATGCGCTTGGCTAGAAGCGGTAGAAACTCCGGCACCGCCACCAGAAAGGCGCTCAGAGCCACCGCGGCGGCGGCACCACTCTCGGTGAACCGTGAGGGGCCCACCGCCCAGAGACAGAGGATGGATGAGGGGAGGACAAGGACGGTGGCACAGAGTGCATAGAAAGAGCCTCTTAATGTGGTGCCGAGTGTGGCGTCTGAAACGATTAAGATGGCGGTTACATAGGCTACGGATGGGTATTGGATTTGGTTGCGGATGTGTTGTGGACCATATAGGGCGGTGCAGCCGATAATAGTGCATGCTATGGCGGTTCTCAAGGCGGAAGCTAGTCTTTCCCGCCATATAGCACCTGCATGGGGCGGCGTCACCACCATTTTGACTCCCATTTTCTTGTTTCGATTGATCCAAAATGTGTGTAAATTTGGTGTCCTCTCAACTTTTGATTACTATGGAGTTTGATAGAATGATCGAATGATGTGTTTGGTTTTTTTGGTGTTTAGTTTTTCATGCACGGTGGTTTTGTAGGGGATGAAAAGTGTAGTGTTGGGGGAGGTCATTACTATGCGGGGGTCCTACGTGGGACACTTTCATTTATAAAGAAGTTGTAGTCGACAGAGATAGCATACACCAATATTAATATATACATGGATATTATATTTAGAGTTATATATATATATATTTTTAATGTTTGAATAAATTACAAAAAATCGTGGATGTAGTACATTCAATTATGAATGTAGTCTCTAGAAGAATTTAGTTTTACGAATTTGGATTAATTCAAGTTTGTTTTGTGGTTAATTTTTTATAGTCATTAAAGAAAAAAAGTGAATTGTAAAAAATAAGTCAGGTTGAAGGACGAAAATGATAAGAAAGCAATGTTAAGGGAGATATACATAAATTTCAGTATATTACAAAGGACGAGTTTTGTAATTTACGCTGAATACTTTTATCGTGAAGATTAAGGTTAAACGGAAAAAGGTTCGACTTAAAAAGTCAGAAAAGAATGAAGAAAGTAAGTTGACATGTGATGTGAGTAATTGGTCAAAAGACTGCACTTTTATTTTTTACTTGATATTCTTTCTCGTATACTGAGAACGTCAAATACAAGAGATATTTGGGTGTTAACTTATTTCTCGTTATATGTATATTAAAATAGTAAAGTTAATTTAGAAACAGATTTTTTTGTTAAATATCTTTTTCTGTATTTACTAATTTGCGTACATCAACGGGCAAATTATTGAAATAAGTATTTCACGTTAATTATTAACTTTGGGTCACGTCACAACTCCAATATATGAGTATTGAGTAAATAAATAGAATATTAATATATCATATACATGTATACTAGAGTTTTCGGGAAAAATCTACTTAATAGCCTCTCTCTTCTACGTGTTTTTTATGTCACTCCATATGGAAGGTTGATCATTCTAAATCTGTCTAATAATCTCAGTTGTTTATTTTGCAAAGTATATTTTGTTTGAATAACAAATGGCAGTTTCAAACTCTTTCAAACTAAAGAGGTTGAATGGATTAAAAATAGACCATGATATTAGAAAATATCTTTAATAGTCTTAGTTCATTCTATACATCTCTAGATTCATACCATATTATTGTTAACAAATTACTGATATCGTTATCTTGGTAAACATCAAAGATCATTTCATTTTTGGCATATTGAAAGAACATATTTGGACTCATATGTAACTCGTGTGAGTAAATAGTAAATAATACTTGGTGTGTACCAAAACGATGATAATTAATTTGACACGCTAGAAAACTCTTACGTGAACTAAAAATCTAACAGACCAAAGTATATGGTCCACAAATAAAATTAGCGGTTGCAGAATGAGTTGAAGAATCAAGAGGGAATTGTGCAAAACCGCCGTATGCAGAAGGGAATGTATAAATGCATTATATGATATTTTTAGATTTGGATGAATGATGCATGACACGTCCATCACTTGCAGGTAGCGCCATGCAATGGACTTCATTTATTCCACTTTTTCCAACTCACTTCAAACCCTAAATTTGTGTGGTGACAAGTGAATGGGAATTAATGTGGTTATAGTACCATTGCCAATTTGGGGTCTTATAATAATTCTATCTAACTTTTTAATATTGTCCACATGATTATAAGTGTTGTTACCCTTTAAAACTTTCTTTGGCATTTAAGATGGTCGAATTGAAACAACCACGTACGTGTAGAAAACCCTAGTCCAAAGATTGATGGGATTCTTAAAGACGCAAGTTAACCAAAGTTGTGGCAGTTTAGATTAGTGTTATATATTAGAGTTAGTCATATATTAACCCTAATGTTGGTTAACCACAACCCAAGTTGTGGCGGTTTAACTAGAGTGGTCAGACTAACCCTAGCGCTAACTAATACCACTGGTTCAATTTCTATCGTTACTGTGTGACATATTATAATCTAGTGAATCAATGCTGGTATAATTAATTGTATTAGTAGATCATAATGATAAATTCTTGATGAATATTGATAAGAAGATGAATTAGACGGAATTTTAGTACACATGTTTTGATAAAGATTCTTGTTTTGGGTGTATGTATAAAGGTCACGTTAAATTCTATGTGAATCTATATGACTTCAAAGTAAACGCTTGAATTTGTCAGATTTTATGAACGGCAATATATAGTTTTTAAAGGTTGAATTTTACAAATAATTTATTAACTAGGTTAATTTAAAGAATGTAGCTTCAGAATCTTGGTTTCCATCTAATATTGTTTGTTAATCTAACACCATCAAAAAGTCTCCTTTAAAACCTAAATATATTCAATCTATGTGTGATTACGACATTTAAACAATAAGTAATATTAACTTAATTACAAACAATCAAAACAATTTACAGAAATGTAATGGAATATCTTAACTAAAAATCACACCAAATTCTAATAATACAGGGAAAACCGCCAAACTCTTTCTTTCGGGTGCTTGTTTTATAGCACGAGAACAACAATTATTTTATTTATGAGATGTTAAACGTTTTGCTTTCAATTTAAACAAACTTTTGAGCTTACGTATTCATCTTCTATGTGATAATCATAATTATTTGTGATATTGGTGTAAAACAAACAGTATTTTCAAATTAAGCCGAACCATACAAGTCTTGTATAATTAACTTATAAATACACACGTGACATCAGGTGCAAGAAGAAATGCATAGACGGTAGTTTATGTAATTATGTATCTCTTGATGCGTGCATAAATAAATTAAACAGAGATTGAAATTGATTGTCGTTCCAATCATATTGGAGAAGTGTTTTTTCTGCATTTTTAAAGTGATTACAATAATCTGTATTCAGTTTAAAATTGATTAGAAACCTTGTAGAATGCCATCAAATATTATGATATGATTTAAACTCGTTGTTTATACGATCAAATTCCACATATATAGTCTTTTTTTTTGTCTGTTTTTCTTAGAATATACTATTATGATGGTCGCATCAGATATTTTAGCTAGAGTTTTTATCAAAACCATTCACTAAAAACAAAATATTAGACATCAGTTAAATTGACTAAAAAATATAATACATTATTAAATCAACAAATAATGTATATATACTAAGTTTTTCTTTTCTTCCTTTGTGTTGTTTAGTATATTGTCTTGTTGGCTCCTTTTCTCGTTCATGGGAGATAAATTAAAACATGATCCCGCCGGCGTCACTGGGCGCACTCTTACCCCCCCCCCCCCCCCCCCCCCCCTCCCCTCTCTCTCTCTCTCTAACTCTACACACACACACACACACATATATATATATATATATATATATATATATATATATATATATATATATATATATATATATATATATATATATATATATATATATAATTGTTTAAATAAGAACACTAAATAAAATGAGAAACTTAGTGAGATCATATATTTGCCTACGAATCAAAATATCTGATAGTTATGATTGATTGAGATATATATATTTGATAATTAATAAAGAAAATATAGTATCGGTATGCTCGTATGAGAACGAGAGATGCCTAAGATGCCTAACCAATAACCGACAATGAAGGCGGGAAAATGAAAATCCAGATTCAGAGATAAACATGTGTAGTGTAGAAGACGAGGAGATGTCTGAGGTTTAAACTATAATTTTCAAAGGGTCTTATACGTTTGAGATTGAGAGGTTACAACTTGCAATGCATGTCTCGAAGAAGATGGATGTCAAATGGGTCTTTTAGATTCGTATTAATATATTTTTCAACTCGTTTTTTCTTATAATGTAACCATTTTGTGAATACATTTCTGTCCACTTTTAACATTTAGAAGATGTTGCAACAGATGCATAAAAATATATATTATTAAGGTTATACTTTAATTAAACTTTTTTAAAAGTTTCATATAGGCTCTTTAGCCATATTTTTTTTAAAGAACCCACTCATACTAAGCAATCAAACACAAATACATCAAAGGGCAAAAATAAAGTTAAAAGCGTTGTGCACTTTTGTTTTATAAATCTATGTATATGGGATCAACGTGTTGTATATATGGTACACACACAACAATAAATGGTGAGGATCAACTTGTTGATGGCCTATGATTGAAACGTTCTCAAATCAAAAAGTCTGGAAACTTCAATAAAAGCACCAACACAACAATAAATGGGTGAGAAATTTAATGATTTTACCAAAAGTTCGAAGTAAGAACATGAAAGGTGAGGAATGTCATATGTATTGCGTATAAGAGTATAAAACAAATTTTGAAATACCTTAGTTATTAAATTCTTAAAACACATTGTGACCTTTCAATATATGTGCTCTTTGCTTTTAATTTTAGTGAACCTGTTTTCTAGTTGCAGGTGCTCTCTGATTTATATTCTTATCGACATCATCCACTTTGTGGATTGTTTTTATTATCATAATTTTGTTGTTAGTGTATATAAAGTTTATCTTTTTTTGCAATTATTTGAATGATTTGATTCTGTTGTCTCCCTTAAGTTTTTTTTATTATCTTTCTTAGGCTTATGATTTTATCATTGAACGTTTTAAATCAGTCAATTTGGTAATGGTCATCTCAAATTGACACCAAGGTTGGCACCGGAATACAACTATCTTATGGTAATGTACAAACACGGCCCGTTTACATTTCACAATATTAAAGATAAAAATTTAAGGCGATTGACTATTGATAAGTGATAACTAAATCCGATTGATTTTTTTTGTAGTTTTATTTTATTTCATAGTTCTCTTTAATTTTGCTATAAAGTAATAACGTGAATGACTCAATTTGGAGCAATGATATGATACTGATAAAAACATATTAATCATTAATGTGAACCGTGGATGTGGAATCTAGATGAGAAAAGCACATTAAGACAAACTTTATTATGGAGTGTCATTTTTATTTAAATCGTTTTTATAAGGTTGTTGTAAAAAAATTCTAATCGTTAAAATAATGTTGTTGTAGTGTTGTTTGCTAAAAAAAGATTGATGACTTGCTATTGAAACGTTGTCGTTGGTATAAATAAAATCAAAGGTCAAATATTTATTTTAGAAGTTGCTTAATCTTTCTTGGGTGAAAAACGCTATTATGAGTATCCTATTGTAATTTTTTTATTGCTTTAGCTCCTTACTAGAGTGTGGTTTATATAAAATCTTTGGTGTTGTTCAAAAAAAAGTTGATTAATCTTTATTGTTTTCATTATTAATATTCACCGGCATATGGATGTAGGTGATGTTTTACATACACCAGTGAATCCAGGATTTGATTACTTAAGGAAAAAAATATTCAATCAAATATTCTTGGTCGGGTGAATATATATTAAAGATTAATTTGTTATTTATAAAATACATAAAAATAGGCACCTAACAAAAGAGCAAATGAAAGCTAGGTTAATAAAATCACACATTCACTAGTTCCTTGTGGTCCAATAGAAATTCACACATTCTGTTGTTTCATCAAATGTTTTCCAAGATAGTCATATTATATGAACCGGTTTTTTTTATGAACCGGACCGGTTCAGAAAACCGGTTCGGTTCAAGTCCAACAAGTCAAAACCGGTTCACACCAAAACCGGTTCGGTTCCAATCCGGTTCACCCCAAAAATTATTCGAACATATTTAAACCGGTTCGGTTTGTTCAAAACCGGTTCAACGAAAACCGGTTTTTTTTTGAGCTAGTAAGTGTAAAATAGGAATGGGTTTTTTTATTTGTTTAGAGTATAAAGCTCTTTTGAGCTAGTAAGTGTAAAAAACCGGTTCAAAATCGGTTTACAAATAGGTTCAAAAAACCGGTTCAAACCGGTTCAAAAAACCGGTTCTTAACAAACCGGTTCGAAACCGGATCACACATTAAAAAGGGCGAATTGGTTCGGTCCGTAGGTTCGGTTCTTCGGGGGTTCGGTTCATGCATGAATCGGTTCGGAGGAAAACCGGTTTCCGGTTCACTAACCGGTTCGGTTTGTGAACCGGTTTTTTTGGGCATCATATAAAGGTCACACAGTTGACATATCTACAAATTTTGAATTTTTAAAAAGCCCACCATTTTCCAGTCCAGTATTAAACAAGAGATATTTATCCAGTTGCCCAAGTTAGCCCAAAATCGGGTTGGAGGCATATGAGCATGTCTATTAAAAACATATTTATAATTTTATATCATCTTCAACCGAGTTTGGGCCTCGTCAGTCATCATGCTCAATTGGTCATCTTCACCTCAGCCATCTTCCATTACCAGTTTACCAACCACCAACGTCCACCACCACCATTGTTCACTTATTGCTATTGTTGTCCACCCCTAACCGCCATGGAAGATCCAAAGTCCAAAATGTAAATTAAAATCTAAATAAGACCTCACACAAAATCACATCATGGAACTAATGGTACCACTCATACTATGATGAACATGAACGGGTTAGAGCGTTTTGATAAAACTAGATGAAAGCTATAATTTTCATTTGTTATATAAGTATTTGGAAAAAAATAGTTAGAAACTTTTGAAATACGTAAAACTTCATTAGACTGTTTAAAAATGATAAATATATAAAAATATTTTTTAAATGACAAGTTTGAAAATTGATTAAAAAGGTTTAATAGTTTATTTTTTTAAACACTACGTGAAGTGGTTTTTAGATTTAAAGTTTTTGTTTAAATTAAAAGCTAAACGTTCATACATCTCAAATGAAGATTTTTGTTTAAATCGAACTTTTTGTTAAAACTAAAAGTTACAAATTCCCAAATGTTTGTTGTCAAATATGCCATTAGAAATGTTCTTGGTCATAAAAAAAAAAAGATTAGACTAAATCAAACCTCAAACAAAAATATAGTTACTTCAGTATTTAGAAACTCAGATCTAAAATGTATATGAAAATCGATATCTTTAATTTCATATTAAGAAATCAATTTAAAAGGCCGTATAAAAAGTTGCATTTCAAAAGATACAATGTAACTCAACATCCTTATGTTGTAACATTTCCTAAATTTGAAGCCTGAAAAACAAGATCAACATATATTGGTAAATCGTATCTTAGAAAAACATATCATTGGAATAAAGTCAAAAAAACATGTGAATAATACATCGCCAATCAAATAATAGTATTAATTTCTTAAAAACAAAAAAGAAAACGCTATAACTATAGAAAGTATAGAGCTTGAATCAACTAATCAAAACAAGATATGAAGCAACTGAAGCTAGAAGCATAACAATCAATGTTTAACTCTGGAACCAAATCTTGAACCAAAACCTTTGTCTTCAAGATTTGAAGCAACTAATCATCGCCTCCTCCGTATAGCCATAACATTTTTCTTCAAAGTGGATTTTGTTTTCGATCTCAATAAAGAGGAGAGACTAGTAGATTTTTTAGTTATTGTTGGAATAAAGACACGAGAGATGGCAGTCATAATTAGAGACGTGCGAGAGTGGTGGTGTCTCTGCCGATTTGTAACCGAAGAAGTGAGACAGGTGGTAGAAGAAGGTAGTTGTGGTAGCCACATATTTGTTGGTGGTAGGTATTGGTCCGTCATCTTTTTCTATCATAACCATTTTCACCCGAAACCCTACCTTGTGTTCTGAAAAAGATGATGAATCATGAATGGTTCTTTAATAGTTACTAAATGTATAATAAAAATATTAAAATTTTAAAATATATTTTTATTCTAATAGAAAAAACCACGTGGACATAATATCATCACCACACCACCTTGGCTAAATTATGTTAACCAAATTGCCAAATAGACTGTCATCTAAGTATTTTGTTAGCCGAAGTACAAAATAAACCACCACTTAGACTGTGTGGAGTGGAACGACAAGTCACTCGGCATGCCAAGGACATATCGCCCCTCAAGCTCGACAAGTGAAGAAAAAATGTATTCTTTAACAGTAGGCTACCAAATATCTCTCCTCCACAAGTGTTGGATGTTGACGTGGGCAAAGAAGAAGCTACGGTGGTGCTCGGGATTATCGACACCACTCCTTATAGCCTTAAAATCATTTATGGGGTGAAAACTTTTTTTGTGAAGCCTCCAAATCATTGTATCAACAACTATATAGAGCGGTAGTTAATCAAAATGAATAGAGTAAATTACTGAAATTGTCTCTATGGTTTGGTCAAAATTGCATGTTTGGTCCCTAACTTTTCTTTTGCACTCGATCGTCTCTATGATTTGATTTTGTTGCGTTTTTCGTCCCTTGCATACATAAAGTTAGAAACCAAATGTGCAATTTTGATCAAACCATAAGAACGAGAAACGCAACCAAATCAAACCTTAGAGACGATATGAGTGCAAAATAAAAGTTACGGATCAAAGGTGCAATTCTAATCAAACCACAAAGACGATTTCAGTATTTTACTCAAATGAATATGAAATGATCAAATTTCAATTGGATTTCAACCCTTTTCTACTAGCCTAATAAAGTTTGGATTTGCACCTACAACTATAAGTATGTCTGATACCGGGCTGCTGTGTTGGGCCGTAAACTACACTAATAAACTCATCCCAAAGTTATTAAAAAAGCCTATTAGGCTTCAACACATGCTCTCTACAAGCGTCATGGATAAAGTAATCAAAGTATATGATAGGGACATAGGGTCACGTTTTGTTAACCCTTAACACTTCTTTATATATGTTTTTTTCATTATAACCTGTATTATACATGATTACAATAATTATATTATTACCAATAATATACTATCTGAAATAACATAATTTAGAAGATTGTATGCGTTATGAATTTGATTGGGATGTGTCTCGAAAGGTTGAAATTAGATTTAACTATATTGACTTGTTTTTAAAGCTAAATATTGGTTTGAAATTGGATTTAGCTAAATATTCACTTGTTTTTATATTTACTTATATATCTTTTTCATAGGTGTTATAATCATTTGATTTTTCATCAGGGATAACGTTGTCTTTTAATAATGTGTATTTAGAAATTCAAAGGTTTTCATTGGTGATTTCCAAAGTAAAATGACCAAAATAAAAGCTTCATTTAATATAATGGATAGCTCTGGAAAGTAATTATCTGATATTGTTTATATTCAATTCACTCTCGTAACAGACATACCCTAAATCAACATTCTGATGTAAATTCCGATTCCCATCGACCATCGATCGGGTTCTACGATATTATTTCTTTAGGTTCAATGTTTATTTTTTTCAAAAACGACATGGTTTTAACTATATTTTTCCAAACACCATTATTGGATCCGTTAGCAAGGACAAACCAATGTTTACCATCTAGTTTATGGATACACCGAATTACATTCGCCCACAAGGCTGAGCTATCAGTCTTCAGTCGCTGCATCCACTTAGCTAATAGCGAGATGTTAAGAAATTTAATTGAGCCAAGTCCGATACCCCCAACACTCCTTGGAGAGATTAACATTTCCCACGCCACCTAACAAATGCATTTTTTTTTATCATACTCTTTACTCCATATAAACTTTCTTCTAATTCTTTCTAAAGTGTCAATTACTCCTGTTGGTACTACAAAAATGGACATAAAGAAAGTAGGCAGATTCCCCAGTACAACCTTTGCAAGGGTTAATCTACCCCCAAAGCTCAATGACCTCGCTTTCCAGGTCGACATCTTTGCTTGGAATTTGTCGATAATTGGTTCTCATGTTTTTCTACGATTCATATTCTCTCCAACCGGGATTCCAAGATAAGTGAATGGGATGGATGAAGGTTCACATCCGAGAGGGGCTTCCCAATTTATTACTTCAGTGTGGAAGGCCCCCACCCCATATACCTTTGACTTCCTGAAGTTCACATTTAACCCCCGACGATATATAGAAACACCTTAATATCTGGGCTAAGTTTGCAATATTACGCCTCGACTATTCGCCAATAAGCAGTGCATCATATGCGTAGAACAAATGAGACAAACAGAGATTAGATTGTTGAAATTTGATGCCATCAAAAATTCCTTTTTCCACGACCGTCTTCATCACCTGATTTAATCCTTCCATCGCAATGATTAAAATAAATGGGGAGAGAGGATCTCCCTGTCTGACACCTTTCGACATAGACAAATCCTTTGTACCATTAATGATCACCGAAGATCTACCGGATTCAAGACAACCATTCATCCATAATTTCCATTTCGACCCAAATCTCATTTGCTCCATGATTGAATCCAAAAATGCCTAACTTGATGTTGGGTTTACTTTAATCTATATATTTATTTGCCGTTTTCCAAAAATAAAAAAGATATTGTTTATATATTCTTTACAATATTTGAAATTCGAGAAATGTTTTTTAATTATTATATTGAATTTTTGACGAATTTTAATTATTCAAACATGTCGTATTTTTTTAAGTTCATGATAAATTTACATTAATAGTCAGCTCAACAATTTCTTATCTATGTTTTTCCATTATACATAATTACAATAATATTACCAATAATATAGTATCTGAAATAAAAAAAAAAACCACTCTTAAAAGTTTCGTATGGAAGAACGAAATGGTGGTGGATGGTCGGAGGTCCGACGAAGAAAACAAGTTCGGAACTACCATCAGAGCAACATAATCACAAACATATATGTCTCTGGGTTTCCTGGTGATACAAGGAAGGATGAGCTAAGAAGGTCGTTCACAAGATTTGGTAACGTTGTCGATGTCTACATGGGAAGGAAGAAAGACTCACACCAGAGGAACTTTGTGTTTGTCAGATTCAAAGGAATCAAGGATGACAAGATGTTTGGAGAATGAAATACAAGGCATAAAGTTGAGAGACATAGTACTATTGGTGAATCTAGAGAAATATAAAAGAAAACCCATACAAAACCAAATACAAAGGACAAGTCGTTCCAACTTTTTTACTCATGAGGCTCCCCCACATCCTCCCCACCCTCCCCCTCAACATAACAGCGAGTACAGAACATTCGCCCAAGTGGCGGCAGGAATCAAAGACAACCCCTTACCGCCAATACCCCTCAACTCAAAAACCTCCATGGGAGAATGGATTCAAAAAACTGTCCTATTTGGTGATGCTCACAGTCTAGACCACATTGGCAACCTCCCAACATTGTCGATAGGGTACGTAAGCACCAAGTATTTGGGGGGTATACAAATGGCACTATGTTTTGATCACTCTGTGGAAGCCGATGAATTTCTGAATGACAAAGCTAGATGGAGGGACTGGTTCACAAGGTTGTACAGAGGGGATCAACAGGAAATCAAATACGAACGTACAACTTGGCTAAAAATATTGGGACTTTCGTTAAGACTTTGGGATGAAGACAACTTCTCGACAATAGCAAGTCTGTTTGGAAGAGTCATTTACCCGTTTGATGGAATACACAACCGTCGTGATTACTCTATGGGTAAGGTGGGAGTATTGCGATAAAAAACTAACTGGATCAACGATGAAGTCAAGGTCACTACAGATGGGAAAACATTAACGATCGGTGTAGTTGAATACACCGATGACTGGTCGCCATTTAAACGTCTTCCGTTTGACAATGTGAAAGAATACTCAGACGAGGAAAATGTAGATGATGAAGAAGAGGATGATGACGGTATCCTGGATACCTGGATTCAAGAGGTAAATAACGAGTTGGAGGATGGAGAGATTCGTACAGATGACAATCACCAACAGATAGGACTGGAGGCTGTAAGATCCACAATCAGCGACAGAAATGATGGAACCGACTCGTCGGACAAAGCTACCGGAGTTGACAACAGTTTCACGATGATTGTACCGCCAACCACCTCTCCAGTTCCAATCTTGATCCCAACGGTCGAAGTGGGTGTTGCATTAAATACTACATCGAATGTTCCCCATATGTCACCAACGTTTTACATCCCCCAAACATTGGAGAACACAACACGTGTAAAGGTGATAAATCTGGAACAAAACACATTCTCCTTTGCGCCTCCACCTAATCAATCCTTTACCTTGGACCAGACTCCCTCAAAACCCCATTTCTTTGAATTTGGCTCCTCGACATTATTGGTCCCTACAGGCTGTTTTGGGCCATTCCCATTATCCAATAAATCCCCACGTGATTTTACTCCAACCCACACAAAACACTCAACTCAAAACTCTGGATCCAATGGTGGAGGCCCAAAGAGCAAAAGAAGGAAAAGAAATAAATCTTGCTCATGCTCATCCCCGACATTCACAGATCATTCATTGTTCTCTCCTGCTGCGCAAATGGGGGCCAGTAGTCAAACACAACCGATTAACCTGAATGATGTTCCTCATTCTACAAGTAATTCGACGAGCGCTACTTCCTCTAGTGGTGTCGACGGCTCCCCCTCTTAATCGGATAATGAGTTATCACAGACAGTTGAAATTGGTATTGAGGTCGGCTTTCAAATTGACAAGAATGATGGGATTCTTGCACATGTGATTGGTGAAAATGGTGATAGAATTGGTTTCCAATGAATTATCTTTCTCTTAATGTACGGGGCATTGGGGAGGATGTTAAGGTTCAATGGATCAGACGACTTCAAGCAAAGCATAAAACCAACTTCATAGGGCTACAGGAGACGCAACTATCTGACTTCTCACGTAATGGTTGCTGGGATTCCTTGGACTTGGATTTTGATGGGGTAGACTCAAATGGCAGGTCTGGGGGTCTAATATCTATATGGAACACAACATTTTTTTTTTAAGAAAACTATGGTTTTCAAATCAAAATCCTATCTAATCGTGATTGGAAAATGGAAAGGATTACCATGTAACACCATCTTTGCTAATATATATGGACCCCAATCACTAGCAGAAAAAAATCCCTATGGAGAGAACTTCTTCTGATCCAACAAGCAAATGTTGGTAGATGGGTTTATTTTGGTGATTTTAATGTCGTTAGACGTAAGGAGGAGAGATTTAATTCCACCTTTTCCCCGTCAAGTGTTAGACTGTTCAGTAGGTTCATTCATAATGCTGGTCTACATGATTTTAACATGGGAGGTGAGAAATATACATTCATGACCAGGGTTGGAGCCAAACTCAGTAAACTAGATAGATTTCTAGTTTGCTCCTCCTTCCTTTCTAATTTTCTTTCCTCCATGGTCATAGGTCACTCAAGGGAACTCTCTGACCATTGTACTATTACAATCATATCTTCATTCACCGAATTTGGTCCTCCTCCATTCAAATTTTACAACTCAAGGCTACTAAAAGACGATTTGGATCTAGTTGTTACAGAATCATGGAGTTCCTTTAATGGATACGGTAGCCCGGATGCTTACTTGGCTACCAAACTTATTCATTTAAAGAATAGAATAAAAAAATGGAGAAAGAATGAACTTTTGAAAGAAAAAGTGATGCTGGACAATCTGAAAGATGACATATCCAAGATAGAAAATGTAGTAGAATCGTGCATCTGGATTCTTTGCTTGCTCAGGCGGGTTTTGGAAATAAATGGCAGAGTTGGATAAGTGGATTCCTTTCCTCATCTCGTGCATATGTAATCGTTAATGGAGTCCCTACCAAAGAATTTAACATCACGAGAGGGGTCTGACAAGGAGACCCACTATCTCCTTTCCTCTTCATTATAGCAATGGAGGGTTTAAATGTTGCACTCAAATCAGTGGAAGAAAAAGGTATATTCAAAGGCGTCAGTATTCCTAACGGTGGACCATCAATCTCTCGTCTCTTCTATGCAAACGACACATTATTCCTTGGAGAATGGACAAGATCAAACCTTAAAAATCTCGCTCACATTCTTAATTGCTTCCACGTCTCTTCTGGTTTAAGGGTGAATTTCCATAAGTCCAAGGTATTCGGAATTGGTGCCACATTGTAGGAATCGATAAACTGGGCAAACATTCTTGGATGCGATGTTGGAAGTCTTCCTTTTACATATCTAGGGGTGCCGGTGGGTGCCAACATGAATCAAATAAAGAACTAGGACCCAATGATAACAAAATTCCAAACCAAACTATGAACGTGGAAAGCTAAATCATTGTCTTTTGGCGGTCATTTAACCCTCGTAAAATTTGTGCTAGGTAGCTTGCCTACATACTATCTGTCCATCTTCACGGCTCCTATTGGTGTTGTTGAAAAGCTCAAAAAATTATGAAGGAAATTTCTATGGGGTGGTAATGAGGAAAACAGAAAAATTCATTGGGTTTCTTGGGACAAGGTGATTGCCTCTAAAGAAGACGGAGGACTTGGCGTTGGTTCGATTCGAACTCTTAACATTGGCTTAATTGTTAAATGGTTGTGGAATTTTAAAAAGAACCCATCGGCCATGTGGAGTCGTGTTGTGACTAGTATACACAACCTGGAAGGCAAGCCTAGTTTTTACCTATCAAATAAAACATTACATGTGTATGGAATAACATTGTTAATGTAAAAAATGAGCTCCAAAAGTACAACATTCAGCCCAATGAAATTTTCAAACATGTGATGAGATCAGGTGAAAAAACATCATTCTGGAACGACACTTGGAGCGGGCCTGTAAATTTTAGTTCAAAATTTCCAGATTTGTATGCAATTGAACCCAAAAAGAACTGTACCGTGGCCCAAAAGATTACAAACAACACAAATGGTTAGCAATGGAGCTCGTGTCCTCTTTCATTAGGGTTAGCACATGAACTTAGCTTGCTAAACAGTGACATCATATCCTGCCCAGTAAGACCTGGGGAGGATCATTGGAGTTGTAATTTAGCAGTGGATCGTAAGTACACCGTGGAACTGCTTCATCACAAATTGGACCAACTCACACTTCCGGGTTCGAACTCCTTGGTCATTCGGTGCAAACAAGTCCCAATCAAGGTTCTAACGTTCATTTGGAGGGCAGTCATGGGTCGAATCCCTACAACCACGATGTTAATGTGTCGTGGTATAACATTGTCTTCCTCCACGTGTGGTTTCTGTAATAGTGATGATGAACAAGCTGACCATCTATGCAGCCTATATACGAGAGAAGATCTTTAAATGGTGCGACATATCCCTACCCCCTTAATTACAGGAGTTACTGACTTAGTTCAATTTGCTGCCAATTGGGGAAAGTGTCCAAAGAAAAGAAGAAGATTCATTGTTATATGTTATGGTCTACTATGGGGGATTTGGAAATTCAGGAACATGATATTTCAAGGCAAATTCATAACACCAAACAGTGGAGTGGAATACATCAAGTCAATGATGTTTCTTTGCATTAAGCATAGAGGTTCTGGAGTTGGATATAATTGGGATGAGTGAAGTTTCTTTCCTTTTTCTGTGTTGTAATAAACTCTTTTTACGTTTGTTTTTTCCTATTTTGCCTCTACTTAGCTTCTTGCTCGGCTGGGGTTCTAATATAATTTATGGTTGTTTCCCAAAAAAAATCTAAAATAACATAACTTCGAAGATTGTATGCGTTAGGAAGTTAATTGGGATGAGTCTCGAAACGGTGAAATTAGATATAACTATCTTGAATTGTTTTTAAAGCTAAATATTGGTTTGAAATTAAATTTAGCTAAATATTCACTTGTTTTTATATTTACTTATATATCTTTTTTAGTGGTGTTGTAATCATTTGATTTTGGTGTTGTAATCATTTGATTTTTCATCAAGGATAACACTATTCTTTAACAATTTATAGTGTTACTATACATAAATCCTTAAATCATAAAGGTACACAAACATTGTTTTTTTAACAACTTATATATCTTTTTTACTATACATAACCCCTCGCCCACATAAATCCTTACATCATAATTGTACACAAACATTATTAAACTCATAAATGAGGATACACAAAGCAATTTCGGACATATATAGAATTTTCCTTAATAATGTGTCCTTAGAAGCCCAAAGGTTTTCATTGGTAATGACCAAAAGAAAACCAAGCTTAAATATTATTTGAGTTTTTTTTATTTTTGTATTAACATCTACACGATACAAGCTTCATTTAATATAATAGATATATTTGGAAAGTAATTAATTATCTGATATAGAAAGTCAAACAATAAATTATCAAAAGGAAATATGTTATAAGATATATTGTTTAACTATTATTTATTATCTATATTGAAAGTGAAATAATTAATTATCATAACGAAATATGTTCAATAAACTGAATTTTAATAAGCATCTTCTCATTTACTTATTGTCTATTCCTACCACAAATATTTTTGCAAAAACTGTTTATTTTCACCGCAATAAGCTATAAATTAATTTATCCAAACACCCTGAATTTTCGAACACATCATTTTTTTTTTTTTAAGTTCATGATAAATTTATATTAATAGTTATGACTATTTCAGCTTAAAATATAAAAATATAAATGATAAAAACGGCGTTTGAAATATTATTGAAAGTTTAAATAACCATATAGGTCTTAAATGGTCGGTGTTAATGGCTATGATTATAATACTTTTTTTCTTTCATAAAGTTATACTGTATATTATTTGGTTTTGTATGGATTATTCGTTTAGAAATTTTCGGCCATTATATTTTTAATATACATATTTGTTTCAAAAACTATTAATATTTATTATTAAGAGTTACACGTTTGACTTTTGGCTTTCGTACCTTTGGTCAAACTATTACTATTTTTGCAAGTTTGGTCCCTGTTTCAAACGTCTGTAACAATGTTGGTCCCTCACCTTTGCATCTGTTATATTGATGTCGTTAAACCCCTTCATGTGCCTTACACATGAGGGGTACTTTGGTCTTTTCGCCTTTAAAGCCTCTCTTTTGTTACAAAATTTCATCCTCTCTCTCATGCATGCACCCCTTATTTTGCCTCATGTTATTGTGTGTTATGAATTAGGATGTTGAAGGAAAGACAAATAAGTCATAAACAAACAAGACTCGAATTATATGAAGTTAATTGAGGATGATACCATGTTGTATATGTGTATTTTCATTATTGCCTTTTAGCTCCGAAAGTTATGTTTTGTTGCAATGATTGTGAGATTTAAATTCATGAGACCCTTTACACGAAATGTGTTGTATAATGCAGATATAATTAATTAATTAATATATCAGCTACTATTTTTTTTTTTTTGAACCGGCAGAATTTATTAAAACCACGGTCTAAAGGAAAAAGACTGGGCACAAAAGAAAAAACAAAAACAAAACTTACAAAATGTCAAAAGGGAAACAAACCCAATATTCTCATCTACAATTTCCAAAATTATTAAGAAACACATACAACACTAACGAGATGCCACTGAGACCAAAAAGGAAAAGATTACAGTTAATTGTTAATTTTTCACTTAAAATTACCAATGGGTGAAAGAATCTCATTGATACAAAATATACAAATGGCACATATTACTTCATTGGTAATTTTAAGTGGAATTTTAACAATGAATTTTTTTTTAAAATAAGTGAAAACATCATAAATAGTCTTTGATGGTAAAATGATAAGAATGTCATTCAGTTATCAGACAAAACCTAATGGAATTAGCAATAAGGATAACATATAGACCATTTATGATAGGGCTGTCAAATCGGGCAGTCATATCGTGTTTTTGTCTAACACGACACGACACGACAATGTTTTGTATAACACGAACACGACACAACACGATGTCGTGTTTTTTTTTCATTAACACGAAAACGAACCAATTAAAACACGACAACACGACACGACACGACAAATATAATATTACATAACTATTATTGTATTTCATTCATACTTAAAGATATATAACACGATAAAAACGACAAACACGAAAAACCCGACAACCACATGCTTAATCGTGTCAATTTCGTTTCGATTTATGAACACGAACACGACGCGACACGACATCGTGTTTTTCAATCTTGATACAAACACGAATTTGAATTTTGATTTCGTCATGATTTCGTTTCGTTTCGTGTATTTTTGTCATGTCGTGTCATAAATTGACACCCCTAATCTATGATGTGCTTAAACCATGAAGACTAAACTTCAAATTTAGAAAAACTATATGGACCAATGTTGTTTTGGTTATAAATAAAAGAATATTGAAAACAAGATAAATCATTATTTTTGATTGTGTATAGTAGTGGACTACTAGTTGCAATGGCAGGGTAGTGACTATAGCATTGGTTGTTCTTGAGAGAATGTTATATTGTTATGTGGAGGAAAATGATCATTGTGTTAGAGGTAAATGGAGATGAGTTGGAAATTAAACTTTCTACGGACAACACCAAACCAACTTCTTTGAGGTTTTCCGTTAATGGAATCTTCAAGCTTGAGAGATATTATGGATAAATAATTTACAAATGGATGAGATACCAAACCTACTAAACTTGCAATAATTGAGACAGTTAAAACCAAGGGTATTATGAAAACCAAACGTAAGGACCAATCATGTAATTTACTCTAATATGTATAAATGTTTTTAATATATTTTCAGCAGTTTCAAAAAAAAAAAAAAAAAAGCATAAATGTTTCATAAATAAATATCATAGATAGATATCACTCACTTGTTATAGGCCATTAATAAGTCACCATTAAATCTCAAACGTAACTATTACACTAAAACTATTAAGTTTTATATATTTATTCGATAAAGCCATTAAATATTGGACTAAAAAAACTATTATTACTATTATTCTTATCATTAATCGCCATCATTATTCATCATTATTAGGTATTATTATTATTAATTATATTTTTCTAGTTATTGTATATTTTAATTTTTTTTAAGATGTTCGATTTTTAGTCATATTTTTTGGATTTTTAAAACAATTTGCTTTATTTTTTTTGGAAACCACAAATATATCATTAAAAAACCACGAGATTAGTCAGTGACTAAATCACAAGCAGAATACAACTTCAAAAAACAAAAGCAAATACATAGAACTAGCAAAAATGAGAGATACTCCAGTTAATCATACTACACCACATCTTTGAGATTATGTACTTAAACCATAAATATGTATGAGTGATAACCTCATCCGTGATCTTGACCAAATTGGTATTTAACCCCTTAAATATCTTGTTATTTCTAACCTTCCATATGAACCAGAGAAGAGCATACAACGTCGTCGTGACCTTCTTCTTTTTTCTTGGACAATTATCCCATGAAGCGGTGAAATTGAGAAAGGTATTCATACTAGTGAATTGTGTGTACTCTAATCCACACCATTTTAGGATTCGATCTATAGCCTCCTTTGTGACTGGGCACACCACCAGAAGATGATCAACCGTCTCCTGAAATGAATCACATAAGGGGCAGACAATTGAATTTACCAAAATACTCCTACCTGCAAGATTGGTTGACACTGGAATTCTGCCTAAAGAAGCTTTCCACACAAAACAAAGGATTTTTAATGGGATTGCTTTCAACCAAATAATCATCGGACCGTTATACAGCGTGGGTATGGAATCAATTATCTTTGACAAAGTTTTGACCAAGAATCTACCATCGAGATTGAAGTTAAAATGAAATTCCATTTGTGATTGGTTGACGACACCACCTTGCAGCAAAGAAAGTCAAGACGGGTTTCTTCCTCCATTGTTTGAATTTTCCATTTCCAGTCAAAACCAGATGATAATATTCCTTTTGTTATGCATAACAGAGTTTTACCTTCTCAAGATCGTATAACCTGGAATATCTTTCTTGTAACGTTAAAGTATCACACTATCTGTATTTCCAAAACACTTTGCTTTATTGGTTTTTTTATTCAGTTACATTTTTTCTAGTGTTTTAAAATATTCGATTTTTTGGATTTTATCCATTTTTTAATTTGGTTCCTTTTGTTTTAAGAATAGTTATTTAAAATTCTAAACAAATTTGGCTTGATATATTTTTAATTGTGTGTTTTTTTATCAACATAACATATGCTTCGAATCAACTAAGAATGCTTTCATTAATATAAACTATCCATGGCAAATACATTGTATGTTTATATTTGATTATCGTATATTTAATTTAAACGATTTAAATGATCAGAAGAATAATTTATTATAAGTTCATTGCATCCTTGCAATATGTACATCAAAATGGTTCTAGCTTAGTGATAAGAAGTTGGTTTTCTAGCTAATGGATTCTAACTCGTCGACCCTTTTTCTTTCCCGAGCATTTTTTTAAGTAAAGGAAACATGTTGACGTGAGGTACTTGATTGATGGTGAAATGAGTGACAATTACAAGTAACTAGAAAAAAAATATCTAACGACTTTTTTCTCTTGTTACAATCAGCCCTACGAAGTTTTGTCACATAAAAAGTAGACTCGCATAACAAATAGTTGTGATGATAATTAGCAATGACTTGTGTGGATATTAGTGGCGGGGTATGTTGTGTTTGTTACATGTGAAAGGACCAACAAGATTGGGCATGTTGAGCTTTCTAGAACTAATTTTAATGATGAAAATAATGATATTTATGTCTTTTGTACGATGTAAGATCGAAAACTTATTCATGTCCTATATTGTTTCAACTTTTGTGTTAGACAAACATTTGCAATTTTTATATAATTGACTTCAGCTTTCCTCTCTTTTTATTTCACGACTCATGCAAAATAACATTGCCATAGTATGTAACCAAAACTTGAAGGTAATGGACCGATTGAAGAATATTGAAATAAAAATATACTTGTGTTTAGCCATGTAACATTTTTTATGAATTCTACAACTCTCTTGTAGATGTTTGGAATGACTTTTGCCTCTCCTTTTTCTCTCCTTGCCTCTTTATTACCTTGTTTCTAAATTCTAATCACATAATTGCTCGTATCTCTTATTTTTCTTGATGAGTAACAAACTGCATATTATACGATCAAATCACTCGCGTGTTTAAGTTTATTCGGTCCTTTTCGTATTGATAGAGGTTGTTTTCGCATCAAATAAAGCTTTGGGTTGTTTATGAGTTTAAATGGAGCAATAATGATGAGCTGGCATGTTTCCATAGGTGGAGAAACGTGGACCCAAAAGTTGAGAAATTTATGAGGTGGTTAACAATTAAACAACTCACATCCTTTGATTTTGAACACACATGGACGTTGTTGGGCTAAAAAGCTATATTAAATTTGTCAATTCATATATTTTTTTATTATTTCCATCATATATTTCTTTTTCCATTTCATTCAAATTTTGTCACGAAAAGTAAAATTAAAAATATAAAATATGAATCGACAGTCGTTCTTCAGCTGTGTACTTGTGTCTGTATGTAAAGCATAACAAACAATACATAAGCTTTTAAACTTTTATGTTGAACAAAAAGATTTGAGACACATTAGTGAGACTATGCAGTTGAAAGTTAAAATTGTATAGGTTTGTAGTTAGGTTGTAGGGTTTACATCCACCACACCATGTGGTGAGTTGAGCAAGTTGGTGCGGGGCTCGTGGAACACCACATGAGGAGATTTCATCGTAGACGTTCTTCTTCTTTTCGACTGATAGAAGCATTTAAGATTTTAATTTTTTTTTTCTTTTTCTCTACTATAAATACACAAACACTACTTTCATTTTATACCATAACACAAGCACCGAAAACCTCTATCTTCTTTATATCAAATTCAA
This sequence comes from Lactuca saligna, assembly GCF_052625555.1. Classification (NCBI taxonomy): domain Eukaryota; kingdom Viridiplantae; phylum Streptophyta; class Magnoliopsida; order Asterales; family Asteraceae; genus Lactuca; species Lactuca saligna. The sequence continues at coordinate 11,229,903 of NC_136425.1, read as the reverse complement.
GATGTCATCATCATCTCCCACTTCATCGAATACGTTGACTTTGCGAAAACTGATGTTCATTGGAAACGTTATGCAAACAACATTCACTTATCTACAAGAAAACAAAGCCAAAAGTTTATGTTCAAAAACCATAAAAAGTCATTTATAGAGAAATCATGTAGCTGAGCTATAACACCCAGTCCAGGTATTAATTCATTGGAGACGGAGCCCGAACGTGGGGCGTTCCCACGCTGAATGCAACCCCTAATTTTTAGGGTTTGTGATCTATATAAACAACATTATGACTCAACCCTGGCCTCCTTACCAGCCTCTCAACCTCAGAAAACCTTAGATAGCCTCCTTTTCTCATTCTTGTGTGTGTTTGGCCTTGTGAAGTTTGTTTTGGAGCTTAGAAGCTTGGAAGAAGGAAGGAGAAGCTAGTGAAGAGGAACTTGAGTATCTTGAACTCATAGATCCGGGATAACATCATCATTTGGGACTCTTTGAAGGTATAAAGTTCACAACGTTCCTCAACTATGCTTAGATCTAGTGTAATGATGTTTTGGGCCTTTTTAGTCCTCGTGAATGGATCTTTATGGTTCAAATTTGTTTATAAGCCTAGGGTTGCCACCTTTGATGCTAATGGTGTCCTTACATCAGTAAGGTTTCGATCTTTGAGGTCTTAATGGATTAATGCAAGAGTTAGGACCACATTTATGGAAGTTGAATGCTATTTCTTGAGATTTGCAATCATGGGGACATGTAAAGTCACCAAGTCCGTGACTTTATGAATCTAGAGGTCCTAGATAGCTTGGATCTGTGATTGGATAACATGGCTTAAGCATTAAGTGCTTAATGTCCCATTTTTTAAAGCTGGACATGAATGCCCCGCATAGATCTTGGGAACGCGCTGCGTTCCCACTGGGGCCCGCGATCTGAACCAAAGAGGAATGTATGCGTTCGTTGGGACAGTGGGCCTTTTGGGGCCATTTCCTTGGACTAGTTGATTATGGGTCTTAATGGATTATTCTTTTGGGTTGATAATGGTCTTTATTGTATAGTGGATTTGAAGAAGGCCCATTGAGGAAGTTGGGCCAAATCTAGAAATTTGGGCCATTAGTGAGTTTGATGGATTCGGGACTTCATGTTATGGATTTGGGCCTAGGTCATGGGTCCATTTAGATCAAGGGTAAAATAGTCATTTTACCCTAAGGAGGATTATCAGTTTCTGACTAAGTGTTATTGTGGTAATGATAATTGGGGAGTCGTTGGAGCAGCCGTCAGAGATTCCTCACACGAGACTTCACAGTTAGCTTACGAGGTGAGTTTTCCTCCAGTAAGAATGGGTCAAAGGAACCAATGTCGGCCTGTATATGTATGTTAGTATATGCCAGACTTAGGTCCGGTGTCGGGGATATCCTGATGTAGATTATATGCTTCCGGACTTCGGTCCGATCCCGGGGCAAGCCCGAGGAATGTTTGTATGCTTGATGTCTTCGTGATTCTTGCATGTGTATGTTTATATGTTCCGAGCTTCGGTCTGATGTCGGGTCAAGCCTGAGGAATGTTTAGCTTATATGTTATGTGTTATGTAACATCCTGAGATTTGGCAGCTATTCCTAGACCGTCTTCTATATTTTCCTTGTCATTTGTAGTCCTTGGGGTCGGATGTAAAGAGCCAAGATAAGTTAAGGGACAAAGTTTGCAAACATTGGGCCATGAGGGAGTACATTGCGCGTACATAAGAGTACGCTAAGCGTACTAAGTCGACCTTAGTACGTTGGGCGTACACTTATGTACGGTTGGTGTACTAATATCAGGGGGAAAACCCTAATATTTAGGGTTTGGGGCATATATAAGCAACATTATGAGCACCAAAACCTTTCTTATCTCAGCCTCCACAGATTACATTAGTCCTCCCTAAAACCTAGCCACTCCTTTGTGTGTTTAAACTTATTTGGTGTGTTCTTGAGTGTTTTAAGAGGAAGGTAGTGCATCAAAGTGTTGGAGAAGAAGACCAAGCATGTAGATCTGAAGTAAACTTGTGCTCAAGAAGCCCCAGAAGGTATAAAGTTCCAAACTTTATGCATATATGCTTAGATCTCATCATTTTACATTATTAGAACCATTTCTTGTCCCAAAAGTCATAAGGAGGTGCATGTTGTGACTTGGACGAAAAGAGTTGTCCTTCCAGACTCTTGAAGGGACCTTAAGTGATAAAAATGAGGCCCTATTAGCTGTATGTGTCCCATGCAAAGAGAAATAAGGTCTTAATGGATTAAGACCAAGCATTAGAACTTTATTATAACACCTTGTTCTGAAAATATACATTTAAGGATTTCAGAGGCCAAGGCTAGGGGCATTTCGGTCTTGTATAGTCTTTGAGTTTTATTTAAGAGGTTTTGGGCCGGGGTGTGTAGCTAGAAGCATAGGGCTTCTTGCCACCTTTTCGTGGATATAAAGTTCGTCGGAAACGGACTTGGAACGAAGGAGTTATGGCACTTTGAAGTTATTGACATAAATGGCCCCTAATGGAATTAAATGACTAGAAGAATCATGCATGCAAGGTGGTAAACGTGGGAGTACACCCAACGTAAGGCTGGGGTACGCTCAGCCTATAAGGGTAAAAGGATCGTAGGGGCTTAAGGTGTACACCCAGTGTACAAAAACACTAATTTTAGGGCCAAACCACTATATAAAGAACATAACACCCAGGTTATCAGCCTCCATCTCATCTTCATACAGCCACCACGAAACCCTAAACCTCTCTTGGGTGTTCTTGAAACCTTGGGGGTCGTTAGAGAGAATTTTGGGTGTTGTAAAGCAATTTCCAAGAAAGTGAAGAGATTAGCAAGATGGTGGATCGAAGGGGAAGCAGTAGATCCAAGATTATGGTTCCATTTCAGACCATTTTGTGGTATAAAGTCTGAAACTTTCCTTAAGTATGCTTAGATCTAGGTTTATGGAGCTTTGGACCTTTTTGGGTCCAAAGGATGGACCTTTATGATGCAACTTCGTCTTTAAGCTTGGGGTTGCCACTCTCAGAGCTAAAAGTGTCCAATAAGCAGTAAGTCTCAATATTGATGATCCTAATGAGCTCATGCATGAGATTTAGCCCTTGTTATGGAAGTTTGTTGTTACCTTTTGAGTTTGGGCTTAATTGGTAGGTTGCAAGCCACCAAGTTAGCAACTTTATGGATTAAGACGTGGAAAAGGACCTAGATCTGAGTTTGTAGCCTCTGAAGTGGTGTATTAAGCACTTAATGGAAGAGTGGCTTAACAGGGTTGTACGTTGGGCGTAGAAGGAGGTACGTACGGCATACAAGCCATCAGCTAGTACGCCTAGGGTACATAGGAGTACGCCCTAAATATTTTGCTAGTTTGGGCTTTGCGTTTTTGGGCCTCAGCTTGGGCTGTGTTTTGGACTTTAGGCCTTTAGGCCATAGTGGGTCAGCAAGAGTCAGTTGATATGGGCTAAAAATATGTTATGGGCTTAAGGTAAGGCCCATTAAAGGGATGGGCCCAATATAGCAAATTGGGCCATTAGTGGGCCACTAGTGGGCTTGAGAATCTTACCTAGTATTGGGCCTTGTGAATCATTGTAGTGGACCTTGGATATGTATCAAGTTGGGCTAGGAAGGGTAGAATGGTCATTCTACCCTATGAGGAATTATTATATTGGACTAAGCGATGTTTTGGTATTGATAGCTCGGGGAGCCGAAGGAGCAGCGGTTTGGGAATTGTCACATAGCAGCCAAAGGAATATCAACAAGGGTTCAGCAGTGCAAGGTGAGTCTCCTCATTGTGTGAATGGGTCTAAGGCCACAATGCCGACCCACGTAGTTTATGAGTAGGAAGACCCGGGGGTTAGCCCTAGACACTGTATGCTAGTATGTTATTCCTGACCAAGGTCCGATGTCGGGTGGGTGCCCGGAGAATGCTTGTACGTTAGTTTATACTTGTTGTCTGTGTGATACTCGTATGTGCCTGGTAGGGAGGTAAGTGTGGGCGAGGTACCTTATCTCACCACTAGCAGAGTATGGACGGGGTTCCATAGCTCATTAGTAGCAGAGTAGGGGTGAGGCCCGAGATAGGAGTAGAGTATGTTAGCTACTTGTTATGTGTTATGTTATATGTTGTATGTGTTTAGCGGGCGAGGCCCAGAGATAAGCGGGGCCTAAGAGAAACAGATCTGTATAACCGAGCGGGACGTGAAGCCAGGCGGGGCCTGGGGTCAGGGGGGCGATATAGCGGGCAAGGCCCGATGTAGCTGGCGAGGCCTAGTGCATGTAGTATTTGATTATGCATGGTATGTGGTAGGTTGGGGAACTCACTAAGATTCGTGTTTAGAGCTTTCTGTTTTGGTTTCAGGTACTTCCGATAGTGGAGGGAAGAGCTCGGGGTGATCGCATGACACACACTATTGTTTATTCAGTATGGGATGTTTACTCTGATAAAATAAAATAATGTTTTAGACATGATTCTATGATGTGATATGTTTTGAATGAATTGTTGGCACTTGTGGTTTTATTATTAAATTAAAATGAATTTTTTTGGGGTCGTGTTTTTAGGACGTTACAAGTTGGTATCAGAACCTTGGTTTGAGGGATTCAAACATGCTCTCGGGTGTGTCTGAACTCAAACTAAGGGATTGGTATGAAAATTTTCAAAGGAAAATCATTTTCATAAAAACAAACTTTGAGAAAAAGGGAAGAGTTTTGAAAAGAGAAAAGAACTTGGAAAAGAAGGAAAAATGGTATGGTGCATGCAATCAGCCGAGCTCAAGTAAGTTTCCCCAGATTACCCATACCAGTTTATGTTATGATATTTGTATTAGAATTGCATGCTAGTTTAGAACTAAGGATCTAGGAAGATGCCTTATGTGCCTGTTATGTGTGTATGAGCTTTATGAATTGCATGCTAGTACAGCTTCCTGTTAGAGGACAACAACTTGATTGAATTATATGGTTAGACTTTCCCTTTCTTCTGAATGTTGCTTGCTTTGTGCTTTGTGGGAGTCGGAGTGATGGGAGTTAGCCATTAGGTGAATACGTCACGTCACATGTGATCTGGATTAAATAATCTCAGAGTGCTGGATTTGGCCCTATTGCGCAGCTCTTGTCCAAGTCCAATCGTTGTAGGGAAGAGTCCTTTACTCAAAGGATTATCTGAGCCTCGTCACATGTATTGGTATTCAGGTAGTGGTTAATTGGCATTATGAATATGCCTTTAGTAGCTGAGGACTAGGTTCGGGTTGGAGGTTACCCTAGGGCAATCCTAGGATGAGAGTAGTGCTGGGAGTAGAGTTAGTAGCAGTGAAAGGGACTTCGTGTAGTCGAGGCAATTCTTGAGGAAACTACGAATAGATGTGGAAGGTAGTAGGGATCGATACTACTGAAAGCAGAGGATTTGTACTCGATTCAAGAAGGGTCGAGATGATACCAGGAAACTTGTAGTGTGTGTGTGATCCCTCGGTAGTGATAGGTATTCTGATGATTGTTATGATATGTTTGTTGGGTTATGAGCATTCTAACACTCCTAAGTGTACATGCAACCCTAAATACCTTGGATCTATGTTTTCTCTATTATACATGCAAATATGAATATCCAAGGTATTATCCTAAACTAGCATACAAAACTATCAATATAACAAGATAGAATACATACCTCTTTGATGGTGCTTGTCTTCATGAAGCTTGAGTGCCTAGTGCCCCAAGTGTGACACCTCAAATGGTTCACAATCATCAAAACACTTAGAATAACTTAGAGAGAATTCTACACTTCATGAAAATCGGCTAGCCCTTTCTTACTCTCACTAGTGGCCGATTTTTCCTCAAGAATAAGATGCTTATATAGTTATACAATTAGGGTAAACCCTAATTGTCATGACTTTCCATTTCCTTGGATCCATGGGTTCAAATACACCATGGAGCATCATATGGGTTTTGGCCCAACTAGATAATCCATGGAGCATTAGCCCACTATACAAGTATGGATGATTTACACAATCAACCCATATATTTAATTAGTCTTCTTTTGATCACTCAATTAATCCTAGATTAATTCTTGATCAATACTAATTAAATAATCTCATTATTCTTATTATTAATATACTAGAACTTTATAATATATTAATAACCATAAGTGTCTTATTTCTCTCATTTAGTCTACCCAAGTGCATGATGGTATGCAACCCAAATGGACCATGTCGGGTCGGGTCAAGTCTTACCAATTATAGTTATGGACTTAGAAATTAATCCAACAATGTTTTCAGCATGGTGACGTTGCACGAGAGATCAGTGGGCGGATCAGGCCCCGGAGAGGGATCAGGCTCAGGATCGGGAGCCGAGCAGCTCTAGGAACGGATGCGGGAGTTGATATAAGCTGAGGTTACACGCAGTATACTAGACCAGACTCATGTGATCTTCGGTTCGGTATATTTATGATAGCTGAAGGCTGGTTTGGGAAACTAGGTTAGAGGATCGCCAGCAAGACTCGAGTAAGTCGGGATGTAGATCATGCAAACAACCGACACGGGATGCTTTCGGATTGTAGTTAGTGGCAGAGACAGCATGGAGAGTGCGGTAGGACTGCGGGATAGCCGCAACGTTAATTGCTAGCCAGTTAGAGGAGAATGGGAGAGGGCCCATATCTCCTAATTAGCGGAGTTCTGGCGAGGCCCGTGTCTCCTAGTTATTATGTCAGAGATCGATAAAGGTTAGTCGTTGAGTTTCAGGAAGGTTTAAGACCTTGTAGTTCTAGATGGGTGAGACCCAAGGGCATGGTCGCTCAGTAGTATGGATTGTGTGGGACTTGTGGGCGAGGCCCGTATGTTAGTAGCGGTACAGGTGGGACCTGGTAGAGACCTTAGGGTCAAGATAGGGGATCGAGGATCCCAGGACTTGTAGAGTCAGTATGGCATGTTAGATAGAGCAGTTTCCTTTGGAATCGTTGGGAGCGACTGAGTGATTTAGCTTGGGTGCAATAACTGGTGGGAGTTCGGTAACCCAGATTATGGCAGATTAGTTGGGACCTTCGGTCGGGGTCAACGATAAGAGGAAGCATTTAGTGGGTATCAGTGAAGTGACCAGCCCTGGGAGTGGCTGGAGAAGTAGATACAGCGAAGGGTATGCCCTTAACAGAGAAAGGAAAGATTGTTGCTTTTGGGAAGCTGCCTTGGGATGGCCAGTGATCACGAAGGAGGAAGGGGTGAAACCCCCCATAATGTCTAGTATAAGTACTCGAGGAGCACCAAAAGGGATTCTCGATAGGGTAAGAGTCGTGCTCTCAGGATTGTTGGTGATTAGAAGTGATTTTGAGGTTCTTATCTTGTTTTTGGATTATTTGCGAGAGGCCAATGATCACACAGGAAGAAGGAGTGAAACCCCTCTTTACTACGAGGACTCCCTCTTCTACCCGATGTCTAATGAAAATTATATTTTTTGTCGATGTGCCCGGATCTACCATGATCCCTCGGTTAATTGGTTTAGGAAACCTCACCTTCGTTATCATAGAAAATCTCCATAGGCTCCTTTATGGCCGGTACATCTCCAAGGTCTCCGATGAAGTTCTTTAGCCATATTGCCTTCTTTAACGCTTCTCTTGCTGCTATGTACTATGGTTCTCACGTTGAATCAACCACAGTATCCTGATTGGGACTTTTCCAAGTCACTACTCCTCCATTCAGGGTAAAGACCCACCCTGAATGAGAGCGGAAATCATCTCGGTCGGTCTGAAAATTGGCATCACTATACACTCTCACTCTCAAGTCATCGCTCCCACCGAGGATAAGGAACCATTCCTTAGTCCTTCGTAAGTACTTAAGAATGTTCTTCACTGAAGTCCAACGTGCTCTACTAGGGTTCCCTTGATATCTGGTGACCATGCTCAAAGCGAAGGCCACATCAAGGCGAGTACAAGTCATAGCATACATGATCGAGCCAACAACGAAAACATAAGGTACTCGGCTCATCTCTGCTATCTCGGCTTCGGTACTTGGGCTTTAAGTCTTACTTAACTTGGTATTGCTTTAGATTGGTAACTCCCCTTTCTTGGAATTCTCCATGCTAAAACGTTTCAACACTTTATCCAAGTATGTACTCTAATTAAGTCCTATTAGTCTTTTACTCATATTTCTTAGTATCTTTATCCCAATAATATAGGTAGCTTCTCCGAGGTCCTTCATAACGAAGCATTTCCCAAGCCAGGACTTAACCTCCTGCAGGGTTGGGACGTCGTTTCCTATGAGCAGTAGGTCATCCACATACAAAACGAGAAAGCTAACTATACTCCCACTGGCTTTGACATACACACAGGACTAATCCTCTCTTCTCGAAAAAAACTAACACTTTGACTTTCTCATCGAAACAAACATTCCATCTGCGAGACACTTGTTTCAATCCAAAGATTGATTTCTCAAGCTTACACACTCTATTTGGGTGCTTTGTATTGACAAAACCCTATGCCTGACTCATGTAAACATCTTCAGCCAACTTCCCATTAAGGAAACTGGTTTTAACATCCATCTTCCATATTCATAATCATGAAACGCAACTATGGATAACATAACCCTTATAGATTTAATCTTCGCTACTGGCGAGACGGTCTCATCATAGTCAAATTCGGGAGTTTGAGTAAAGCCCTTCACAACCAAACACGCCTTATACGTGTGTACTTTCCCATCCATGTCGTTCTTCTTCTTGAAGATCCATTTGCACCCACCGTCTTACGACCTGGCATATTGTCAACGAAGTTCCAAACTTGATTTTCATACATGGACAAAATCTCGTTGTCCATAGCCTCTTTCCACTTTGTAGACTCCGAGCCTGTCATGGCTTCCTTGTAGTTGTTAGGTTCATCCAAATTTATTAGTGTACTATCACTAATAAACATATCACCTTCACTTGTTATATGAAAGCCATACAATACAGGTGGAACACTAACTATACTGGAACATCTAAGAGGCAAGGACTCTTCAATCAGTTCAATAGGAGTTTCCTCCTCGGGTTGAGTGCCAGTGTTAGAAGTTCCTTCATCGCTTGATTCTTGAATCTCTTCAAGATCAATTTGCCTCCTACTGTTCTCTTGGAATATGAGTTCTTAGTCTTAGAAAACCCCTCTCCTTGCAATAAAGATGACATTGTCAATCGATCTATTAAAGAGATATCCAAAGGAGTTTTGCAGATAGGCAATGAAAATACATCGCTCACTACGAGGTTCGAGCTTGTCGTGAGTCTTTCGTCTTATGAAAGCCTCGCAACCCCAAACCTTGATATGTGTCAACACGGGAGATTTCCTTGTCCACATCTCGTGAGTTGTTTTGGCAACCATCTTAGTCGGGACTAGATTAAGGATATGGGCGGCAGTATCTAAGGCATACCCCCAAAATAAGATAGGTAACAAAGCTCGACTCATCATGGAACATACCATGTCCAACAAGGTTCAACTGTGCCTCTCATCCACACCATTCAACTGCGGTATCCTAGGTGGTGTCAATTGTGAAACAATCCTACAGTCATTGAGGTAGTCGTGGAACTCAATATTAAGATACTCACCACCTCGATCGGATCAGAGATTCTTTATCTTCCTGTCCAGCTGATTCTCCACTTCTTGTTTAAACTCTTTGAACTTTTCAAAGGTTTCTGAGTTGTGCTTGATTAAGTAGATATACCCATATGTGTTATTATCATCGGTAAATGTCACATAGAAGAGTTTTGCATCCCTTGTGGTGAGTCTAAAGGGCCCACATACATCAGTATGTATGAGATACAATAAACCCTCACCCCTTTCACATGTACCAATGAAGGGTGACTTAGTCATCTTTCCAAGTAAACAAGACTCGCACGTGTCACCGTCCCTAAGGTCGAATGACTCCAACACTCCATCCTTTTAGAGTTTGGCTACGCGATTCTTGTTGACATGTCCAAGACGGCAATGCCACAAGCATGCTTTGTCCAAACCCTTGGAAGAATCGATATGAAACACATAATTTCCTAAGTTTTCTACAACCATCACAGTTTCATATATACCATTACAAGGTAATGCTTCAAAATAGAAAGTACCATAAAAGAAAGCATTAATAGAACCAGTTTCATTATTAAATTAAAATCTAAAACCTTGTTTATACAAACCATGAAAAGAAATAATGTTTCGTGTCATTTCTGACGAATAACAACAATTATTCAAATCTAAACCTACCCACTACTAAGAACTAAAGAGTAAACTCCAATCTTGGTGATACCCGACGATTTCCTATTCCTCATGATCAAGTTTATCTTCCCATGCTCCACATACCTACTTCTTCTTAGACTCTGTAAATCAGAACAAATGTGACAACCACATCCTGTATCGAGTACCCAAGACATAGCATGTGATGACTTATTAGATTGAATAGTATAATACCTGTGAAGGTGGGATTTATCTTCCAATACTTGATATCTTGCTGGTACTTCGGACAGCTTCGTTTCCAATGTGCTTTGTCGTGGCAGTAGGAGCACTCTGCATTCTTCGATTTGGAGGAGGGAGCAGCAGGACCAACTTTGGTTCCACTAGAAGAGGTACAATCGTGTGACTTTCCCTTGTGGCTTTTAGAAGGAGCCTTCCTCTTCTTTCCCTTTCCTTGCCCAATAGCCTAAACAGGGGCAGTAGCAGTAGGAGTAGACACAACAGATTTACCTTTTAGACTACTCTCAGCAGTCCTTAGCAGGCCTTGAAGCTTGCTTAGAGCGACCTCCTCCTTGTTCATGTGATGGACATACGAAACTGGTCGTAGCAAGTAGGTAAGGAGTGTATAATGATATCTATGCCCAACTTCTCATCGAAGTTGACATTCAACATCAGCAAGCGGTCCACGTACCTTTGAATTTTCTGCAGGTGGGCTGTGGTGGACTCTCCATCCTTCATTTTGGTAGTGATCATCACAACAATGATCTCATACCTTTCTTGCCTCGCAATTTGATGGTACCTATCCATCAAATCTTGGTGCATCTCATACGGATAGTAGTCCTCATAGGACTTTTGGAGTTCAATAGTCATTGTTGCGTGCATGATGAAATGAACCTTCATAGCATCTAACTTATGAGTCTCATAAGCAGCAATCTCTTTAGGAGTAGCAGTGTTGTGGTCAATCTCCTTTAGCTCCTTATCGAGAACATGCTATGTATCCTCGTAACGGGTGACCATGTGGATGTTGCGGATCTAATTGTTAAAGTTGGTCCCGTCATTGATCACCTTCCCATACAAGTTCATGAGTGAGAATGAGCCAGAAGGATTCGAGCTAGAAGCGTTATTGTTTGGAGTAGACATCTGAAAAAGAAAAGAGACAAAGTTTAGATTAGACAAGAATCCCCAATTTAACACCCAAATGAAAAATTAGGACTAGGACTTTACAATTTAGAAGAGGGATGCCGTAATCTAATTGTAAATAATTTGAAGGTAGGTAAATGATGATTTACGAATTTCCACCATGAAAAACGAAAAAGACAATTAAGTTTTAAATGAATTGAAATTCCTAGATTCTTTTGAGATTTATTGAACTTTTCAACGACATGTTTAAATCTCAATATGCTCTTCAAGTTTGTGACCGGGATACCGAGGATCACAAACAAGATGTGAATAACCATGTAAATGTACTTGGTACTCTTGATGTCATTTACCACCTAATCAATGTGTCGGTTATCCACACACACTCCATTGATATTTGATAAACATCGAGTTACCCTTTTCCACCTTTGATAGTCCCAAATTAGTGTGCTTGTTAACCACACACGCTCCACTAACGACTTGTCAAGGTGCAAAGTGTGATTTTATGGTATAGCATCATTTTCACATTTTTCCTAAAGTAACTAAAATTGGTAATTTATAAAACATTTAGCTACTTTATAGATCATTATACTTATTAATGAGGAATTGGTTCCCCTATCCTACCCATTCAACTAACGACCCTCCACCAATCAAGGAAGTTGTGGGTGAGAATGGGCACCCATTCAACCGCCATTTTATAGGCAGTTTTCTTATACCCCCTTATAGATCGCCTTCGTGAATAAGGCATACTAACAGTAAGACTAGCTTGTCTTTTATATATATATATATATATATATATATATATATATATATATATATATAATTATTAATCTTATAATATTATAATAGTAAGACTAGCTTATCTTATACATATATATATATATATATATATATATATATATATATATATATATATATATATATATTAATCTTTATGTGTATAGTATGTGATAGTTTGGGGAGACTCACTAAGTTTCGTGCTTGCAGTTTTCAGTTTTGGTTTCAAGTACTTTCGGTAGCATGGGGAAGAGCTCGCGATGATTGTAGTGCACACACCATTTGTTCAGTCTGGGATGTTTATACTCTGATATTTGGACATGTGATTTTGATACAATATTTTGATATGATGTTTGAGATACTATTACTTATATTTTTATGAGATGACTTGGGTTTCTATGGTTTTATATATAAATTAAAAATGAAAATTTTGGACCGTATTTTTGGGATGTTTAATGAGAACAATCACATCTTGTACAATGCCACTTTTCCGATTATATCGTGTACGCTGCAAAATTTAAACATTGGTTATGGATGAGAAAGTAGTTATTTATACACATAGTTGATGACTTAAAGAATTGATTTTCATATTGTGAGGCGAGACGTAGACATTGGGATGCGAGACACAAACAAGGTTTCTCTCAAATTAAGAAATATGTAGTTACAATTCGTTAATTAGCATACAACTGGGGAAAAACACATGGGATGATGTGACATCCCTAAATTTTACGGTATGAAAAGACCTTTTTATTTATACTTATTTTAAATTAGAGTGATCTTTATAAATGCAGAATTTGTTCCATAAAAAGTATTTCCGAAAAAAACACTTTTCATTGATTATTAACTTTTTGGATGTCATAACTGATACAAAAATAAGCATAAACGTAATCATTACAGTCCATACATTAAATTATTGTACTAATGACCTAAAATCCTCGAATCTCTTAGTGGATTGTACCTTCGCACCGCTACCTGTGATAAAAAGAAACTGAGTGAGTCAGGCTTGGGAACCGGGTGAGCACATAGGGTTTTCAACCCACAATATTGTAATTATATATTTTTCACAATAAAAAAATAATCTCAATCACCCATTCCCGTTATTGTTACTCTCAAATCCCTAATACTAATCTCAATAAACCTACTCTAAAGGATATTTGTGAGTATACAATACCGTTTCGGGGATTCCCGTAGCAATTATGCGTCAACAAGACAACCCTGAGGGGATAGAGTACCCGAATGAACAAGTTTTCTTTTTCCTTGAAAAGTATGATCATTAACACATACAGGTGGCGAACTTGATAGTGTTCCACCAGACAAACTAGAATAGTCGATAATCGTCACCTATATTCTGTTAGATAACTGATCCCGTTAAGATAATGCATGACCACTCACCATTATTTTATTTTCCCAAAAAACCCTTTACTACCCAACCCATTATTTTATTTTTCCCAAAACCCTTCAATACCCAATGCGAATATGATAAGTAATTTATATAACTAAAATCATATCATATTATAGCATTAATATGAAGTACACATATAGCAAGCACATATAACATTTAATAGATACTGGTGATTTGGGCAGAGCTTCGCCTAACACCTTGATTTTTCCCCTTGACGTGACCTGGGTATGATTATTACTAAGTCTTAGTCTGATCTTCCTTATGACTAATGATAGTCTAGATTTTTCAACAATTACAATGTCTACATCAAGATCTATCAAGTATGGAATAACCAGGTAGAATCATATCGGAGGTAGGGTATGTTTGGTACATAGAGTATACTGTTTGGAAATCTCACTTTAAACACCTCACTAAATCTAGTCTATATATTATCCTTGTAAGTAGATCAATCAGTATAATGACTTGGAATCACTGATAAATATTATTTATAGGTTCATAATAACGACAATGAACATAAATATAAGTTACAATTGAAATAAAATAAGTGTAGCTTAAGTTATAGAGATTTTTGGAAAACCGAGAAATTGTACGAGCATAGTAATACAAATGTAAAAGAATACATAACATAATATATATATATATATATATATATATATATATATATATATATATATATATATATATATATATATATGCATTATATTGCATAATACGAATTTAGAAGATGAAGGAAAAAAGATTTGCCACTACAATAAGATTTTACCAATATTTGAAGAATGTATTGGTACACTGAAATACATGTCGAGCATAAAGGAAGTGTTAGGGTGGAAAGACTTGATCAAATGTGATTAGGCATTTGAAAGCACATGGAAGCATCATCACATAGCATTATGACAGAGCATCATGATGGAGCATTATGATAGAGCATCTTGATGGAGCATTGTGAGTGGAACAATACGATAGAGCATTTGGAGTTGAGCTGGAGCACCTGAAAGAAGACTGAAGCATCAAAAGATGTGTTATACAACAAAATGCTGCCCTTGTGTGCAAGATGCCCCTTAGGGGTTCAATATGTGCCATTTATGGCATAAGGTGTGTCATTTTTGGATAAGGGTATCCATCTTATGGTCAAGGTACGCCATTTTGGTTGTCGTGATAAGCTTTAAAGTGTTGATGTGATGCTTATGTGCTACTAAAAGAAGGTTGATTAGCTTCACAGGCCTAGATTGTCTATTATTTCTTTTCAATTGTTTCTTTTTCGATATCCTTTCTAATTTTTTAATATGGTTTTATCAATCATTCTAAAAAACTCCCAATAAATATTGTATATATATCAAGTAATCGTTGTTCATTGTTTAAGTTGGATAGGTTATTTGTAACATCCCAATTTTCAGATATGAATTTAAAGCTCATTATTTATATTTTTCATGGAAACTTGATGAGTTGGGAGGCTCCAACTCGCCGTGTAGAGTTTTAATGGCCGCACATCTTTCAAGGTCTACTCAACGAGTTGGAAGGCCCCAACTCGACATGTTGAAGGTTGAACATGAAAACCCTAATTTTCAGGGTTTTATGCCCTATTTAAAGAATTTATGACCCATTGTTAGCCTCCCTCATCGTCCCCTTAGTCCAGAGAAAACCCTAATCGTGCCTCTTTCCCTATTTTGAGTGTGTGTGTGTGAGCTTAAAGAGTATTATTTGGTGCTTTGCTTGAAGGAGCTTGAAGTTGGTGGTACAAAGTCGAAGGGAGAAGCTTTAGATCCGGGATTTTCAGTGTTATTGTAGCCACTTAGAGGTATAAAGTCGTTATCTTGATCATCCCTTTTTCTAGATCTCTTATTTTGAAAGTTATAGCCATTATTAGCTTATTTTGGGACCATTCTTGGATTTGAGCATGTTATGAAACCATGGGTTTAGATCTGGCCACCTCATTGACACCATAGGCTTAAAGTTGCCAACTTTATTAAGTCTTGACCTCCCTTCATGCCCTAGTTCCCATTGATAAGCCTTATTTGATTGTTTTAGCCCTCTTGATGCCATGCATGGACGTAAAGCTAGCAACTTTACATGGTATTTGAGTCCTAAGGGACCAGATCTATAGTTTTGGGCTTTGGTGTTGATTAGAAGTGTTTGAATGCATTGAGGCTAGGAAAACTCAACAAGTTGCTTTGCTAACTCGACGAGTTGGATCGAGTTTTCCCGCCTTCTGGATACTGAGCGAACTTGACGAGTTGGCTAGGGTTTTTCCGATTTTTATGAACATTGAAGGAACTCGATGAGTTGCTAGATGCACTCGGTGAGTTGGGTCAACAGGGACTGATGACCTTGACTGTTGATTGTTGACTTTAACCATGGTTGACCAAGTTTGACTTTAAGGGTATTTTTGGTATTTCAAGATTTTAATGAATTTAGTCACATGTTGGTTGCAGGCAGCTGAGTTCGGGGCTGTGAGTTGGGATTTGATCGTATCAGTTCAACATTACTTGTGAGGTGAGTTTTCCTCATTATACTCAAGGGTCGAAGGAACCAAGACTGGCCCTTTGGATTGTTATCCTGCTTTATTATTGTTATGATCTGTTAGATCAGTATCATGGTATATAGGATGTTTCTATGTGGTTATGATATGTTAGATCGGTTTCCTGGTAGATAGGATGTTGCTATGCTTAGTGATCTTCAGATCGGTTTGACTGTCCGTAGAATGTTATTTGTTTATCTTATATATATGCATATGTTTGATTGGTGTATGAGGCTATTCTGCTTTGTGCATGAGCCAACAGATTGGGGCATTCCAACCCGATGATTATGGCCAGAGAGTATTCCATCCCGATGATGATTAGACTTATAGTATGTGGACATTCCAAACCAATGGTTGTGGGTCGAGGGTATACCATCCCGAGGATGATTGGACACGTAGTATATTGGCATTCCAACTAGATGGTTGAGGGTCTGGGGCATTCCATCCCGATGGTTGATTGAGCCCATAGTATGCTGTTATTATATGTGTGTTATTGTTGTGAGAGTATTTTGGGGGAACTCACTATGCTTCATGCTTACAGTTGTGGATTTTGTTCCAGGTACTTCGGATGATCATGGGAAGGTGAAGGCTTGATCGTGCACCTCCTCATATTTTATGATATGATTTCTAAGATTTCTCTGATGTTAAACTATTTTGAAAACAATTTATAAACAATGGATGGTTTTGGAATGTTTGACAAGTTTAAATTTTTATGAAATTTATGGATGCTACATTATTACTAATAAAATAATGGACAAAATTATATAAAATGGTCTTTTGTTGGTAGAAAATACCACCGTAAAGTCCGTTGAGTAATTTTGAATATGAATTGATCCCTAAAAGTACTTGTAAAATAACTAAAATACCCTTAAATATATGTTGCATTGTGTGTGTGCGTGTGTGTGTGTATATATATATATATATATATATATATATATATATATAACAAATAGGTCCCACCTCTATCGCTCTTTCTCTCTAAATCCCTATAACTATAATGAAAAAACACATAACACACATGCACCTCCAACACATATCTCCCTTCCTCATCCTCCATCCACTATCCCTCTTATTTGTTCACCTACATCTCCCTTCCACATTCACTCACCAAGATTACACTCCAACCCATATATTTGAATCCATATCCTTGATCCACCATCCTAATTGCCTATCTTTCTCTCCCATCCCTTTTTTGCAGACACAAAACCAAATCGAAGATATAGAAATCGATGAAGATAGGGGTGGCTATTTTGATGGTATATGATAGTTTAACAAAGACGCCATTGTATTGTTTAGTGAATATGACTATAACACCCCAATTTTCAAGACAAAAAATTTCATTTTTGATATAACGATTTAGAAAACAGTTATAAGAAACATCATTGTGTCACATCATTTCATAAAACCATAATCTCATGTTTCAAACCTATATCATAAAAATAGTAATAATGTCAGAGTATAATACCAAGAATCTCATAATGCGGAAATCCTGCGTGTGTGTGATGCGCTGCTACCGTGCTGACTCATTCCCCTTCGATGAAGAGGTACCTGAAAAAAAAAAAAAAACTAAAAACTGTAAGCACAAAGCTTAGTGCGTTCCCATATCATACCACATACCATACATAACATATACTACATAACATAACTGGATACTAACTACTCCTTCGGTCCTGTCGCCTGGTACCTTTCCTAGCATATCCGGGTGCTGGCCTCCCCTTCGACCATGTCGACCGGTACCTTGCCTAGCATAATAGGGTGTTGGCCTCCCCTTCGGTCCTGGCCACCGGTACCTTTCCTAGCATATCAGGGTGTTGGTCTACCCTTTCGTTCCTTTCGACAGGTACTAGGGACTCATTCACCCCTACTCTACCACATAACATACTAGTGCTAAAACATACAAGTCATCTACTGCCTATCTTGTTTGGGTACTGACATACTCCTTCGGTCCTGTCGACCGACACTGGGATCTATACTACCCCTACTATTACATATCACATAATCATCATACAATACTAGCACATGAACGTAGCAGATAACAATGTACCAGATAATTATCACGAAGACAATTATCTATACTATAGCTCTTACTAGTGGGTCGACCTTGGTGCCTTCGACCCACTCCTAATGGAAGGTAACTCACCTCAATATCGTGAAGCGTCTGAACTGTTCTTGATGTCGGGATCAACTCCTCTCAACTCCTACATATAACAACCTTCCTTAATTACCATTACATACTCTTGACCCTTTCAAGGGTCATCTTAGGTCAAAGTCAAAGTCAAGGTCGACACCCTGGTCAAAGTCAACTTTTAGTCCAAGTCAACATCTGGTTGACTCAACTTGTCGATTTGGTCCACCAACTCGTCGAGTTCCATAACTCACAACATCCGAGCACTTCAATCCTACTCATCGAGTCTTTCAAGAACTCATCGAGTTCTCCTTCGTACAGAATCGGGACCTTTTGCCCATGACTCACCGAGTTCATCCTTGAACTCGTCGTGTCCCGCCTCATACAAGTTGAAGTGCTTAGTCCTTGACTTGCCGAGTTCTTCCTTGAACTCTTCGAGTTCTTCTTCATATAGTTGTGACATTGCCTTGAACTCACCGAGTTCATCCTTGAACTCGTCGAGTTCTTCGATCTTCAGGTCCATATTCACGTCCATCTTGTTGAGTCCTCTTCTAGACTCAACCAGATTGATCAGAAACTGAAAAAGTTGGGAACCATAACCCGACTCACCGAGTCCCATGAATGACTCGTCGAGTCCCCCAAAGTCCATGTCCATACAGTTGATTTCAGGCGGGCTTAGTGCATGCAGAACATAGATCTGGCCTCTTAGGGTCTATATTACACGTAAAGTCACGAACTTTACGTCCATGCATGGGTCTTCAAACTCAAAAGACCAAAAAATGAAGTCTACAAGGTGCATGGACTCCCGTGGCCATAAAGTTGGCACTTTTATGCCATGGGAACCCTCAATGGTTCAAGATTTTAAGTTATACACCCTTTGAACCACAAAATCCCGAAAATGGCTCTACTAAAGCTTGGAAAAGGTAAAAACTAGCCCTAACTAGAAATCTAAGAGATAAATGGTCAAGGTTGAAGCTTTTTAAGTAAATAACCTGGAAATGTGCCACAACCTCTGGATCTACATGTTTTCTCTTGATCTCCCAAGCCTCTGCTTTCTTCTCAAGCTTCAAACACACACACACACAAAAAGGCACAACAAGCTCAAAAACACTTAATAGATGATTAGGGTTTCGTGAAGATGGTCTAAGGGCGCTGGAGGCTGTAATGGAGACCCTATAAGTTGCTTAAATAGGGTGCAAACCCTTAAAATTAGGGTTTCATCCAGACGGGTCTACTCGTTGAGTCGGGGCCTCCGACTCGGCGAGTAGATTCTTCCACCCGCGTCCAAACTTTGCCTCGACTCGGCGATTTGGGGCCTCCAACTCGTCGAGTCCCAGAGTAAAAGTGCAAGAATTCATACAGGAACCGGGCGCTACAATGATATATAAGTTGATGGATAGGTAGTTGGATAAGGGTTAGATAACACTATAGCCCATAGAGGATGTTAATGAGGTGATGTAAGTGGTGATGGTAAAGAAAGATGATTTGTGAATTGTAGTGATGTTGGAGCTATGGGAGGTATTAATGTTATGCATAGGTGAATGGCTTTTTTTTTGTCGATAAGAAATTTAGAATTTAAGCTGAGAGAATATGTTGGAAATGGACAGTTGAACATGGTGAAAATTGGCAAATAATGGTGTAGCTTTCAAGCTCCACCCTTCCTCGCTTCATCTTCCCCCGCCTCTTTATATATCCTTCTATGTACTTTGTTAGACAAAAATCAATGGTGGTGATGATGATTCATAAAAACGACCATGGATAGGGATGAATTTTTTGTTTACCCTCAAGTATATAGAGATTACATAAACAATCTTTATAGGTTTAATTATAAAATAACAAAAAAAAAAAAAGGGAGAAAGGATAAATTATGTATTTTATATGTATTTAACGGTGTCTTTTATCGTTGTTAGTCTTAAGGACCAACCATACAAGAAAATTAAACAACAAAAACCATTTATATCCGAAATTCCTCAAAAGGACCTTGTAGTATTTTCTGCCAACAGTAAGGCCCATTTAGGTAATTGTTTTCAAAATAATATGATATGATACTTTTATCTAATAATAATAAAGATAAAATACAAATTTACATTTTAAGGATTAGGATAAGAATATGTTGTTGAGATCATGCCATATGTACCAAAATAATGTGGCTTTGAAAGCAATTCCGAAATTTAATTCTCATGACATTATCGTTTTATAGTTGACAATGTGGTTTTTCATTTAATGTATTTGTTTAATTTTATGTGAGGCACCACATAAAACACACTTACACACTCAACTTAACTTATGTATTTGTTTAATTTATATATTCGATTAATAAAATTCAGTCGTCTTTATTTTTGTTTCTACCTCCACCCTCTCTTCAAACCTTATTTTTGCATCTTCTTATCACCTCTATCGCTATAATTATTATTACAACTTTTTTATAAATTGTTTTTTTATATTTAAACAGAAATAATCTGAAAATATATTGTTTTTATAATATTAACATAACATTAAAATCGAAATAAAAGAATTTAAACAAAATCGTGTATAAGATTTATATATAATTATATTCATAAATACTGTAACTGAATGTTCTTTGTACGGTTTGTTTTTAATTAAATTACAGAAAAATAATAAATAAAAGTTTACCATAAAAATATTGAATCACCGCCAAAATTTGTTAGAAAGGCAAGAAAGCGTTGTCATGTTCCTTCTCACGGATTTGGACGTCAGAATCATCGACTTGAAACACTCCTTGAACAAAAGCCTCAATATCGATCTTATTTACATCCATGCCATCAGCATCCACGTCCTCATCCTCGTCGGACGTTCCCGGAACAAATGGTGGTCTACTGATTTGTAACAGTCCCTCCCAGTCAACTCCCCGGAAGAAATCGTGGCTCTTGATCTCCGTCGTTGATATTCTCTGTTTCGGATCCTTCACCAGCAACTTTCGAATCAAGTCTCTCAACGGCGTCGGCTCTCCGACGACCTCCGCCGTCTTCGACAGAATTTGGTAAAATGTCTCCTTTCGGTTTATTCCTTTAAACGGCGTCTTCCCGTACAACATCTCGTGCAAAACGACGCCTAAACACCACCAGTCCACCGAGAAATCATGGCCATTGCCTTGTAGCATTTCAGGCGCAACGTACTCTTCCGTTCCGACGAAGGAGTTTGATTTTGAGAAGGAGTGACGAGGCTCGCAATTCGTTTCTGAGACTGAGTTGTCGACTGACTCGGCGGTAGGGTGTACCGAGTCCTCCACCGGAATGGCCGGGCGACAACAATTGGAAAAAAATGAAAATCGGTTTTTGTTCTTTGTTGATGTCTCGGATGTCGTCGGCGACGGCGACGGCGTGGTTTTTGGTGATCGAGCTTCGCACGGAGGTTTGGGTGATAATTTGGTTGATAGATCGAAATCGACAAGCATTAGGTGTCCGTTTTCCTGAATCATTACATTTTCTGGCTTTAAATCTCTGTAAACGATCCCCAATCCGTGAAGATACTCCAATGCAATCACCAACTCCGCTGCATAAAACCTAAAATCACAAAATCAAAGAGACTACTGTTATATAAAAATTTGATTAAAGTTAAACAGCAACTCGAGTAGATAAAATTCGATTTAGTTAGCATCTTCAATCTCCAATCTGGAATCCAAAGTAAAACCTCTGAACAATGCGTTTACAGAGTTGACTCAGAGGACACAAAATTCACCTGATTATGTCATCGGAAAACATTCTCTCCGTTTGTCTCTTACGAAGGCAATTGAGATCACGCCCGGGACAATAATCAATGGCGTACCCCACGATATTCTCGGTGGATACAACACCACGAAGTTTCGGTAGCAATGGATGCTGTGATAGTCGCAACACCTCCTGCTCAAAGAAAATCTGCTTACTCTCATTACCATCGATATCTGTCTTCTTAACATTCTGCTTACTCTTAATGGAAGCTCTCAAAATCGTCTTCAAAGCAAACAAATCTCCATTGGACGACTCGTCTTGGACCAGAAACACGACGCCCCTGGCTCCTCGACCTAGCGCCGATAAGACTTTCAATTGCCGGAGGTCTAACACCGGGATTTGATTTTGATCGTCGTCCATGGTGAGTACAGGTACAAACTCTTTCTGCTCTCCAATTTTCAAAAATTCTCTTCTCCGATTGATTCGATTGCGATTTTATAGTTAACTGATTGAAATTTTATAATATTTGATCTGGGGATTTGGGGTACGTGATGAAGGGGGTATTGCTTTTTCCTTTTTTCTTGGTGATGAAGCATCAAACACAACACACACTTGGTATGCGAAAGAGAGTTAGTTCGAAAGGGAAATTGCTTAGCTATTACATATGACTCGATTGGTAAACAATAAAAGTGTGTAATAAAAGCGAACACAACCTTTTTTTTTTTTCTCTAGAAGAAAGTAACTTGTCAAAATGCTTATTTGCCTTGTTTCTTTTTAGTTCCAGTTTTTAATATATTAATATAAATCAAATTATTTATTATTTATTTATAAATATGTTAAGGTCGTTGCATTTAGTTTATCAATCGTTTCGTTTATCGATCCCTTTCGATAAAATCCGAACCAAGTTTTTAATATATTAATATAAATCAAATTATTTATTATTTATTTATTAAAATTTGCGTTAGGTTAACTCACGACATTTTATTTTTTCCATGTCATTTCATGTTCATATCATTTTACACTTAAATCATCTGATACCTTCATAGCCCTCATTGATAGGAAATGACAACCTCTTACTTACCTCAAAATATACAAAAATGAAATATTATATTGTACAATAATATAAAACATTAAAAAAAAGTATGGTGCTTTCTTCTTTTGCAGGGGATGTTTCACCGCATACCAGACAGTATGGTATTTACCGCACTACCGTGGTGCCAATTCACCTTATTGTTATGTGCGGTGTTGGTATACATTATGACCTTAGATGAACTTTGAGTGATATTATGTCCAACTCAATATGCTTTTAAAACTCATAATTCATGTTTGACATAATTTAAAGTTAAACATCCTTCCTAATAAATGAAAATAATTTTACTATTTGTCATCCTCTTATGTGTTATGCTACATGTCATTTTGTGATAAAGTTAGATTAAATTATATCTATGTGTTATTTTGTGGTTTTTTCCATTTTATTAATTTTATATAATATAATAATTAAATGTAATAATAAATGTATATCCAATTCATTAATACAACTTTCTTTGTAATTTTTAAATTTAATCCAATTATTTTAGTTGTTTATTTATTTAAATTATTAGTTTAGGCTACTAGGAGTGGGCATCCTCAAAATCTTGGCCAGAAAAGACCGATTTCTTTTATGTTTTTTAAAATAATTTCAGAGTAAATCTTTTTAATTTAAAAGAGTTGCGGAATTTATTCTCAAAAACAAAATATGATAAAATAATATTTATCAAAGCATTTCATCAAGAGATGGATTTTCATTATATAATCAAAACTCGGGATGTCATGTTCCGATACAGACCATAAAGCATAAACGATAACATTACAAGTCATTCAACAAATATATACATATACATACTTGTAAACAAAATAACTTGATGATTCATCCATCTTATGCCCTCGCGTCACTACCTGTAATACAAATAAACTGAGTGGGTCAGGCTTGGGAGCCTGATGAGCATATAGGGTTTTCAACCCACAATAAATAATTATATTTAATTTCACCAACCAACAATAACCCGATTATCCATTCCCGTTATCCTCACTTTATGTCCCTAAAACAACATCTATCTCAAGGGACCTAATCTAGGATTTTCATCGGGACGGACGTTACTGCTAAGGGGTTTCCTCAAAAATAGATATCCTAAAGGCAACCATGAGGGGGATAAAGTACACCGGTGAACACATCGTTCACAAAACCTACAGGTTGTGAACCTGCTAGCGTTCCATAGGACTGTCTAGAAAGAGTCTGTGGTCGTTATCTATATTCCGCTGAATAACTAGACCAATAACAACAACATTAAGGCCTCTCATCTGTTTATCACACATCAACTATCTACCCATGTTCTACCCAACATATTAGTAGATAAAAATATATATTTTTATGCATAGTGTAAAACCTGTATAGCATTCTCATTCAATACATATTCCAAACAACAGATGAGACATATACACATAACACATATTTCATAGAGAATAAATCATATCTATGAGATAGAAGAAAGTGAATATACATTTACACATATAACAACAAAATAAACACATAACACGTATTTCGTATAAAATACTTCATAATTATGCGTTAGAAGAAAGTAACTACACACTCACTTGATCAGAAGATGACCGGACAGCATTACGACTTGTAGAAGTAGTATTCTTCGATAGATCTGGAAGATCTTCACAAAAACCGGGCTTCTTGCGGGCAGAGCTTCGGCTCGAGAATTACACTTCTCGGGATCTTCAGGGCTTCGGGAGTTGCTTCGGGGCTCAGGATTAATATCGGGGCTTCGGGAAAATTCTTGCACGAAAAGCAAAGTAAAATAGGAGAGAGAGAGAGAGAGGGGGGGGGGGGAGAGAAATTGAGCAAAAGAATCGGCTGCATATGAGGAAATTATGAATTTTCATAAAAAGAAAGTTGTAGTATTCATTAAACCGAGAATTTTCATAAAAAGAACGTCCAAATCTAACTTTATATGAGGAAATTATGATTTTTCTAAGTTTTGATATAGCAGTAGACAACTAAAAACTCGAAATAAAGATCAAGTGATTTTTAGTCGACACAACCTAAATGAGAATCGAGGGTCAAACGAAAACGGACATCGGATGAATAAGTTATGAATTTTTAACATATTTTTCCTGTCCCGGCCCGTTAAAAATATAATATTACAAATTAATTCAAAATTATCCTACGGAGTCTAAACAAAAATTGTAGAGTATAATCTCATCTACGCGTGGATATAAAGAACGTCAAAAACGGAGCTCGTACGCAAAATATATGAAATTTTGAAGTTTTTAAATAAAAATAATTCAAAAATCCAAGCATTATCCGAAGGGTACGCTCAGCGTACTTCGCTTTGTACGCCCAACATACTTCGCACTTGCAGGGTCTCGGATCAACCACGTCCCTCTCTCTTCCCACGAAGTGCCACGTCCGAGCCCGGGTTCCGATCAGATAACTTATCGCATATACACCCCGCGTACGAGGGCTACATCCTGCGTAGATGGCCGCCTTGCAGCACGTCCGAGGGTCTCTGGAATTATGTTACATTTTATTATTTCCTTTCACTCTAAAACCCCTTTTAGCACACTTTTAACCCCCAGAAGCCCCAATATCATTTCTGACACCCGAAGCAAGCCCCAACGCTCCAAATTTCTCGAGAAAATTTTTTTTCAAGTCGAAACTCTACCTGAGTAAGGCCGGTTTTCAACTAAAATCCTCGGTTTCATCGCATAAAGTCATATTTAAAGCCGAAGTGTTGTCCAAATTATCATTTATTCCTTTGGTTATTTCACTGTGCGTTTCAATATATTGACAGTTGTATGTTATGTGTTATATGTTCAGTGTGCTTTCCCATGTTATTATGATAATGAGCTATACCTTAGGCCATGAACTGTATGGCATAAGCATCACTTGGGTATTGGTATGTAGCATTTGGCCATAAAGTGGATGACATAAGAATCACATTGGCATTAACTTCCAAATTTAATGAAAAATTAGGAAACACTGCAAATCTTCTATTGATAATGATTCATGTAATCTACATGGATGATGGGACCCCCTTCGATGATCATGGCATTTGTGAGGCTATGGGTCTCTCTTATGTATCATTCTGGATGGTAGTAAGCATTCACCATTAACTCAAATGTCTAAAATGCCATTGGAAGGAAACTATATAATAATGGTCATAACTCATCATGTATATTTCATATGTGCTCCTTTGTCTTTAACCTACCATAAATCAAACATATAATTGAACGAAACAAGATAATCTTCAACTTATAGCAATGTACTTTGGTGCAAATGCTAAAAATGGCAATTTACTTTGGTGAAAATGTTAAAATAATGTTCACTTTCATTATTTTTTTTATAGGAAAGGAGTAGGCATGTTCTCAATGATAAAAAGAATGTGTAAATGCTCCTTTCTAAAAAGTGATTTTTTTTTGCTTGCCTGAAGGCAAAACTGGATGCAATTTGGGTATTTTTAACACCATTACTTTACAGGGAAGTTGTGCAGTTAAAAAGACCATTTTCCAGGCCTTTTGTCAACTTTATAAAGATCAAAATACGTATTTTTTATAGCATACGTTTTCATCTAGATGACTGTTTTTTTAATTTTTATAGAAAATCATCAAACATGTTAGGGTGCTTTTTTGCAATTCACTTTGAAGAAAATGGGAAAAAATTAAATTGGTTATTTTAGCCAACTTTTGACAGGAAATATTCCAAATGGTTATTTTGTTTACAATAATATATTTTGCTGAAATTGTAAAAAAAATGTTGATTTTAAAAAAAAAATTGAACAAAAATCATCAAATTTGTTAAAGTGTTGATAGCAATGTATTTTGGTAATAGTGTTGTCGAAACTGAGCTTGAGAAACATGATGATGGCAACTGTATAACGTTTTTTATAAAATAAACATATACATTTTTCATAATATAGAAATTTTTGCACAAATAGCACAATAGAAAATAACCATTTATTCTAAAAACCATCTTCTTATTGTATAATTGTTTGAATAAAACATGTTAATACATTAAGAATTGTCAATAAAATATAAAAATCAAAAATAAATAACACAAAGTACATCGGGTGGCTGTTGATGATCTAAATATACAAATTATCATTTGGATATTAAAACCATTATACTTTCGATATTTCAACTAATCATTATATCATCATGAAATTACTGATAAAATATATATTTATTAATTTTTTTTTTTATAATCATTGCTCAATTATTAAGTTATAGTTTAATTAATTTTTCTCAAACATTTTAAAATGTCCTCCAACCTTTAAAAGTCAAAATACTTTTAATATCACTTATTTCAACTAAATAACATCTTTTATGTTATTTTTTTTAAACTTAGGTCAAATGACATAAATACCATTAATTTTTCAAAAAAATATTGGTTTTACCTTTGAACATGTTTTAGTTCGAGTAAAGCCGGATGTTTTGTTTAATTTGTTCATTTATACAATTTTAGTTGGTTTCCAAGTCACCTACCGATTACTTGATGTCAGTAAAACTCTAAATTTTCAAAAAAGTTCAGATTTACCCTTAAGTTTTTAAAAATGTTCATATTTACTATTACATTGATTATTATTATTATTATTATTATTATTATTATTATTATTATTATTATTATTATATAATTAATATATTTTTAGATGTATAAAATATTTTATACATATATTTTTAAATGAGTTTCTAAATGTATAAAATATTTTTATAGATTTAAAAATATATTTACTTGTATTTAGTATTTATAATGTATGCCTTTTTACAAGCGTATTTATATATTAAAAATATATTTATTTGTATTTAGTGTTAATATATATATATATATATATATATATATATATATATATATATATATATATATATATATATATATACCAAATTTTTTATTTCTAATTTACCAAAATAAGTTTCACAAACTAAGTTATCAACCACATAATTATACAAACAACCAGTTTCACAAAATATCAGAGTTCATAAATTGTCCTAGTAGTAAATCCCCTAACGAGTGTATATAATCAGACCTTCGCCTTCTCACGGTCCTCATTACCTGTCACATATAAATCAACAATTATAAGCACGATGCTTTGTGAGTTCCCCAAATTACCACACATAACATAACACAAATAAACAGTTATGTGTTATCAACAACCCTGAGGACTATCAGCAGCCCATGTAGGCTAACAACATGCTTTGTGGGTTATCAACAACCAGGGCCGGCCCAAGGGCCGGGCAAGATGGGCCACAACCGAGGGCATCAAGAAGGCTGGGGCATAAATTTCAATTCATGTCTAGTCGTCTTATATTCATTATGCCCCAAATGTTAATCCATCCAAGTGAGTCTAGCTTAAGGTAGGATGCGTCAAGCCATCAACACATTGGTTTGAAGTGCGGCAAACGAAAATGTGGTACAAGTCTATGACATTAATTTTGGAAGAATAAAGGAATTGCACATGATGCAATTTCGGAAATCGAGGAGATACCGAGCATAAGAAATAGCCTCTGCCCGTCGTTTGAAAGTTGAACTATGAATGAAGCCTTCAAATTTCAAACGCATTGCAAAAGCCTTGAAATATCAAACGCATTGCAGATTCAAGCAGGCAATGACGGTAAAAAAAATTGTTTATTAAACATGGATATATTCCTTTATTTCTATTTATAATTCTAATTGGTGACTAGTTTTGTGAAATTCTCAAGTTTTTATCTTTCTGATCTTGTTTTCTTTTCAAGGGTTTTGGAAGGTTTTTTTTTCTTTTTTCTAGTTTTTAGTGTAAATTGGAAAGGCGAAACAGTGCAGTTAAGAAAGAATGATGGAATTGGAAATTCACGAGGTTGTAATGTGATGATATTAGTTTACTTACAATCATTTTTACAGAACAACAAGGTGAGATAGTAGATGTTTGATGTTGTATATAATAAGAATGGATGGGGATTTTAATTGGTTGTTAACTTGTTATAGAAAGGATTAGACTTATTTGCCCTTAGGATTGGGGATTTTAATTGGTTGTTAACTTGTTATAGAAAGGATTAGACTTATTTTCCCTTAGGATTGTGTGTGGTAATAGTGAATTGAGTTTTATTTTCCAGTGTCAAGTTGCAATTTTTCCATTACACAACAATATTATTCTTATTGTTAAGCCTTATAAAGAGATCATTTGCTTATTGGTTAAGTCATTAGTTTATATTAATATAGAACCTTTATGTATCCTTTTATTAGAAATCATTGTTACGTTTTGTAACTTGTACTTGAACAGTGGATCTTATTCTTTGATTGTATATTTTCCAAGGGTCTTTGGTTAAATGCCAAGCCTAATAAGGTACATATTTTAAATATTTTATAATAATACGGCTTTGATTTTTAATTGTATGTATAGGGTATTATGAGATTGCTTGACACCGTCATTGCTTGCACTAAAGCTCTAATCAGTCTCCTTTCGATTCAAATGACTCATTTTTAGTAGATTGTGCATATCCTGACGTAAAACCTTTGTATTTTATGTTCTTATTGCTTTTATATACAAAGTATTTTGAAATATATATTTGGAACTACAAGAACATGTGATTGATTATCGTATGATATCCGACTATGATGATGGAATTACTAATAAGATAGTTTTTGTTTGTGTTAATATGAATTTTGTTTGTTTAGATGGTTTTAGTATGTTTTTGTTTGTGTTAATAGATTTTGTTTGATTATATAATCTATCACTCTTTTTTTCTATAAGATATTTATATTTGTGTTCGGTCCTTCATAAAGCAAAACTGCACAAATAAGGGGGCATGGTTTTATTATCTCGCCCCGAGCATTGAAAATCAATTGACCGACCCTGTCAACAACCATGGAAACTATCAACAGTCTCAGTCATATAATAACAACATAATATAATAATAACAGGTAGACCTAGCTAGTCATCACAGATACAACTATTCTACCACACTCACCTAATACTAACGACAAGTAAACCTTACACTTGAACTACTGGAACTAGACTCCACCTAATCAACAAAATAATTAACCCTAATTAGTAATTAAGGTCCAAAACTCAACTCACCAGACCAATCCCACAACTAAGTCATCTAAGGGCGAAAATACCATTTTTCCTTTCCATGGCTTAAAACCCTAAATCTTAACCAGATGTCAAAATTCAACAAAAGTCAACTGTCGAGCAAGTACGCTAGGCGTACCCCTTCTTACGCGGGAAGTACAACTCGAACAACGTATGGTCGGGTCAGAATCGACTACGTGGGGTGTAGTTAGGAGTACACATGGCGTACTTCTTCTGTTTTTACTTTCACCCACTTTGTGTCTTAATCCCTTAAGACAACTAACCAAACTATAGATCTGACCATTCTAAGATGTCGTATTCCATAAAGTCATCGAATTTAAGCCTTTGCATGGCTAGAAAAGTCCTAATGCAACAAACTTAAACCTCCAACACATTCTAAGATACTTTGCTCATGCTTGAGCCATAGGAATTGATCAAGCAATCATTTTTATGATTCTACAAGTTCTATAATGCATGAAAGGACAACTATAAACCCCTGGAGTGCTCTATACTCATAAAGGTCCAATCATGGGGACAAAAGTTCATAAAACGTCAACCATATAGATCTAATGGAAAACTTATCAAGGTATAAACTTTATACCTGAAAACGATGCACAAAGAGGAAATGTTTCTGGATCTACAAGCTTTCTAGCACCCAGTCCTTCTTCTCTAGTCACCTTCTTCAACTAAATGCACCAAAAACACTCAATGAGCTTGCATAACTCACACAAGCAACTCAAACTCGAAATTAGGGTATATAGAGGGTATCGTGGCTGATAAGGATGATCAAATGGGGACATAATGTTGTTTAAATAGGGAGAAACCCTTAATATTAGGGTTTGGAGTCTGGGCTAGTACGCCCGACGTACTACACGTACGCTCAACGTACTAGTTGATCATCCGCGAATCCATGTTGTATGAAGCCTTTTTCCTCAAGGGACCAATTGTGCAACTATTGATAAAGATACAATAAAAATACTTTATATATATATATATATATATATATATATATATATATATATATATCGTATAAAAACATATTGTATTTATATAAATATATAAATATCTAATTATAAGGTTTATATTATATAAAAGATATAATTATATCCATTTTTGTACATATTACTAAGTATAAACATGTACTTATTTCATATTTATATGTATATGATATGTATTTATACATATTTATATGGTAAAATACATATAAAAGAAACATATTTTTTAATTCTTTGGATGATACATCAACCAAAAAAAAAAACAGTGTTTGCTTAATAAGTATAAATATGCGTTTATTTAATATTTATATGTATAAGATAGTTTTTATACAAAATAAATACATATGTATATCTATTAAATACAATTAAAAACATATTTATATATTTAAAAACATATTTGTACATTTAATAATATTTTTATTTGTATTTTATATATATATATATATATATATATATATATATATATATATATATATGAAATATATATATAAATACATATATATATATTTATTTATTTATTTATTTCATATATATATATATATATATATATATATATATATATATATATATATATATATATATATATATATATATATATGAAAAAAATACATATTTATAGTTAGTAAGCAAAAAACCAATAACTTTTTTTTGTGTGTTTTGGTTGATGAATCACCTAAAGAATAAAAAAAAAATATTTCATTTATATGTATTTTACCATATAAATATGTATAAATACATATGGTGTACATATAAATATGAAATAAATACATTTTTATACTTAATGATCTGTATAAATATATATAATAATATTTTTTATACAATATAAACCTTATAAATATGTATTTTTATATTTATATATATACGATATGTTTTTATATTAAATAAATATATATTTATACCTACTAAATACAAATAAATATACTTTAAATATATAAATACGATTTTAAAGGAATACATAAGCTTTCAAATGTATATAAATAGTAAATGCAAGTACATATATTTAAATAAATATATTTATATCAATAAAATTATTTTTATATATTTAAAAATGTATTAGTAATAATAATAATAATAATAATAATAATAATAATAATAATAATAATAATAATAATAATAATAATAATAATAATAATCAAAGTAATAGTAAATCCGAACATTTTAAAAACATTAGGGTATATTCGAACATTTTTGAAAACTTAAGAGCTTTACTGGCATCCGGTAACCGGTTGGTGACACGAAAACGACTAAAATGATATAGATGAACAAATTAAAAAAAAAAAAAGAAAAAAAACAATCGACTTTACTGAACCTAAAACACGACAAAGGTAAAACCATCATTTTTTGAAAACTTAAGGGTTTTTATGTCATTTATACTTAGTGTTCAATTCAGTAAACAATAAAAAAGAAAAGTAACCGAGACTCGGAATAAGTTATTTTTCTTATCCGTAATACTTACTGTGAAATTTGAAATCAAAATTTAATTCCTTTATGTTATAAAAGTATGACAAAATTGCAAAAAAGATCAATGTGGTTTGTTCAAAATTATCATTTTGCTTCTTAAAGTTTTGGACTTGCACCATTTGTACAAAACTTTCATTTTGTCATGGTTTTGGTATTTAATTTTTAAATATTAAAAATGATGAATTTACCCTTTACAATTTCAATTTCCATTTTTATTTTATTACAATAATTAAACAAAAAGCTAAAACAAAATACCACATAACCCCATTCCTTACCCCTATCTCTTTTATATTCAATCTTATATCCTTATTTATGATTTTCATAAAAAGAAAATATCCTCAACATCATCGATATCCGGCGGAGAAGATTCCGACAACCGCCATTTGCTGTCTGCTAGAGCAACACCACCTATCACTTCACATCACATGAGCCTTCTTATATACAAGGTGCATCACTTACACCGCCATCACCGATCAACATCACAACCACCACCATCAGAAGTCACTATCATCGTTGTCAGAAAAAAGAAAAGGAGAATGAGAGAGACGAAGAGAGATACAGACGGAACAAGGGTTTGCAAACCCTAAACCACCTCAGAAAGGCATCAAAAACCACAAGGATTTAATATGTTGTCAACGCCACCTTCATTGGAGCAACAAATATGGATTTGTTCGTTGTACCACATAGATCGAAGACAAGGTTTGCAGATGCGGCGTTGGTGCTGGAAACTCAAGCCAAAAACATCGTTGTCGTTCTCGCTTCACCCAATCTCGCCGGTGATGACAGACGTCGTTGTCGTTCTTTCTTTACCCTTTCAGCGTCTTTCTCACCCGAAAAACAAAGATGTTGTGAAGGTGGTGACACATATATGGACAAGTTTCCTAGAGTTTGTATAGGTGGCAATGGTGGCAACTTCGTCTCTCCGTTTTCACTCCACCCCTTCACAACAGAGATCAAAAACCATTGTTGGAAGTTCAAATCTACGTCGACAACGCCGATGGTTCAAATCTACGGCAGCAGCGATATTGGTTAGATAGAAATAGTGGCATCGATGTTGTCAGCAACCGTTGGTGGTTGTGGTATTTTTCCGGTGTTAAAATCAAAGGGAAGTGGAAGATGGGTATTGTAGAAAAAGAGGGGTGGGTGTGTATTTTTTTCTATTTTTGTAATAAAAAAAAAAAAAATACATTACAAAAAAACTTGTTATTTAAAATACAAATTAAATCAAAATGGACCAAACTACAAAAAAAAAAAAAAAAAAAAAAAAAAAAAAAATCAAAATTTTTAACAAATAATATTACTCCAATTTTTTTTGAACAAAATAATAATTTTCGACGTACTCATTACCATTTTGGCAACTTTGTCCAAAAATATACTTATATGGAAATCGATCGGCAAATGGGCCTGAGTTTTGACGGTTCATCCCAAGTACTAACCCCAATTAATTTGACTTTTCATTCCAATTGACAAATGGGCCTCAGAGTTATGGCAGATCATCCCAAGTAGTAAAGTACCAACCCCAGTTAACTTGACTTTTCATTTCTATCAATTCCCTCTTTGACTTCGAGGTTCAAGTCATATTTTGCATAGAGATGGAATAATTTAGAAGTAGTTTAACATTTATTTGTATTTGTTGTTCAAAAAAAAACTCAATAATGCTTTATTTTCCGATATGCATGTGTAGATAAAATAACAAAATGAATACTTTTTTCTAGGATAATACACCAAAATCTTACATAATCAAGAAAAGGATTGTCACTTGTATATGCTACTGCTTCAAGACAACAAAATAAATCACAAAATTATTAGATGCATTATTTTCTAAAAAACCAGAAAAAACAAATGTATTTTACAAGAAAAAACATTTACATAGGTCGTATTATGCTAACATGTTTCGTACGATTACAAAATTAGAAAAACATGCTACATTAACAATATTGTTTTTTTACAAGAAGTATTTTACAAGAATCGTATTTTCAGAAATAAATGTGATTACAAGTATACGATTATAAAATCAAATTATGTTTTCAATAAATAATGTCATTACAAATATACGATTATAAAATCAAATTCTACTTTTGGAAAAGAATGTGATTACAAGTATACAGTAATAAAATCAAATCATATTTTTAGAAAAGAGTGCTACTTGTGTTATTTATTTAAAAAAAATGATTTCAAAAGAATATATGTTCTAACATGATGGATCAATTACATAAGGCTACAGATATAGAAAGGGAAAATGATGATGGTGGGATCAATCTTTGTGGTGGTTGATTTGTGATTGTAGTTTTGGTTGGTGCCTTGGTGGGTTAACGGTGGAGGGATGTTGGATTTTGTTAATTGCTTACTATGAAATTCAGATGGACTTGAAAAGCAAAAATATTGATTTGGTATGGAAATGCATGTGAGAAGAGGGGGTGTTCATAAGTATTGGTGGGTGATGTTGTAGTTAAGTTTGTAGCTCACGATAATGATGGAGGCTCATCAAGGGTGGAGGGAAATATATGAGGCGCAATATCAGGGAGGGAGTAAGGTTTTTATAAAAAAAAATGTCACAAATTTAGTCCACACCACACCATGGCGGTATGTCGAATTCTTCAAGGTGAAATGATATTTGAATGCCGATGAGAGAGGAGAAAGAGTATGAAGGTAACGACTATTATTTATTTATTTTTCAATTTTAAACCATTATAAATATTAACCCAAACCCACCCAATTACACCACAACAATCATCATATCTTCATCATCATTTTCATATTCCTCTGGTGATTTATATTTCTTACTACAAGCCGCAGTCACTGTTGTTAATCCCTACAACAAGAATTAGACGAGGAAGTGAGAAATGTGCAACATAGACGAAGAAGATATATACAGAGTGATCATGAATCTGCCCACCAACGTTTGATGTATGATTATTTTGATGAATAATGTCGCTATTTTTGACATTGGTTCCGATAACTCTTTGTGTTCGGTTCAAAGGTTCCATGCAAAATTTAACCAAATCTATAAAGTAATGAAACCCTTGAACTGAACTTAATAAAGGGATATCAAAATCACACCAATGACTTATCTTCTGCATCAAGGCTCTAGCAATCACACACACCAAAAAATATGATCAACTTTCTCCACTTGATCTAAACATATAGGGCAAAGAGAGCTCAGAACATCAACAACTCTAAGAAGCAAACAATCTTTAGTATGGAATACATTCATACAAGCTCTCCAACTAAAAAAAATACTTTAATTAGAATCTGCCTACTCCACTTTATTTCAATCATACCATGAGGTAATGTCAGCTCATCAAGTAACAACCTTGTGGCCTTAATTGTAAATTCAGTATTATGAGTAATATCCCAAACCCATGAACCCTAATTGTCTCGAAAATCAATTGGAGTTAACAAAACCAACATACATGAGAGTAGGGTCGACTGTGCACTACCTCTCGGCTTCGACCTCCAAACCTACTTCTAATCACCATCTTTATGTATATCTACAATGAGACAATTAGGGTTACTATCAAGGGCTGCCAATCCCGGAAACGCATATCCTAAAGACTCATTTCCAATCCATACCTCCTTCTAGAAAATGGTATTTCTACCGTCACCAACCAATTTCTTCAAAGTAGACAAAGGAATAATTTGTATATGATGAGGATTCAAAATCGAATCCATAATAGAAGACCAAACCCCTGTGACTGAAAGTCGACTATCCGGATTAAAACTTGCATTGTACTCGTGTATATATCTAATAATTCATACGCATAAAGTATCTTGATTGTTCACCAACCTCCATCTCCATTTTAACAACAAATTTTGATTAAAAGCAACTAAGCTGCTAACTCCGAAACCTCCATTTATTTTAGAGAATCTCCTCATGTCTTGAAGGATGAAAGGGTCACAACTAAGAGACCAAAATACTTTCCTTGAGTTTATGGACGTGTTCGATACGTAGTGTTTGGAAGCTTCTGGCTTCTAGCTTTTAAGAAAACGCTAGTAAAAAGAAAAAGTCTCGTTCGGCGACAGGAACGTTTAGATTTTAACCTAAACAAAACGCTCTAAAATCAAAAGATACATGCAATAGCTTTCAACAAAACGCTCCAAAATCAAACGCTACCCGCTACCATATACCAACTAGTTTTACCGAACACGCCCCATGTCTAACGGCATTAACGAGATGAAGTTATGATGAGGGACCAATCATGTAACAATTTAAAACCAAATGACAAGCGGCATGGCATTACTATTTCCTATAGTTGTCCTAAAAATAAGATTTTTATAAACAACTAAAAATGTAATTTTGTCTATACAATACTATAGATTATGAGATAAACGCCTTTTCAAAAAATTTGGGGACATAGTTAGATAATAATTATATATAAAAAGTCAACTTAAGATATAGGAGTCAATAAACTCGTGCAAAATTTACCTTTCCCCCTTTCTCGTATTATGCACCCCTAAATCCCGTATTATACACCCCTAAATCCATCCCCAAAAATACCAATTGACTTGTCGTTTACATACACATACACTGTGGATTATCCATAGCCAACGAAACCAGAGGCCTCTCACCCCTTGCTGTCTGCACCACAAATCCCCAAACCCTCCATCTTCATCTTCATCTTCGCGTCACATGCCGTGTTGAATCGGAACCACCTCTATTGCAGACAGACCATGGTGGTGCCGACGGTGATGCTCATCACTCACTTCATCACAACGACACTAGTTTGCTTCTCTTGATATCAATTGATTGATTTATAATGGAAGCCGCACAGGGACGTCGTTTGTCCGTCATCGCTTCTCATCTTCGCCAAATTCCCATTCCACCAACTATGACCAATGTTTCTTCATCTATTGTCTCGCCCTCTCATTGCAATTCCTCAGATTCTGAGAAGCTGCGCAATCTCGAGGCTGATTGTGTTTTCTGTAAGATTATTCGAGGCGACGCACCTGCTTTAAAGGTATACCTGATTTCGGATTTCGGATTTGATTTGGCTTTGAGTTGGATTTTTAGCTGTTTCCGAATCATGCATTATGTATGATGCTTGATCGAGTTACTTGATGAATTATTTTATTCCTTTGTGTTTGTTTAAATGCCCAAATTTAGAGCAAATATGGACTTTAGATTTCTCACTACTCATTGGGATTATCATAACCTCTGCAATAGCCATTAATCAACAAGGCTATTTGAATAACAAAGAATCATGTATTTAGGGTTTCAAGCAAATCAGAATCGTATTTGTTGAAGTGATGAATTTTGCAACAATTTCTGTTAGGTCTAGTAGTCTTTAGTAAGCAAAGCATGTGACAAAAAATGACTTGCACGCAAAGGGCCTCTCTCACATGGTATCTTACTCACCAGTTTTTCTGCCATTTTCATGAGCATTCATAACTTATTTTCTTTATGGAGTTGCTTTTCACATGATTGTTGAATCCATGGGAATTTTCCCTCATGGCTGTCATAGTTTTACTGGTTTCATTTAGCTTTAATGTTTCATACATAATTTGTATGTCTAGAATCTAGATTAACATAATTTATAATGATCAACATGATATCAACTTTCTTATTGTCATTCAATTTCATCTGCTTGCAGCTATACGAAGATGATACATGCCTATGCTTTTTGGATACAAATCCTGTTAGCCCTGGGTAAGGTATCAATTATCATATCTATAATATACCATTAAAATTCATTGCATCATTATATGTACAAGATTTGTTTACAAGAGCTTTACATTTTCATGTAACAATATGATATTTTGCCCCAAGTAATTTATTTTCCATCTCATCAGGCACTCTCTTATTATTCCAAGAAGCCATTTTCCATCTCTGGTAGCAACTCCTCCATCTGTAAGTTCTTACTTTACATATAACAAATATTAATCTCACTTTGAGAAAAAGTTCAAAAATTTTTAAAATGATTTGGTAATTATGCAGGTGGTAGCTGCCATGTGCTCCAAAGTCCCTTATATTAGCAAGGCAGTTATGAAAGCCACTGGTTCTGGTAATTTTTCTCAAAAAAAAAAAAAAAAAAGAATATGAGCAAATTTCAAGATTATTCCCTAAATATTAATTGACATTTTCAGATTCTTTCAACTTGTTGGTGAACAATGGTGTGGACGCAGGCCAAGTTATATTTCATGTAAGTATCAAGAACTGATAAATACTAAATAGTTAAATAAAATAAAACTTATTTTTTCTTTATTATTTCATAAAACGTGTAAGAAACTGATGAATGATCTTGTTGTTGTTGTTGTTGTTGTTGATTTAGACACACATTCATATAATACCTCGTAGGGCACGAGATTGCTTATGGGCTTCTGAGGTATATTATTATTATTATTATTTTTTTAAATATTAAGATTACAAAGTTTGAAGATTGTAAATGTGATTTTATTGATTACAGAGCTTGAAGAGGCATCCATTGAAGGTAGACAAGGAAGCTATGCATCTTGTTAATGGCATAAGACAAGAATTGTCATTTGTGGATGGATTTGAAGATAACAGTAGTAAAGATCATGGAACCACTCTCATTGGAAGCTGATAATGATATCAGGTTTGATTGGATTCAGTTATTGTAATTTTATCAAAAAAACATTTGAAATATTTTTGGTTTGTTTTTATTTTTAATTTATTTTTTTTAAAGTTGGTTGATGGTTTGGAGTATAAGGAGTTTTGCGACTTGTTTCTCATCTTTGTTCATAGTTGTGTTTTATAATCAGTTTATTATATTGAAAGTTGTATAGATAGGAGGGTGATTCATGATTCATCTTTTCTGAAACGCAACATGCAAGTCTTTTTGTATGATGAAGAACTTTAATTTTGAATAAGGGCAGAAAAGGTTCCTTTTTTGCAATGAACATGGCAATAAAACTTTATGGAGTTAAAGGAAAGGACCTTTTTTCACAACAAAGCGTAAGCATAGGGACTCAATTGTAACATAAAACCTGAACCGAAAGTGCAAAAGCTTTAAAGATATCTAGTAGTTTCCAAATCCATCAGCCGAAAGTGTAAGCTTAAAGATATCTAGTGGTTTCCAAATCCATCACGATTGGTCCTTTTGATTGTTATCATCAAAGGACCTCCATTAATTATGGGAATGTCTTTTACGCATTTTTGCCATTTTATTTATTTATGTTTAACTAGAATAATTTTTTTTAGAGTAAATTAGACAAATCGTATTTCATGTAAGGTGCCAAAATGTATGTTCTATTTGTGTTTGCTAAAAATTAATTTGGATTGTTCTTTAAATTGTAAAAAGTTGCACATTGTCTAAACAACATAAAATGACTATATTT
Source organism: Lactuca saligna (assembly GCF_052625555.1). Classification (NCBI taxonomy): domain Eukaryota; kingdom Viridiplantae; phylum Streptophyta; class Magnoliopsida; order Asterales; family Asteraceae; genus Lactuca; species Lactuca saligna. The sequence goes on along the minus strand of NC_136425.1, from coordinate 11,190,294 downwards.
CCTTTTTCAAAATCTTTTTTTTTTTTTTTTTAATTATTTTTAATGTTTCTGATTAATTTTAGTTATTAAAAACATTTTAATTTAATTTGTTTGTTTATTATTAATTAATTTTTTTAGAAAGGTGGTGGAGCCCTCCCACATACACCCTCACCGTCTTTGAAAGAACACTATCATCTCAAAATCATAAAACATAAAAGACTTTTTCGCTCTTCTATCCATTAGAAACCATTGACCATTGCATCTCCACCAGAAACCATCATTCATCGTTGTTGACTACTATTGCCCACCATCGACTACCACCGGAAGCCATCGCTTCTCTCCATTTTCTCTCTCATAGACGACCAACACTATCACCGGATCTGTTAAAAGCCTAATTGCCGACGGCCAAAACCATCACCATGTTTGTTAACATAATCGTCGGAGAGTATATATATATATATATATATATATATATATATATATATATATATATATATATATATATATATATATATATATATATATATATATATATATATATATTAGTTGGATACCCGCGCGATGCAGCGCGCAAGCCAATTCTTTTCGGCAAATAATTTCCGCACAATGGTTGTCTTTTTATGGTTGTGCGTCGGTTCCTTTCGGCAGATACCTTCCATACAACAATTAGTTTTTTTTGGCAGAAGAGAGTTTCTTTTAGGCTTTTGCCGGACTACTTTCTTGGTTAGCAGGAAATGAATAGTTACTTTTCGGCATCGGATAGTTCAACAAATAGTTTTTTTTTTCCGGAATGTAGTTTCTTTAGGTGAATAGCTTATTTCAAAAAATATCATATTATAAACAACATCCATTGCATGAACGAATTCTAAACCAAAAAACCATATCAAATATCGCGTTACAAAACCAGTCTTTCAATGAATAGTTTATTTTCGAAAATTAGTTTCCTTTCAATAATAGACGAAAAAGTTTCTTATGCAAATTAGTTTTATTTTGAAAATCCTTCAAAAGTTAGATAAGATGAGAGGACATGTCATCAAAGGTGTTTCCATATAAGTGAATAAAGTAACATGTAAACTTTATTTTTAAATTATTTGATAGGTTTTTCAAGCTAAAGCCAAATTCATTTGGTAAAATCATGTTTTAATTTAAACCAAAACCAATGATTTATTTTATGTAGAAACGTGGCATATTTTTTAGAGAAGCCCAGGAAGCTAAGCACAAGTTGTAAAAATAGAACTTATAAAAATAGAATATAACACAAACTGTTAAAAAAATAAATAACAAAATATTGAATATTTATATAACATACATAACATTACTGCACCACTAATAGCAGTGTACTATGAAGATGTAACCGAATGGAAGTCTCTACTCCTTCACGGGCCTCTCGCTGCCAATGTTGCAACTAATTTTTCTTCTTTTTCCATTTCTTACTTAAGGCAGCTTAATCTGCCTTTAAGGCAACTACCTTCACCTACCACACAAGCATAAAACCATTAAACAACCTAATAGCTTATAATAACATATAATACCCACAATAGTAATAAATGTTATTACTCGATGCTTGCAAATTCCTACTAATTCACTATTGTAAGCCAAAAGTAAATAGCCTAATCCCACAATGATGTTTCTTAAAACTGTAGAACCAATCAACTCTTGCTTCAATTTTAATGAAACTTTAGAAATGTGTCAAGGGTAATAGTGTGAAGTGGCTCTAAAGGTCACTGGTCACATAATCTACAACATGTACTATGTCTTCTTTTTTTGTTCTTTTCAATTAAATGATGTCTGGTCCTCAAAACAAACATAAAAATGAACAATATTTATTTCATCTGATTATGTTTCAAACCATATCACCAAAAACAATTCCCAGGTCTGATTCTACGGCTAAAGCCTTCACACACTCAAAGATGAATATATAACCAATGAATTGAAAAACATACATAAATACATTTAATTCATAACAATTTTTTTTTAAATAAACACCTAATGATTTCTTGAATACTTCCCCTTCAAGAAGGGACCCCTTGAACCTGCAAACTACAATTAAACCCAATAAAAACTGATAATTCCTTCTTACCTTGCTGCTATATAAACACCCTCATAAACACACTAATTCATAAAGTAACTCTAAATGTAAATTTATATATTAAACCACTTGTAAATATTGTCAAGTTAATCTGGAACAGAGTAGTAAAACCATTTCTAAAGATGAATCAGCAAGAGAAATCAATGACCTACAACACTAAACAATCCAGTTAGCACGGATTCAACATAAACTAATTATTTAAAACAATGAATTCCTCAAAACAGACCACTACCAAATTATATATAAAAGCAATCATTTATAAAAATATTTCATACACATCTTGTAATTGAGTAGCAATACACAGGCATGAGAAACATGTATCATTACCAACAAATATTTGGAGAATTATAAACTTAAATAATGAAATAAACATCCATGGAGAGAGTGCAATGATCCAAGATGTCCTTACCAAGATGTGTTCATAATTTTGTTCTTTTCAGCATCAACTTCTTCATCAAATACTGAAATGAAAGAACAACAAATAAGTCTTGACATTTAAAAAATGCCCTAATTTAGGTCAGAAAGGACTAAAATCATAAATAAAAAACATAGTGAACCAGGTGAAAAAATATCAAAGGCACAAATCTATGTTTGTGTTTATGTCAACAAAAAGATAAACCGAAAAAGAAGAAAGAACACAGATCTGCTTCCCCTCTCCGTATTTCGAGTCCATTACCTCTCCATATGCTTTCACCACTGTTATCATTGTAAGTATCCACATATGAACATATGAGTGTGAATCACTATATAGTACATATTGTTATACAATCAAAGGCTCCTGTATTAAAGTAGATCATTAGTCCCAAATCCTAAATAACAACCCGATTTTAATCGGGTTCTGGTTCATTTTCATTTAGATATGAAAAGCCTCGTTCAAACCTAAAGAAAACATACCGATGAGATTGTGAAATCGAATCTGTTAAGCCAAAACTACCACATTCAGATAAGGAAATGAAGAAATTGAACCTGTGAAACCCTGTTTTTCTGATTCATATCACTTTCTTACTCCAGATTCCACTTCCTGCAAAAATTTTACAAATATTCTGAAACCAAATAAAATATGAGTCTTTGCAAACAACTCCAAGAAACACATATAAACATGAAGTCATATCAGATTTCCATCATAATCAAATATTTATGCAATTAAACACAAAAAAGGAGTCGTTAAATGGTGAAATAGGAAAGAATTACCTCCTCTATGGAAATATACTCCATAAATTGCATACCCTGTGATTAAAAGACAAAAATTAAAACATAAAGATAAACATTAAGAGGGTCAGTGAAGGGGTAAATCATCTGATAGAATTTGTTACCAGTATGGTGCTAAATACGAATATGAGATGTGAATGGATCTAGGATTTGGTTAGAGAGAAAACGAAGATGAAGGATAAGATTCAGATGATCAGTAATGGTGGTGAATGTCATGGTGACTGCTGCCGAATGTGGAGGCGTGCAGCGACAGAGGTGGAGATGTGAGCACCGTTATATCTGCTCAACAAAATCCCATTATTCCATAAAATTAAAGGAAATCTTGAATAAAAGGAAACACACGAGCTTGGAAATCAAAACAACAATCGATAATGGTGTTTGAGCCATTGGCGGTGGCTGTGAACGTTGGTTAGGGTTAGGGTTCTTAGAGGCGACGACTTTGATGCGATGGTGGTGAAAGTTTATCATTTCTTCATTATCGAAGGTGCCGATGATGCTTCTTATTTGTGGTGACATACTCGACGGTTTATATCACAGAACATAGAGAAAAGAGTAATAAAAGGAAATGAATTAGTAGATAGTGAAAACGTATATCATAGAGGAAGACGAAAAGGGTGGAGGAGAATCAGAGTTTTCGAATTTGGGATTTATTTACTGAAATATAGGCTAAAGACCAGGTCAAATAAACAGAGATAAGATGGAATGATAAGAAGTCGGGTATGTATTGCATTCGATACTTATACATATTGCATTACATTTTGTATCATTTCATTTAAATTGGATACGTCAAAATTTTAGAAAGCTAGGTCAAAATGGTTTAAAATACTAATTCAATCCTAGTTAATCCTCAAAATAACTGATTTAAATATGTTGTTAATACTTGTATCCGTAGCATTATAATTTGTAAGATAGATATGATAATATTATTATATTAATGAATGGTTGTACTTTAAGTTAAGAGACTTGAACGTCTTAAAAAAATAATATTATTTTATTCAATCTATTTTTAGAAATAGTAAGATTTCTTTTATAAGGTAGTATATATATATATATATATATATATATATATATATATCCTCTCTTCCTTTAGGAGACCTACACAACCACCACCTTAGAAATAGGGTTTCAAACAAAGGAGATTGATGGTTGTCAGGTGGCGTTAGGGTTTCAAAGGAGATCAACGATTTCAAGTGATGATAACGTTGCTAGGGTTTTAAGTGAAGATCAAGAAGGATCTACATAACCGTTGGTTTTCAGCAGAAGGTGGTTGTTTGAAGAGATGTGGTGCTTCGACAATGGTGGTTCGTAGCTTGTAGATCTATAGCTTCCACAAACATGATGTAGTCATCTGTTTAGGTATCTAGCACACTAGAGAGGTGGTGGTGGATTGTCGGTTGTTGGTGACGACGATGTTAATCCCCTACAATCATGGTTCAACAGTGGTGTTGTTGTTAATGATGCTTTTTGGGTTAGAAATTTAAGGTTTTATAGTAAAAAGAAGAGGGGTATATTAAGTCATAAATTCATGGTGGTTGGGGTGGGGTTGTAATTTTTTTAACAAATTATATATAATTTATAAGTAAATTAAAAACAAAATGGGAATGACAATATAGTCACTTTATGTCTGAAAAAAGATGAAGCGTGCAAACTAAAACTAACGAGGGATGAAATGTGCAACTTTTAATCAAACAAAATAAATTAATGAGAGATGAAACTTTTAACTAAACAAAAGATGATATGAGTTAATTTTTAAAAATAAAGATTGAACGTGTCTTTTGACACTTACACAAGAAACAATTCATGTAATTTACTCTTTTTTGTAACAAGTCTAATGTCATCAACACCACCTTCAATTACCTAACCTAAAATCATAACCAAATTAAATTTCCAAACATAAAATCAATGTTTGAAAATCATAATCAAGATCTTATGTTAACCCATTATTTGTTCATCTATAGAATAGAAACCAAATACAAGCATGAACTCAAATTAGAAATCATTATCAATATTAATTCTAACCCTACCAAGATCTAAATCTAATGTTAACCAACCTAACTCCATTACAAAATCGAAAGAGGATATCAATGAAATATAATCAAACCAAATTCATATCCTAAACCTAAATGAAAACCAAAATTAGAAATCTAAATAATAGAAACATGAAAGGATGTGTATAACAAAAGAGCATACCACGTGGACAAAAACTATAATGAAAATGACCAAAGGCAAAAATGTCTTTTTATTTTAGACCTAGAGGAACATTGTGACGGTGTTAATTGAAATGACCAAATGTTGATGACTTTTTGAAACCATGAAGATAATTGGTATCAATGTTTCAAAATTATGATTAAACCGGTAGAAAGGTGAATACCACATGGACTAAATCTATAATTTACATAAATAATAATTTAAGGAATAATTTATGAAAATAAAAACAAAAAAATATAAGAAACTTCCATTCTTGACATATAGACATCATATTGTCTTCTAGGTCCTAACACGATACACTATCGGCTTGTTCTCGAGTTTAACAAAAGAAAAGAAAAGAAGAGAAAAGAAAGTCATGAGAGAAAAGAAGAGAAAGGAAAGAAAAACAAAATTTTCTTTTGTGTTCCGGAGTTGGAGAGAAGTGGAAGGAAAATGAATCATTTTATTCTTTTTTCCAAATCCTCCCAAATCGGAAGGAAAGTTAGGAGGGAAAGTGATCTTCCCGTTTCCCTCCACTTCCTTCCACTTCCCTACTTTAATGAAACTCGGAAACACCAATTTCTTTTATTTTCTTCTCATTTCATTTCCTTTTTTCTCATTAAGTTGAACTTGAGAACGTGATGTATATGTAACATAGTGTTTTGTCTGTGCATGCAGTGACGGATCTATGATTCAAACGTGTGTCCAATTTAAATGATGATTAAATAAATAGATCAATTTTTTTATTAGCGTGAGATTGTAATATATATCATCTAAAGAAAAAAAACTAATAATAATCAAAGTTTTAATGATTAATGTTATGTTTGACACGTCAAAATTCGCCAATAAACCAGTTTATTTTTCGATCTTTTTAAGTTGTCATGTTTGGCAAGCCAAAAAAATAATTTATAAGCTAGCGTTTTAAAAAGCTATTTAGACTGGTTTTTTAAAAGTTTTTTTTTTTAATTTCCAAATATACCCCTTAATTAATTAAGAAAACATATTTTTTAAATGCCATTTTATTTCATCATATAAATTTTAGATAGCTTATAAGCAAATAACAGAGTCATGGTCAAAGTAAAAGAGTATCCCCGAAAAGTAATGAGGTATCTCCGACAAGTAATACCTCCGCCAATGGGGTATTCCTGATACACCATTACTTATCGAGGATGTCACATTACTTTTCGGGGATACTCTTTTACTTTGATCATGAAAAACTATTAGAATGAAATATAAAAAGTTTAAGAGTTTCAGATGGATGTGATATAGAAAAACTATTTTTTTATAGTATAAAATATATATAGATTACTATAAGATGCACCAACCCTATATACCATAACAGTTCATTAAGAAAGAAAGATAAATCAAATATTCTCCTTTAGATGAAAACAAATATAAAAACCAAGAAATAATGTCTGTTTTTTTTTATCCTAATTGGTACATACTGATAAAGATGAACATCCATGAATCGTATCGTATCAACCAAATGTATAGAATCTCTTATAAAACATATCTAAAAGATGGTTTTGTTACGATCTTGTAATCACTGAATATGGAAATTTAGAACCAACAAAATTACAAAACATAGTCATACATAATTTATACCATTTTAAATATCGATTAAAAACCATTTTAAAAAAGATAAACATTTACTAATTCCATTGATAATGAAAGCATGAAACTTTTATGAGCAATTTGACTTTCTATTATATTTTTTATAATCACATTTTAATATTTTATCAATAAAATTTCCACAAGTGTGAAACAACTTGGAACTTACAATGCAACAAGTGCAGTAAATATCCCTCAACTTCTCAACTGTTGACCGTAGGATTAACACTATTCGATAGCGATGCTATTGCAACAGAAGAGAAGTTTCCGATCAAATAACAGACCAATCATATCCGACTGTCATCAACGACCTGTTATTTTAGTCTTCATCACCCAATACGACTTGCCATCGACGCGTTGCTTGCCTCCTCCACTTCCTACTACATCCATCACAAACAATTCCTCTCTTTAGTCAAAAGATTTCAGAGAGAGAAGTATAGAGAGCAACGTGTAGGGAATTCTGTATAGCGAAGAGACTGGTTATAATGAAGGGCGTGAATTCGGCGGCCATGCAAGCAGAACAACTTAAACTTGATGGTAACCTCTATTTCATGAAGAACAGATTCGGTGCTGCAATCGATGCTTATACGGAGGTATTTTTTCAAGATTTTATCTCTTGTGAAGTTGGATTTGTTTCATGATCATAGTGTTTGACAAAATGCCTGTTTGGTTCGCTTTCGCTTTTTCAAAATTTCAGGCAATCACGTTGTGCCCTAATGTTGCGATTTATTGGACCAATCGTGCTTTATGCCATCGCAAGCGCAAGTACGTATGATCGGAACCTTTTGTTTCTACTAAGCTTTCTTTTATGTCATTAGGGTTTTGTTTCTTGCTTCGTTGCTTAGAAAGACTTGGAAATTAGAGTGAATCAGTCAACCCTAGTCGTTTTCAACCAAAAATTGAATCGGATGCTGTTATGATAACCACAGTAACATATATTTTTTCAAATGTAGTAGTCAAGATTTACAGTTATCAGTTTTCAAGTTGAACTGTTGGAAGCATATGCCCACTTTAGCATCAAAAGTCAAAAATCACCTTTTTCTTTTGGAACTTAATTGTTTTGATCTTGTGTTTCATGTTTTGCCTATGTTTTCTTTGTAGTGATTGGACAAGAGTTGAGGAAGACTGTCGAAAGGCTGTTCAACTTAATCATAATTCTGTCAAGGTCTCGATCATACTCTCTCTTTTAAATTCAATATTGATTTGTTTCATTTGTTTCTCCATTTGCACTAATCACACCACTAAGTTTGTAGGATTGAAAGACATACAGTTCTTGTATGTACTAATACATAGTTAGCAGAGTAGTCGTTGTTTAATCATCTTACACATGGCTTAAGGAAACCATTTCCTTAAAAGAAAATTGTAAATTTCGTTATTTACTACGTGAAACTTTTGATAATACAGTGATATATGAACTTATTTACTTACTATAATAAGTTAATAACACTAAGTCACTAACCAACACTTCCTTGTATATTTGGGTGGCTAACAACTAACTATAATAAGGTGAATTGCAGGGTCATTACATGCTAGGGCTTGCATTAATGCAGAGAAAAAAATACGCAGAAGGAATAAAAGCTTTGGAAAGGGTATATAATTATAAACTATAAAGTTCACCTGATGATTATAATTTTTAAAAAGAAAAAGAAGTAAATGTTTTATATCTATATATAATTTCCCACATTATGATATATGCAGTCTTTGGATCTTGGAAGAGGAGCAAACCCTCATAGTTACATGGTGGAGGAGATATGGCAAGAGCTAGCAAGAGCAAAATACCAAGAATGGGAACATGATTCCACGCAAAGATCATGGGATTTGCAAAATCTGAAGTATGTTATTATATATTCAGAATTTTTTTTTCTATAAAACGATATTTGATTCTGTTTGTTTGTGGTATAGAGAATGTTGTGAGATAGCTCTTGTAGAAAAATATTCACTCGATGTGACTCAAGTGGAAGGATTCACAGATGAAATCACAGATTCGGCTTCACAACAATTACAAGCTCTCAATTCAGTTTTCTCCAAAGCTTCAGAACCCGACACACCAAAGGAGGTTAAACATATATATACTTTTATTTTCTTATTATTCATTATAAAATAAAATATGTATTTGTTTTTTTTTTTTTAGATAATTACATAAACGTATGTATGTATGTAATTTCAGATACCAGACTACCTATGCTGCAGAATCACACTTGATATTTTCCGTGACCCTGTCATTGCCCCAAGCGGTGTTACATACGAGAGAGCAGTCATTCTCGATCACCTCAACAAGGTTTATTTTATATTTTATATTTTATAATTCTCAAGTCTTTATATATATATTTTTTTTGTGTGTTTGTTACATATATATGAATATGATATGGCAGGTGGGAATGTTTGATCCGATAACACGTCAACCTCTTCGGCCATCTCAATTGGTTCAGAACTTAGCAGTAAAAGAAGCTGTTGGAGCATTTTTGGAAACACATGGTTGGGCTTACAGAATGGACTGAAATATACTTTTTTTTTTTTTTTTTTTTCTGCTCAATTTGTACAGTCAATTGTAGATGTTTTTTTTGGTATGCTAAATTCGGTTGGTTATCATGATTGATTCTATTGAACATTGGTAGAAATATCAAATATGGAAGTTAACACGCTATGGGGGTATATTAGTAATTTAACTAATCAACTTTGCTAGTTACTACAATTAGTTTGTTGGATGGTTAGTGGAATGTACTACAGGTTACTATAGTGATGTAATCTGCCCTAATGAGAATCAGAAGTTTTTTCTCTCTTTCATTTTCTTCAAACAAGTTAATATGGTATCGGAGTGTTCTTTGTTCATCAATGCTGATTTCATCATCAAAATAGTTTTAATTTGATCTGCGAATCAATTTCAAATGGCAACTTCTTCAAATTCCATTTCTGTAAATTCAAAATCTATTGATTCAAATTCATATAGCAATCTGTTTTATCTCCACGATTATGATGGACCTGGCTTAGTGTTGATTCAAATTCATATAATTAGGCAACATGGAGCAGATCTATGCGTATTGCTTTATCAGTCAACAGCATCCTTGATTGTATTGAATGATCAATTCCACAACCAAAATATACTGATCAAATTAGTTTAAGATCTTGGATCAGGAACAATAATATCGTTATCTCATGGATCCTTAATTCAGTTCAAAATATCAATGGTATACTAGGGTGAGATTACCTAATCATACTCTTATCCAAGTTCACTATAAAGGGGATATACAACTTACTAAATTTTGTTTCTTAAGGATGTACTTTATGTACCTCAGTTTGAACTGAATTTGATATAGTTAAGTTTTACCATAATTATGCGTTGATTAAACAAAATTTCCCCAAGAAGATGATTGGCATGGGTGAAGTTCATGAAGGACTGTATTTTTTGGATGCGTCATGTTCAAATATACAAGTTAATGTTGTAGTTCCACTTCAACAATCGGATTTTCGTTTTAGGCATCATTCGAATGAAAAGATTAAGATAGTAGTGATCTTTTTATTAACAACAAAGAGGAAAAATGAACCGGTTGTTTGGTATGTCTATTATCTAAGTAGAAAAGACTTCCTTTTGTGTCTATGAATATTTCTATGAATAATGTTGAAAATAAGCCCTTTAATATACTTCATTGTGATGTATGGGAGCTTTACCAAGTTACTTTATACCAAGCCTAATGGAAAAACATCAATGTTTATGTAATGTCCCAAATTACAAAATAAAATTTTCAAAATTTTGAAATAGAATAAATATCGATTTTTATAAAGTTACATTCGAGTCAAACCATTTGTTCATAAACCATAATTCAAAATCAGAGTTAGAAGGAAAACAATGCAGGATCTCGAATCATAAAACTATTTATGTGTGTATACAGTTTTGTCTTCATAATCTGATATATACCTGAAAAACATGTGAACCCATGTAGGGTTTTCAATAATCACCGTGTCTTTGGAGAGATATGTATTGAATATATTATAATGAAAAATACAACAAAGTTTCCTACAATATAGTATACACAAAATCAATACTAAAAACTATGATCTTAAAGAGAGTTGATGATGATATGGAAGAAAGATTGGATCGAGACTTGATAGAGAGTTGATGATGATATGGAAGAAAGATAAAAAATATAATGTGGTTTGAAAATTCCAACATTGGATCGAGTCACCATGGGATGACTAGATGAACGGGGAGGTTGTATGGGCTATGGAGCAGCCTCCTCGGGTGCGTCTTGATCAGTAGGAGACATTGAGTATGGTGGTGGTACCAAATCATGAGGATAAAGATCACTTGGAGTGATATGGATCAATGATGGGGCGGTGGATGTATCTGTAGTTGAGGAGGGTGAAGCAGGCTGAGGGATAGGTACCAGATAGTCATCACAGTAAGGCGTTAAGAGAATCTTAGCAGATGGAATTTTAGATTTTTGTGATATGAAAAAGGAAAAATATCCTCATTAAAACTGAGCATGTTGAGTGGTGTAAATTCATCATGTAGAGAGATCAAGACACCGATAACCCTTATACTGAGTGCAGTAACCAATAAAGATGCATTTGACACTTCTGGAGCTAGTTTGTGAGAAGAATAATCATGAAGATAAGGAAAAACACAACAACCAAAGGTACGAAAGTTTCCATAATTTGGTTGTGATGAAAATACGAGCTCATATGGAGACTTATTGCCAAGTAGTTTAGTTGGTAAACGATTTATGATGTAAGTGTCGGAGCTAAAAGCATTTACCCGTAGTGTAGCCGAAACATGACCATGAAACATCATAGCTAAACCAGTTTTAGCAACAGTACTCGGTGGTTCACGAAGGTGATATAATTAACGACGACAACTGGACATGAGGCGGAGATAAGGGTGGTGTAAGTTTAGGGTTAGGGTTTTGGGTTGAATGAGAGACAAGGGAAGGGGAGGTGACAAGTTTTAGACCTGCCTCCACCTTCAAACTTCATTCCATTTTGACACTTTCGGCCCCCCATTCCCCCTTCTTTTTCAAATTAAGTCCCTACTTTACCAAACATCCCCAAGCTTAAAAAATCTATTCATAACTAGTCCAACAAGTACAATTTAACCCCCCCGATTTCCAGAATTTATAATATTTAACTCCTTACGCTAACACTCTAATTGTTTATTACGGATTTAGGGCCAACATAAAATAAATATAAATATATAAATATATAAAAGATACATCTCGAGGTTTTAGGGCTTATTATTTATTTTTTTACTTATTTTATTATATTTTAAATAGAATGTTACACTTTTCAATCACATGATCATGTTAGTATATCTTATATTCGTTCGACACAATCTTATAAGTGACTATATATATATATATATATATATATATATATATATATATATATATATATATATATATATATATGTTGGGGTCTCCCCTGCCTCCATAAATGACTCTTTTGGAGAGCCAATCTTACGCTCCACACACACACACACACACACACACATATATATATATATATATATATATATATATATATATATATATATATATATATATATATGGTGTCAAAGCTGGCGTCCCGTACCCCTGTAGCTCAACACATTTGTGTCTATTTATTTTATGTTTTGTAGCTTCACCTGTTTAGCATTAGCCTCAATTTTAAATGCTAATAGAATGAAATTTGAACCAAGAGCTAAAGCCTAGTGTTCATTGGTTATCGACTTGGTATGAAAGCATACAAGTTGTTAGATTTGTTAAATAGATACATTTTTATGTCAAGGGATGTTATTTTTCTTGAAAATGTTTTCCCATTCATTCATTTCTCACAAAAAATTCTTGATGATCCATTTCTCATGTTGGTACTTCCAAGATGTTTTGATTCTATACATGAAGATGTCATTCCTACTGCATATTCAAATTTAACCCAACCTTCACATTTACATGATCATGTTAGTGTATCCACTATTGGTGTGATGCGATCTTATAAGTGACTATATATATGTTAGGGTCTCCTCTGTCTCCATAAGAGATGTTTTGGAGAGACAATCGTCTGTTCCACATATATTTACATGATATTAGAGACGATGTCTAGCACCCTTGTGGCTCAGCACATCCATGTCTATCCTCATAAAGCCTCTTTCTCAAAGAGGGAGTGTTAGTGTATCCCACATTAGTGTGACATGGTCTTATAAGTGACTATATATATTGGAGCCTCCCCTCTCTCCATAAGGGATTTTTTTGGAGAGACAATCTTGGGCTCGACATATATTTACATATCATACCACATTCTCTCAACATAATACAATAAGGACACAAAGAACTCGACATAAGTTGTCATATTTGCAAGGTTATCACTGTAATTTGGCTACAACATCTTCTTCAATAGGAACATATTATAGATATCCTTTATTTGATGTTATTTCATATGATAACTTGATTTCTAAACGTCGTGCTTACACTATTTGTTTGTCCACTCAAGATGAACCAAGAAGTATCATGAGGGTGAAAAAGTGCTCGAATGATGTCAAGCAATGTATGAAGAATTACAAGCACTAGAATTAAAAAACACATGGAATGTTATCCCTCTCCCAAGAACAGACTCGCCGAGTCCGAAGCAATATTCAACAGACTCGCCGAGTTGTTCTTCCAACTCGTCGAGTCCATGCCCACCTTCATCCAACTCGCCGAATGCACCCATGGAACTCGTCGAGTCTCTATAGTTCTCATTCCATACAAAGGCTTTCCAAGCCATGCAGGGGCTCCAATCCCTAGATCTACCCTTCTACAAGCCATTCCTCACGTAAAGTGGAAAAATTCACGTGAACTCCAGAATCTATGAGCCCAAAGTGCTCTAGGGCTAGCCTTTTAGGACAAAGGGCTTCACTAACAACTCAAGAACTGAAGCTTTATAACATTCTAGGCCATTATGAGTCTAGATCTGGAGTAGCAACCCCAGATCCAACTCCAAATCCGAGATAGGTCTCAAAACTCCCAAAACAACCACCAAGGATGAACCACAAGGGAAATAACTTAAGGTAAGAGCTCCTTACCTCAGAGATGTGCACAATTCTGATGTAGATCCCAGATCTTTACAAGCCTCTTGATGCTAACTCCCAATTCTCAAGCTCCTTTCACAGTTTCCTCTTCTAAGCCCCAATCTTTCCAACAATGAAGCCTCACACGAAATTAGGGTTTTCTGGAACTGAAAGGGAAGGTAAAGAGGCTGAGGGTAGCTATAATGTGCTTTATATATGGCATAAACCCCGGATTAGGGTTTTTCTCCCTTCAGCACCAACTCGCCGAGTCCAGCTGCCGACTCACCGAGTTGGTCACTTAACACACATCCAGAATCGTGACCCGACTCGCCGAGTCGACCTTCCTTATTTACACTTAAAACACTGAACTTGCACTTCTGAACTCGGGGTGTTACACGATCAACAGGAAGGAGTTGGCTTTCTTGATAGATATTCCCCGGTTGTGAAATTGGTCACAGTCAAACCGCTTCTTGCTTTAGTTGCTAAAATCAGTTGACCTTTGATACAACTCGATTGTAACAATGCCTTTTTGAACATGGACTTAGATGAAGAGGTATACATACAACTTCCTCAATGATACTCATAACTCATTGTAATAATCATTCTAATAACCATTTGGTTTGCAAATTGCAAAACTCATTATATGGTTTATGCCAGGCTTCTCTACATTGTTACTCAAAGTTTTCAAGGTTTATAATAACTTTGGGATTTACACAGTCAAAAGCAGAAAAAATGCTTTTCTACAAAGGAATGGGTTCATCCTATGTTGCCTTACTTATCTATGTTGATGACATAGTCATCACATGTGCTTCCACGAAAGACATACACCATGTTAAAGAGGCTTTGAAGTTAATTGAAGACATTAGTCTCATGGTTTATAATAACTTTGGGATTTACACAGTCAAAAGCAGAAAAAATGCTTTTCTACAAAGGAATGGGTTCATCCTATGTTGCCTTACTTATCTATGTTGATGACATAGTCATCACATGTGCTTCCACGAAAGACATATACCATGTTAAAGAGGCTTTGAAGTTAATTGAAGACATTAGTCTCATGGCAACTAAACCAACATAAAAACCTATCGATCACAAATATAAGTGTTCTAATTTTGAAGGTAAACTATTAGTAGATCAATCTCAATATAGAATGCTCATTAGAATATTATTCTATTTGACTATCAATTGACCACATATTTCTTATGTTGTTCAATGTTTAAGCTAATATCTTAATCAACCTTAATATCATCATATGCATGCTACCACACATTTTCTTTGTTATTTGAAATCAAATCTGGGTGGTTGTATTTTATTTTTTCAACAACGCCTTCATTACAAGTTAGAGCCTTTAGTGATGTTGATAGGGAAAGATTGAAACAACATTAAGATATGTTGCATGTTTTTTTGTTTTTCTAGGAGATTACCTCATTTCATGGAGATCCAAAAAACAGTATATCATTCCTCGATCATCTACAAAACTTTAATATAGAGCTATATAGTTGTTGTCACTTGTGAACTCATGTGGCTAAGACTTAAGACACATACTAATAGATTTTGGTATTAAACAAGTTGAAACAAATCTTATTTTTTATGATAATAAATCCGCCATCCAACTTGCTTCAAACCCCACTTTTGATGAAATGACAAAACATGTTGAAATTGGTTGTAATTTTATTCGTGATAAGATCATTGATAAGACCATCAAGTTGCTACCTATCATAACGAAGTTCCGGTTGGCTGATAAATTTACCAAACTTTCGCCAAGATCCAAGTTGTTTCCTTTGATGTCCAAGATGGCCTTAAAAACAATCTTTTTGTGACCATCTTGAGGGGCATAATGGAGGTATATTAGTAATTTAACAAATTAACTTTGCTAGTTACGAAAATTAGTTTTTTAGATGGTTAGCATAATGTACATGTTAACAAAGATGGCATAGCCTAATCTTGTTTATAATGATGTAATCTGCTCTAATGAGAATCATTAACTTTTTCTCTCCTCTTTCATTATCTTCAAACAAGTTAAAACACACTGTGAACACCTATAAATATAATCATCCCCGATGGCCCATTAAAATGAAATTAGATCTTTCGTCTATAATTAATACAACTAAAATAAACATCGACTTAACAAAGATGAACCTATGATTACTACTCACTGCACTAGTCACTACATGCAACCACTTTTTAGACAAGAAAATACCAACATAAATACAAGTCAACATAACTCCATAACTCGCTTAGCAAAAATTGGACAACCTATATATAAATCTATCATCAAATGCTCACTTAACATTAAGAAGTCATATATTTTAAAGCAAAACATATAACGTATGAGGCCCATTTTGCATTGTGACATGTATCATACATCAGTTAAGTCACTTAGTGCATATATCCAATGACCAATGCCTTGTGACTTGTATCAATTAAACACGAATTAAGCGCATGTATATACTATAATATTCTTGGATAGAGGAATTTATTGGGGAAATGGGTTATCTGTTTAAGTTTGTATTAGTTTAATGTTTAGGCGCCATAACCCAATGTAGATTCTTGATAAGTAGCAGTTCCCAAGTAGTTTTTTGGGTGTTTTGGTTATAGATTTTGAGTATTCCTAGATATGCTTTTACTTACACTTACACAAACAAGAAGAAACATATCCACTCGTATTTTATAGTTTTGTTTGTATTGCCAGGATTAGTAATGAATAATGATACCTCTTGGATCCATGTGGAAATTGGTTATATATTATTACATGACTTGTCTCTCTCACCCATATGATGCATCCATTTTCTAAATAATTAAAAAAAAATAGTTTAAGTTGGAGTAAAGATCATTGGTTAATTCAAAGTCGAGCTTAATTCATCACATGTATTTAATGTTTTATCATTGTGTGTTTGATGTAGGTCTTACTATTCTTTATTTATGTGTGTTCATATCAATATCCGTAAAATAAATCTATTTTTATTTTTAGTGTTTGTTGTTCCGATAAATAAAGAGTTATTTCACTAAAAATGACTATATCTATAAGTTTAGTATACCAAGGTAATCATATTTTCAATGTTTATCACAAAACAACCATCTAGCATGTGATTCCGTAAGATTATTTTTGGCATAAAGCTTCCAAATTCATAAAAATACTCGAAGCTCTTGAATTTTTAAATATTTTCGCGAGGATAACATATCCTTTTATGAATGTGAAAAAAGCTCAAAATTGGATAAATATATCTTAAAAATATAATTAAACAATGTGTACTAGAAATGGTTAAGATATATGTTTTCTAGGACCTTGTTCCTCACTTTAAATACCATCAAATACTTTTTTACACGTATGGAAGTGACATGAAAAATAATTTCTCTTTCTTTGTTAGATTTTAAACCCACAACCTAAGCCTAGATGCCATACACATTAACAATTCATACTACACATTATTTTGTTTATATGTTTTTAAGACAAATTTATCCAGATTTTTCAAAATCAACGAAATATATATTCTTGCAAAAACATCCCTTAATTTAAGAGCTGTGATTATTTTTACAAATACATGAGCTTTGTGACAAAAATAGTCTTTCTGTGTTAGAAAAAACAATCTCACAAATTTATAGGTTTTTTCTTTTTTACAGAATAGGTTGTTATTTTGTGATATAAGCTAAAAATATGGTTACCTGATATGCTAGATTTATAAAAATATGGTCATGTAACTCATGTTAATAAATAATTTATAAATAAACCTTATTATGATCTAATTGTTTAAAAAAAATTAGAGAATTGATGATTAAAAAGTAAATTAAAGATTACTCATTCCCTTTGTATCCCTCCTTTATAAAACATATCAATCCCTTTGTATCCCTCCTTTATAAAACGTCTCTCTGCTCATTCACACAAAATGTTGCTTTTGGCATTTCCTCAACTAATTAAACTCTATGAATCATTATTTTTATATAAGTTTTAATCATAAAAGGTTAAACAAAACCAAGGCAAGCTACACCAAGAAGATATAAATACAACCAAAAAAAGTAATACAAATAACCCATTGCTTTTTAACAAGAAAATTATGAAAATTCCATATTTCTACAAAGAGTGATGAGGAAAAGTTTGTTAAAGTGTAATGATGTTATGTACCTTTTGAATTTATTTATTTTTGGAATACATATCACTATTTAAACATGGGAAGACATAAAAGTCGTAGTGATGCACTAACAATGAGGATGATACGTGGGATTAAATAACAAGTGGCTAACACTATTTTATTTCTTTTAACGGTCAATAGTTGCGTGATTTAATGGCAAATCTCCACCAATGGATATAAATCCACCCACACATATCCAACAAAGAATCTTTTTACCTTTTAAGATATAACCCTAGCCTCAAGTCAAAACAAAATATTAGATTTTTGTTAGTTTTATATTAAAAAGTAAATTAAATACAACAATATATTTGGTGTTAATCATAAATTATCAAAGAAATTGAGTTCGATGAGTATAACAATTTATGAAAAAACATTTTAGATATTTGATAATTATGTCAATTCAAGATTAGATCATAACGTATAACGAGACGTTGCAATTCATCTAAGTTAGAACGAATATTTTCTGAATTCTTTCTACAAGTTGTTTTGATGGAGATTGAATATGTAAGGAAGAATATTTATAAAAGATAACTAAAACGTAAAAGGAATGAGAATTGATTTGTAAACAACAGTTTTTATTCGTATATAATAATTTATGTTTAATTGAGTTATACAGTAAAATACTTTAAAACATAAATTAGGGGATGAACATGGGTCGGTTTTCGGCTAAAACCAAACCAAACCGTAGAAATTCGGTTTTTAAACTCATATAGGTTCAGTTTTTGCATGGTTCGGTTTTTCGGGTTGGGTTTATGGGTTTTCGGTTTTAAACCGTAGGTTTATGAGCTTTTTTTTTTTTTTTTTTTTTTTTTTTTTTTTAGTTTTTGGGTTCAAACCCAGTAGAAGTACGTTGCAATAAATAGTATTGTATCTACTTTAAATATACTAAAATAAAGAGTACAGATTTTAGTATTCTAAAAGTATAAAAGTATTCAAAAGATCAAAGTTTAAGATCATTAATAGTTTGTTGAAAATAAACATAAAATGATAAAGTTTAAAGTCTAAAACTAAATTAAAGTTTAAAATGTAATAAATAATATATATGTGGGTCGGTTCGGTTTTCATCGGCGGTTTTGAGTTTTTGTAAAATTCAAACTTAAATTGTTGGTTAGTACTTTGGTTATGTTGGTTTTTTTCGGTTTTTCGGTTCGGTTTGTGCTCATCCCTAGCATAAATTGTTGTGAATAGAAAAAATTTGTTGTGTACGAATCACTGCCCATAAGAAATACAATCGTAATATAGTTGGGACAATATTTACTTTTTCTATTTATTTTACTAACAAAATACATCAAATAGTCAAACTTGGTACAAAATTAAATTAAGAGATAAAAATGACCGCTATTTAACTAATTGAACCTTTTTCAATAAATAATACAAAAGACCATCAACTGTTTACGAATTGTGAAATTGTTTTTAATGAACCCAACACACACAAAAACCTTTATTTTTTTTTAAAAAAATGAAAAATAAAAATCATATGTCAGAATGTGGATTAGATCTGTTAAGAATTGCAAAATAATAATAATACTAATCATATTTCTTTATTCCATTATATATGAATTAAAGTGATTTGTTGGAGTAATAAATATGGATGTTAAGCTTTTAAGTAAGCAATAACTTTTCTTTTTCTTCGATGTGTGTTTTGTACTTTAAACCTTCCTTTATGATTCATGCGATTTTGGACCACCGCATTTTTTTCAAATGCAAAAGATGCCTTTCTCCTTCTTCTATTTTCGCTCTATCATCTTTTTCCCCCTTACATATCTTCTTGTCTTTTTTACTCATTCAAGCATTCAACAACCATTTTTCATACTCAAATATCAACCAAACAACTTCTAGTGATTTTGTATTTGTATTCAATACAAACAACTTACCCAAAAAAACTATTCAATACAATTACATAGTTTTTATAATAACAACAAATTATACCATCATTCACGCCTAAAAAACTTGGTTGTAAGAGATAAAAACTCAATTTTTTAAAGTTATTCAAAAAGTTACTTGTTACCTTTTACATTTACAATGCATAATATACCCATATTCCCATGTAGAGTGGTAAGTGTCAACTGTTTTCAATGAAGACTTTGATAAAAAAAAAAAAAAAAAAGGATGGGTGGAATCTTGGATTAATGGACAAACCTATCCATCTCACATACACACACACAAAAAGACACGATATGCCCTTTTGATCATGGCATATTCTTCCCATTTTTATTCTCAACCATTCACCTCATCTTTTATCCATCAATAATTTCAACAATTATTCTCCAAATAAACACACTTAATTAGATTGGAAAAGACATAGGAATTGGAAGAAGCAAACAATTTCCAAAACCCATCTCCACCATGTATGGAAAGTTACAACAAAACCATGTGCAACAATTAATGGACAAAAACTAATACAGCAAATATGATCTTGGTTGACTTGATTGATCGCTAGTGAATAATTTACACCCATCAACACCACACTAACACTTCATGTGCAGAATTTCAATTTATAGAAAATAAAATAAATATATATATATATATATATATATATATATATATATATATATATATATATATAAGCATATAATATCATAGAAAATAGTAATTATTTACATTGACTATACGACCTTCAAACCCAAGACAAGAATTTACAAAATTGAGGTTGAAAAAGAGTAAAGACACAACAAAATTAACTAAAAACTCAAACCTGACATGAATGAAGATGTTGAATTTACAGAAAAACCCCTTGAACTTCTCAAGTCTCAAGCGGTGTGTGTGAGATTGATCGCTCTATTGAGCCTATCAAGAATCCCACTAGCTTTCCTTTTTGCCCTTGAAGTCCCATTTTGCACGATTTGAGAAAGGGTTCCATAATTACTCTCTTCTTCCCTCATTTCCTTCCATTTTGTTCGATCATAGTAACAAATTGTGTATAAAACAGCAATACAGTTTTCTTTATTTCGTGCACAATTTGTCTCCTTTATTAAAGAAAGCAAACAAGAAACAGCTCCAAGATCCCCCATTTCTTCAACAGCTTTTTGGTTGCTTGAAAGCATCGCAAGAATGGCTAATAACTCATCCACGTGGACCCTGTTCTTGATTTTATTCAAAAGTGCCCTTACACCACCATCTCTTACAGCTCTAGCTTTATTTTCATGGGTGATACATAAATTAAAGATAGCAGAAGCAACATCTTTCATTGCTAATGGATGCCCTTCTTCCAAGAGATCAATAAGTGGTTTCAAAGCACCTGCTTTTCCAATTAAGGACTTATTGGAATCGAGAGCTGATAAAGTGAAAAGGGTAGCAGCTGCATTGCTTCTTGTTTCGATTGTTCCAGATCTTAATGCGTCCAGTAACAGAGGAATCACCATTGGTGTCTCTGCAACGAGTTTCTTGTTGTTGTCATGGATTGAGAGATTCAGAAGTGTTGTGATCAGATCTTCTTGAAGATCAGGGTGGATTTCGGTTTGGGATTTGTTTTGGGCTAATGGTGTTAGTAACTGAGGTATGGCTTCAAGGGACTCACCAAATAATGCACGAAATGAAGGCATTCGCTTTGTTAATGATCTTAAAGTTCTGGCTGCTTCTTTTTGCTCAGATTGTGTAGATGACATTTTCTTGAGAAGAGAGATGAAAAGATCACGATCAGCTTCTGTTAACCCGTCTTCTTCTGGATATTGGAGAGGACCAGGGAATTGGACTCCACGAGTCTTACACCATTGTGTTATCATGTCTCTGACCAAGTGATTTGGGGTTAAAATGGTGTGTGAAAGAACTTGTTGGGTTCTAGGACATATCCTGTTTCCAGCTTTCAACCATTTCTGGATAAAAGGCCTATCGTATGTCTGCAAATTATCACCAAAATGATCAGAATTCAGTAAATTAGCAGAGCTAAATCACGAATATGAAAGTTCATAGGAAGGAACCCTAGCTGTGATTCTTCAAATTGATAAAACCATGAAATTTAGTCTGATTTCAGTGAAATAATAATATTATAGTAGAATAGACATTAATCAACACGTCCACGGCAAGAACTCGTCGACATATTCACAAAAAAAAAAGTGAAAATAACAAACACACGAAACCAATGGAAGAGAGAAATTGAATAGAAAAACTACCTGGCCAGTAGAGAGGATAACAGGATCTCTCATGAGTTCTTTAGACAGAGGGCAACGAAATTCCTGTGGACAAGAATCCCAAACCGACGTCGAACTTTCATTGTTGTTACGATTACTATCATTGAGCCGTTTAATCGAAGACGATCGTTGTTTCCCTCCTCCCTCTTTCAATTCCTTCAAAGCTTGCAAGGTCTGATTCGCTCTGTCAATACATCCAAATCCATTTTCATCCTCCGATGATGAATCTTCAACAATCGCTTTCACAAGTCTATGCAATTCCTTCTTCAACTCCGTCGTGACCTTCGCCACCGCCACGCTCTGATCCCCTTCAAACACCTCACTTTTCGCCATCAAATTACATAAACGTGTCTAGATTCGAATTATTTCAAAGGTAATCACCGGTGGAAGACGATGATTATGTTGTGGGTGCAGTTGCCAAGAAAGAGTTACACACAGTAACACATACTGTATGCGTGCTTCTTTTCATACGAATTTCTCACTCCAGAATTCAGAAGCATATGAAGGTATTTTAGAGAGAGAAAGAATGATGATGGAGGAGTGTAAGAGATATAGGAGTTACATGTTTATAGGGGAGTGTTGTGTAAGATTAATAAATTTATAACATTGCCCCCTGTAACTTATAAATACTACAAACATAGTCCACTTTTCGAAATATGTTTTCCCTTTAAGTCCTGACAATAGTATCCAAGAGAGTAAATCGTTTAGGGGTGTTTAAATATTAATACTAAAATAAGTGAACATCCAAGTATCGAAACAATTATAAATAAAACACATTAACTTGGATTAAAAATAAATTATTATATTTTAAAGGGGTGAATTGTGAAATATTCGGTTTAGCCCAAATATACGTGGGCCGGAGTATGCGGGTAGGGCCCGGTGGAGCCCACCGTACACGAGATCAAATCCATGACCTTACAGCTGGCAAAGGGGTTACGCGGACTAGACTTGCTTGCGACACCCTCACTACTAAATGCGCTCTTTTTAGATTCAATTGTTTTTATCTTTAATAAATTCGGAAATAGACACTTATTTTTGTCTTGTTAATTAAGAGCGAATTTTCAGTTTATTTTATAAAATATACTTTTATTTGAAATGACTGATTATAAGTTTATAATTGAATAACGGATAATGTTTAATTTACAATAATACTATTGACACTTAAACGTTGAGTGAAATATATAGGTTTATATTGAGTAACAAAACTTTTATATAAATTTAAAATTCAAATTGTATGTTTAAAATATTATTAGTGCTTACTGAGTTATTCCTATGTGATAAGCCTTGCAAAATATATTGATATATAACTTGATGTTTATGTTTATTTAAAGTATATCTAATACATGTTTATATGAACAAAACAAATTTTATTGGTTCGCATGATACATTGATACTAATAGTTATTTTAATAAATATCCCAAAAATACCCAACCAAAATTTTCACTCAGGATCCATATATAAAATTTTATGAATAAGCAATAGTTTTGCATAGAAATAGTTTAAAAAGAATAACTAAATGGGATTATTATTATTATTATTATTATTATTATTATTATTATTATTATTATTATTATTATTATTATTATCATTATTATTATTATTTTTGAAGAAGATTATATAACATTAAAATATTTCTTACAAAATTATAGCAACTAAAAAACGAATCGTTAATTAATTACTAATAAATCAATAAATATTTAGTTAAAAGTATCATATATAACAATCGCATGTCTGTTATTAAATATGACATTAAACCGTGGTAGTTTCTTTAAATTATTTTCCTCCAAGCAATATTTTAGACGTAAGTTAAGATCTAAATAAGAGAGCAAAAATAGAAAGTTACACTATGGCCTTCTAACTAATTTGGGTTGGGTATATTACCCCCTTTAGGAATGAAACTAATCCCAAAAGCTCCTATTTTTGGTAATTTCTTTTTTGGTCATGTAAATGGCCAACTTTCATATCCAACAACCTTTTCTTTACATTGTGTATTTGCATTCACTTAAGGCAAGATTTCTATATTCTGTGTATATTCCACATACGAATGTCTAACTATAAATTAATGAAAGGAATGTCCAACTAAAATTCATAGTGGTTAATGATTTCAATTTTGATAGGACAATAAATTTATTCGAACAAGCAAGAAGCATGTGTTTAACTATTTATTAGCAACATAATATTCATATAATGAAGTAATTACTTTCAAATTTAATTGTCCTTGTTTTGGTATGGAAAAAAATCAAATTTAGCATAAGACCATGATGGTTGTGTTTGGGCAAACCAGTTAAAAAGTTGGTTTTAAGGGGTTGTTTGTTTTTAAAGAAAATCACTCTCGATCATTTTTGGCTGCATCGCGCAGCACTTGACGTTCCGCAACTGTTTGTTTTTAAAAGACTTTTGACTTAAAAATTGTCATGTGTGTGTTGTGTGGCGCAACACTGGACCATCATCTTCAAACCATTTATCACCTTACTTTAAGTTATATTATTCAACATACTGTTTTTTTTTTCAATAACATATTTATTATTTTAATAATCTTATGAAGGATATTACAAACAATTCGAGTATATTTTACATAATTTCAAAACCATTTGGTAAATTTCATATAATTTTTTTTTTTTGTTATATTGTCCATAACTAGATATTAATAAATTATAAAGTTAATCACTAAAATTACTAGACAAAATTGCAAGAATGGTCTCTATGGTATGTCTAAAAATGCTACTTTGGACCAAACATGTTTGGACTAGCACCAATAGTCCAAAAATTATCATTTTGTTGTAGTTTTGGTCCAAAACAGTTTAAAAAATCTAAAAATAACGAATTTGCCATTTTCCATTTGTTTCTTGCTTTTTTTTTTGTTATTTAATTATTTTATAACTAAAAAATATAATAAAAAAATATTTCTCTCTCTCTCTCTCTCTCTCTCTCTCTCTCTCTCTCTCTCTCTCCCTCTGTCTTTCTCGTTGGTTGAAGAGAGATTAACGGGAGGAACCTCAATCAAAGAAGCTCAAGAAAAAGATGCATCTTCTCAATTGGAAATTCACCATAATGCTCCTGCCCCAAATCCAATTTCATCTGTGAAATCCACCTTCAAGATCTGCGCATCGATTGTGTCAACTGTACCCGCCAGAAATTGCTCGTCCAGAATCCACCACTATCGTCGTCGTCCTCTATCTCCTTTGCTCTAACGACAACTTCGCCTTTGCAAACCCTACATCGATGAACACGACAACAAACCCGACTCAGTTCGTCTCTTTTTATCAGTTGTTCATTCACCAGTCGCCCCCTTTCTGAGATCTATGTCCTTCCCAAATGATAAGTTGAAGAACATAGCGATGGTGGTTTCGAGTTGCTAAGGTTTGCAGCGTCTCGTTTCTTCTTCAGATCTCTGAGCAGACACACACACACTCAAATGTGACTCAACAAAGGTGAAAAAGGTGAAGGCAGAGAAACCCATTCTCTTTATGGGGGTTTGTCTGCGATGACTTCCTCTCCCTTCTTCTCTGATAACAACCTTTGCAAAAACCTTAGTGCAACCCTTTCTATATTTTGACGTTTGTGTGTGTGTTTAATGCTTTTCATATCTGTTGTGGTGTTTGTATGTGTGTATGTGTTTAATCTCTTGTTGGTCTTGTTCGAGTTTGTGTGTGTATTTAATCTGTGTGTGTGTGTGTTTGTTTTAAATCGGTTGTAAAATTGATGGATGTTTGTGTTAATCTGTGTGTTTTCATTAGATTTCATTTGTGTGTGTGTGTTCATCTTATTTAGTGTGTGTATGTGTGTATTTATGTGATCTAATCTGATTTAGTGTGTACGTGTGTGTTTATCTGATCTGATTTTGTGTGTGTTCATCTGATATGATTTAGGTGGAGATGGAGATGACGAACTGTGGTGGTGGTCGAACGGTGGTGGTGGCGGAAGATTTTTTGGAGAGTGAATTTTCCTTCGAGGTGAGGGTCTGGGTTTTAAGAAGATGTTTGTAATTTGAAGAATTAATGAATTGGGTCGGTGATTGATTCATATTTTTCAGCTTCAACTTGTAGAGTTTCTGCTAAGTGAGGAAAATGATGGAAGAGAGGGTATGTTGGCTGTTATCTTGAGAGAAAGAGAGAGATGAGAGAGAGAGAGAGAGAGAAGAGAAGAGAGATAGAGAGAGAGAGAGATTTTCTTTTATTTTTTTATATTTTTTTAGTTATAAAATAATTAAATTATAAAAAGAAAAGCAAAAAACAAATAGAAAATGGCAAATTCGCAATTTTTAGATTTTTTAAACTGTTTTGGACCAAAACCGCAACAAATTGATAACTTTTTGTATATTGGCGCTGGTCCAAACGTGTTTGGCCCAAAGTAACATTTTTGGACATACCACATGAACTATTCTTGCAATTTTGTCAAATTACTAAATTTATTGAATCTAGCTGAAAAAAAATAATAACGTGTTCAAAATTTTAACAAATGAACATATTGTTCATTAAATTAACAATTATATTTATTATTATTTATCAAATATTATGTTTAATTATTTTATATAAACATCTTTAAAAATCATATCATCACAATGATTTTTATATTTGATTCAGATATGATTAAACTAAATAAATTTTTTGATTTAGAATTACTTTTAACTATTGTATGATTAATTTTAGTTTATTACAATAGTTTGTTGACGTTAAAAAACAAACAGACTTCTTATTAGATTGCATTCATTTGGTTCACATCTTCTGCAGATGTGGTCCACAGTTTTTAGAGTTTTTTGTTTCGAAAAATAAACAACACCTGAGTTATAAGCTAGTTTCTCAATATATATATATATATATATATATATATATATATATATATATATATATATATATATATTAAAAATAGTTTATAAAAAAACTAATTTATATACTATGATAAAAAAAAATGTGTTCTCACAAATATTCAATTTCAACGAGTTCAAAAAATAAGGGAGTTTATATGCGCCAAATAAAACAAAATATCATGATTAAGATAATGCTAACCTAACACTAAAATCAAATTTTACACTATTTTAGGATTGATCTGACCAACACCAAATGGTACATCAAATTTGGTGCTAGTAATAGTATAATAATAAATATGATTCATTATCACTAAATATAATGCTAAGTTTCATTCATACAAATTTATCCATAAACTTTGAATTTAGTCATTTATATTTTATGATTTACATAATAATAGTCGATATTTAATAGTTGTAATTACTTGTGATATTATATAAACTAAATTGGTAATAATTTATAATATACACTAAATCCAAATTTTATGTTTCAAATTCATTTAAAGTTGGTATATTTTAATAATTTAAAACATAATATCAAGTTTGAAACAAAAACTAATAAATATAAATATTTTTTTATACTTTATATAAAAAAGTAGAAAATAAATATTATATCTAAAATATTCATTTTTAGTATTGAAAATAGTGTAATTTGTTATAGAAGACTTAATTTTGCATTATTTTTCATATTCTTTTCCGGTCGTATATAAAATTAAAACCAACAAAAATGAATTCATGCTTAGATGACATTAAATAAATGGGTTCCGGTATGAGATTATAACTCGTTTAAGTAAAGGAGTAGAAATGATATGGTACGACACCAAAATTAAACAAGTTATATAATCAAGCTCTTCCAACCCGCTTGGTGTTTTAATCTCTCATGAAATAAACGTTTTTTTTTTTTTTTTGTAAAAGATTTAAACCTATTTAAGTAAAATGGATTGACACAACAAGATACAAAATTTAATATTTGTCAAGTTTTTTCAACCCGCTTAGTGTTTTAATTCAACACAGCACAACATATTTATAAAGTCTAAACCCTAAACTCACTAATCTGACACATAGTCGAGACAAAATAAATTGGTTTTAACAAAAGATTTCAAATCTTTTAAATAAATATGTTGACATGACACCACATTCAACTAGTTTAAGTGTTAATTTCCTTCGATTCAACATGACAGAACATGTTTTCACGTTTACCGGGTCTAATGCAAAAAAGTTATGGATAGAGATGTCTTAATATGAAAAATACAAAACACAATCTAAGAAAGAGTCGTTTTTAGGAAGAAAAAAAAAAGACAAAACTACAAATTTGGTCCTTGTGGTTTGCAAAAATCTTTGGATGGGGTCCAAAAAGTTTTCAGCTTGCACTGAAGATCCAAAATCAAGGTTTTTCTAGGTTTTTGGTCCAAAAAGATTTGAAATTACTGATTTACCCTTTTAATTTCAATTTTATATTTTCTTTTCGTATTTATTATAATACTTTATGAAATAAAAATAAAAAACAAAAAAGATAGACCCCACTCCACCTCTCTCTCTCTCTCTCTCTCTCTCTCTCTTTCATCCCATGACCAAAAACCCAATTACTCCATCGATTCTTCCTACAGTTCCATCATCTTCTCACCATATTCTCTCCATGGACACACCACCGTCGACCACCACAATCATAAACACGACCTGCAAATCAGAAAGAAAACACACACAAGTTAATTTTTCTTCAATCGAGTTTACACCATTTTTTTCTTTCTCGAGTGTGTGTGTGTTTCAGTTTTTCACTATGTGTATTGAACCCAGATGTCAGATCTTCGATTATTTGTGGAAATGTGCTTCAATTTATGTTGCTTATCAACCCTTACTTCTTAAGAGCCCTAATTTCTTTGATGGTGGCTGTCCGATGATGAACAACATATATGGAATCCCTTACACAGGTTTGTGTTGAACCAAAGGTTAGGGTTCTGATTCAAAGAAGTAGCAATGATGATGACGACACTAATGGAGCAAATGAAAACTTTGATAGCTGGAACTCAACAACGGTGTGTGCAGGTGAGAAGAAGAAGAAGAAGAAGAAGAAGGGATGGGGGAATTAGTGTGCATTCCTCATATTCTAGTTCATCATCTCATCATCGATGCTTGTGTTACCAGTTCATCATCTCATCATCGACTCATTAATTGGGGGAATTTGGTGTTGTTGGTGATTGTGTTTAGTTGGAATTTTTCACAACCTCAAAACAAAACCCAGATGAAACACAAGCTCTCTTTTTTTCCCACATATCTGGGTTTTTTAATAAGAGCTTTTAGACAGAAACGATTAGTAATCTGGAATGTATGTGTATGTGTTTGGTTTATGTGGATTTGTTTTTATTTTCAAGCAAGAAAAAAGCATACAAGTCCAACCATGGCGTTTTATTTTAAGAGAGAGAGAGAGAGAGAGAGAGAGAGATAGAGAGAGAGAGATGAGGAGGAGGAGGAAGAAGAAGAAGAAGAAGAAAGAGAATGGGGGAGGGCTCCAATGGGGTGGGGAGAGAGAGAGAGAGAGAGAGAGAGAGAGAGAGAGAGAGAGATGCGGTGAACCAACCTAATTCCTTTTTGCATTAATATTTATAAAATAGAATATAAAAAATACAAAAAAGAAATTTAAAGGGCAAAACAGTCAATTCAAGTGCTGCATTGACCAAAACTACAAGAATTTCTTAAGTTTAGGACCAAAAACCCAAAAAAACCTTAATTTTGGACATTCTGTGCAAGCTTGAAACTTTTTGGATCCCATCCAAAGATTTTTGCAAACCACAAGGACCAAATTTGCAGTTTTGTCAAAAAAAAAACTTAAATGTAGAGAGATAATATAATAAGGGGAAAAGGTGTCAAGTATTCTAACATTAGGGTGTAGAGAGCTGCAAACAGGAATAGTAGAGGGAGGCAAACCGGCATATGAGAGCATGGAGGCTGAGATTGGGTGTGGGCGGTGGAAAACTGAGAACGATACAAGTGGAATCAGTCGACAGTCGGTTGTTGTGACATAAGAATACATGTGCGTTAATTGAACGGAGACACGTGTAACGGTAGTTGTGGAATTCAAGCCCGCCTACTGTGTCCCTAGCCACATAGATAAATAACTTGTTATAATTCTTTAATTTTTATGTACTATTTTATTTATTAAACGATGAAAATGTCAAATCAAAATTAGTTTTGTTAATTTTTGCAAAAGTAAGTATTTCGATTCCGTTAGGATAAACTTGTTAACAAAACTTATAAATGACCAAAAAATGTATTTAATAATAATAATAATAATAAACAAAGGTAAACATATGTCAAAAAAAAAATGAGGCGAAGTAAGTGTATATTACATTTAACATATTCTATTTTACGGATTGATTATACTTGAAGCTTTGATAATAATAATAATAATAAAAAAAATACCACTAGTTATAACCCTTTCGTTACTTTTCAGTTTGACTACTAATTGACATGTTATTGATTAAGCGCATTTCACATTTTTAAGAAAATGAATTAATTTTATTTACTAAAAAAGCCTCATATTCATATATCATTGTCTCTTTACGAATATGGTTGTAATTAAATTCAGTTGTATAAGTTTTTACCTAGAAAATTATTCTAAATTTGGCATCAAAAAGGATAACGCCTTTTGAAACGGTCTTTATAATTGCATTTTTTTCATGATAATTATTTAGGTTTTCTTATATTTTCCACTATAAATTGTTGGTGATTTTATTTTTATCAACATACTTTAATGTAATTATTATTAATATTGAGATACTCTAAGTTCATTACTCAACATGATTGGATTTGTGGGATGCACGCTCAAGGTGATACATGTGAACTCATGAATACGGGACCTGAAGGCAGCGCCCCTAGGTACGAGGTTCCATGGGGCAGCGCACCTAGCGAGGTCCAAGGGGTAGAGCCCCTGGCCATGGTTTCGGACATGGATTTTCCCGCCAAAAGGGTTTTAGACATCATAATGACGTAATTAGTTGGTTGTGTCTGATAACTATCTTTCAAGTTGTGTTTGATAACTACCTTTCAACCTCCATTCTAACGCCAAATCTGCATGTAATTACCATTAACTACATTTCCCTCTTGTATAAGAACATATTGCATGTTCCAAGAAAAAGGTTACATTCTATATATATGAAATCACTCATCAGATTTTCTCTACATCTTCAAAAACACAAAAACAACAATGTATTATTTTGTGTTTCAAATTTAGAAGTAGTTTGACTTCTAAATTGTTACTCTTGTATTATTCCAAATCCGTTTTCGTGATACCCCTGGTTAAAGGGTCGAAATCATAGATTTTGGAAAGTGATTATAATCACGATCCAAGATGTTATCCAAATATATTGATATTCTCAAGACCTCAAAATCTAGCATAAATTATTAGATTTGGACCTATAGTCACATAATTTATAAATGGGGTAAATAAAAACTTTTGAGTAAAACATTTTATAAGCCATAGATAAAATGTAACATTCTAAAAATCACAATAAATTTTAAATTTTCAAAAACAACCCAAAATCATAATTGTTTACAAAACCATTGTTTTAAAAGTGCGTTTTAGTAATCAAAGTATCCCAAAATCTATATAACATAAAATCGAAAGATGTGCACGATCACTCATTCGCCTTGCCATAGTCATCTGAAGTACCTGAAATAATAAACTGGAACTGTAAGCCAAAGTTTAGTGAGTCCCCCCTTCCCCTAAAGTACCAACACATAAACATATAACAATACACATATTAGGTCCACAACTACTGACTGGATTTCCCCTGAGCCCATAGTATGAGTTTGGCTTGTCTTTCAGGCCCAAGGTTCATATATGGCTTGCTCTCGAGCCCACAACATAAGCCTGGCTTGCTCTTCAGGCCTACAACTTATGGTTGGTTTGCTCCTAAGTTTGTTGTCTACTGCACAAGGTAGTACTACATCAACCCAACCATACTATGTCGATATATAGATAACATATAACATATATCTAGCAAACATATAAATATATAACCAATCAACAGATAATCAGACAGATCTACAGATCACTATCGCATATTACATTCTATATACTAGGACACATGTTTAACATATCACTACATCATAACAACATCCTTTATACCAAGATACATAACTAATGGGTCAACATTGGCGCTTTCGACCCACAAGAACAGTGAGGAAAACTCACCCCTCAACCTGAAATGATCGATGAACATGACACAACTCTGAATATCAGCTCTACCGGTCATCTATCCAACAATAGTGACCAATTCTCAAATATAACTAAAAATACGCAAAATATCCTTATGTCAAACTTGGTCAAAGTTAAAGTCAACTCTAGTAGGTTGCCATGTTGAGCCATCCTTGGCCACCAAATGATAAAACAGTCACGTCTCAGCCCAGCCGCCACGTTGTGGGCATTAGGCTCCCTCAACAACTTAATGGATTAAGTCGATTTCCTTGATCTTAAGGGCTCCGAAGCCCAAATCTAATCCATTCTAAAGTCCAAGTTGATAAAGTTTAAACTTTATCCCTTTAAACTCTCTAAGGGTTAGAGATCCCATTTTTAGACCTAAAAAGGGCAAGAACATAACTTGGCTTAGCCCATTAAGCACTTCCTCTAAAAGACTACTAGATCCCCATTTCCAGAACATTTCTAGCATCAAATAACAACATAAAAATCCTCACTTTCTAGACATGCATGTCCAATGCATGTCTTAGACTCTATTAGGTCAAAATCAGGGTTTTTGGCAAAATCTTCCATGCATGATGCTAAAATTCCATGCTATTCCGGATCCGAAGCATCTAAGGTCCAAAATGACCTGGAGATTCATAAAGTTGCAAACTTTATGAGATCTCACCATCCAGTAATCAAGGAAATGAAGATTAATGCATATAAATCTAGATTTGTGTATAATAAACCAAAAAGTTTGGAGCTTGGGGACTTATAAGAGTCCAGAAGATGTATAATAAGATGGTGAAAATAGTTGCTTACTGAACCCAAGCCTAGAAGTCACATCCTTCTTCTTCAATCCCTAAAAATTCAACATAAAAAGCTTAGAGAAAAAATGGAGGATAGGGTTTGCTTGGAGGTTGAGAGAGTGTGATGGAGGTTGGGGATGAGCAACCCTATTCATCACATTCCCTTAAATACGATGCAAACCTCGAATATTAGGGTTTCTTATTAAACAACTGCCACTTCGTGGCCATAGGCTACCATGTTGTGGCGGCCATTTAAAACCCGCAATACAACGACCATAGCCACATCGTGGGAAACCTTCACCACGACGTGATACTGCCCATAATCCAAAATATAATAAATTAAAGTACCTCCAAGAATCCGGATGTTACATAAAAATTAAGAGAAAATAAAAAATTGGTCTCTATGGCAGATTGCGTTTTTCCAGTCTTGGTCTAATATGAAAAATGATCATTTTTTTAAATAAAGTATCAAAAGTTAGGATATTAGCTTAAAAGATATAGAGGCGGAATTTTTCAATAAATGTAAAAATAAAGACTGCATTTGTTTTGAACAGTAGTGATGTACATCAAACCATACAAACCGCATAAATCATCCGAACCGCACTGCATAATGCGATTTTGAATATTCCCGGTTTGGTTTGCGGTTTGTATTTTTTATAAACCGCACTACGCGATTGTTGGAAATCATAGAGGAAATATTGCAAGTTGGCAAGTTTCCTCTATCACACACTGGTGGGGGAAGAAACCTTTTATGAGCTTATAAACCATTTCTCTTAATAGGCCTTCAAAGGCTTTAGTGAATAAAAGGAATAGGCCAAGCCTAGCCTAGCCGTTGCCACAATGCATGAAATGGAGCGATTTAGGTGCCCTTGGCACTTCGCACGACACATCGGGGGTTGAGGAGCTTTTATTTTTGGTGAGTTCAGGTCAAATCGGTTTGACCAGTCTAGTCAAACGGTTGACCAGCATTACTTGGAGAGCAAGGTGTTACGCTAGGGTTTATATGGGCCGTCCTATGAGGCGATTTTACTGCCTTCTTGGGTTTCGACAACTATAAATATGACTACCTAGGAGCCGTGTTCCACACACAAAAATTCAAGGCTCTCTCATCATTCTTGGTGATATCTTTTTAATTTCTTAGTATTCACTTTGCGTTTATTGTTTTCCATCGTTGTTGGAAAATCAGTAAATCTGCAGGAAATCGTGGTGTTTTACTCTGTTGCTTACAAATGATAGAAGTGAAGTAAAAACCTTTAAGGACAAGAGTCTGATCCCTATAGTTCTCTAACATCCAGATCATCCATCAACAGGTCGGTTTTACATTACTATCTTGAAACATCCCAAAAATACAATCCAAAATTTTCATTTTAAATCATTAAGAAAACCATAATATCAAATATCATATAAAAATCATAAGTCGTGTATCTCAAAGTATGATAAACATCTATCAAACATATCAAAGTATAAAAATCCCGTGCTAATCAAATGGTATGTGCACTGCAATCATCCCGAGCTCTTCCCTTTGCTATTGGAAGTACCTGAAACCAAAACTAAAAATTGAAAGCACGAAGCTTGGTGAGTCTCCCCAAACTACCATATACCATACACATAATCATGCTACTAGGAGATACGGACCCCGCCCACACTCCGCTAACTAGGAGATACGGACTCTGCCCACATTCTGCTGACTATGAGATATGGCCTCGCCCATACTCCGCTAACTACAACTACGAGATACGGGCCCCGCCCACACTCAACTACTAAGCATACATACAAGTATCACACAGACAACAAGTATAATCAAATCTATCAATCATTCCTATATCCATACTCAAATAATGCTATGAGATACAGGCCTTGCCCACACTCGACTATCTATGAGATATGGGCCTCGCCTAAAATCAGCTACTTATCAAAACATATGCGGGTTGGCCGTGTTGCCTTCGACCCGTTCAAACCAGGAGGAAAACTCACCTCACAAAGTTGATTGTTGAATCTCACGGTGAGGAATCTCTAACGGCTGCTCCAACGACTCCCTGACTATCATTATCACAATAACACTTAGTCAAAATCCAATAATCCTTCTTAGGGTAAAATAACCATTTTACCCCTGGTCAAAGTCAACATTCTCGGTTGACTCAACTCACAGAGCTGACCCATCAACTCGCCGAATTCTGTAAATTATAAACCCTGAAATTGCAATCCATGTAACACCCCATTCTGAAAGTATCTGTTATTGGATTTCAAAGCCCGAGGCGAGGGGCGTTTCGATCTTTTATGGGTCTTGAAGTTTTTAATTGAGAAATTTTGGGCCAAGGTGTGTCGCTAGAAGCGTAGGCTTCTTTCCACCTTTTCGTGGATATAAAGTTTGTCTGAGACGGACTTAGAATGAAGGAGTTATAGCACTTTGAAATTATTGACATTAATGGTCCCTTAATGGAAAAGTTGGCAAGGGGGACCATGCATGCAAAGTGGAAAGCGCGTGGGTACGCCCAACGTATAAGAGAAATGGTCGTGGTTGCTCTTTGGCGTACGCTCAACGTACGTCCAGAGTCCAGAAACCCTAAATTTAGGGTGTGCCACTATATAAGGAACATTATACCCTCAAGATTCAACCTACACTTCACCCTAAAGAGCTGCTACAAAACCCAAAACCCTCGTTAGTGTTCTTGGAGCTTGTAAGGCCATTTTTGAGTGCATTTTAGTGTTTTTGGAAATGAGTGATCATCATGGAGTCTTATTGATCAAGGAAGAGCTTTTGGATCCAAGTTCTCCAGCTCATTTACAATCCTTAGAAGGTATAAAGTTTCCATCTTTCCTCATAGAAGTCTAGATCTAGGTTTATGGAGCTCTGGACCTTTATGATGAAACCTAGTGTTTGAGTTAAGGTTGTCACCCTCATAGCTAAAAAAGGTCCCATAAGCAGTAAATTCTCCATCTTGAACGTCCTAATGAGTTAATGCATGAGATCTAGCCCTCTTTATCGAAGAAGAATGCCATTTTGGGAGTTTGGGCTTGTTTGGATCAAGTGAAGTCACCAAGTCAGTAACTTTATAGTTTAAGATGTGGAAAAGGACCAGGGTCTGTAATTGTAGCTTCTGAAGTGGAGTCTTAAGCACTTAATGTTGAAAGGGCTTAACAGGGGGTACGCTAAGCGGATGTGCAGGTACGTCCCGCGTACTCACCATTTACCTAGTACGCTTAGCGTACGTGAGTGTAAGCCC
Source organism: Lactuca saligna (assembly GCF_052625555.1). Lineage (NCBI taxonomy): Eukaryota > Viridiplantae > Streptophyta > Magnoliopsida > Asterales > Asteraceae > Lactuca > Lactuca saligna. The sequence goes on along the minus strand of NC_136425.1, from coordinate 11,153,940 downwards.
CACGTACTCTATCAGTTTGGGCTTCATGTTATTGGGCCTCAGATTGGGCCATGCTTTGGACTTTAGGCCTTAGTGGGCCAGTAGAAGTCAGATGATGTGGTACAAGTAGATTTTTGGGAATATAGTAAGGCCCATTAGAATGATAGGGCCCGATTTAGCCAACTAGGGCATTAGTGGGCCACTCGTGGGCTTGGGAATCTTACCTGGTATTAGGCCTTTGTTATGGGCCTTAGATATGGACCAAGTTGAACTAGGGGGTAGAATGGTCATTTTAACCTAAGAAGGATTATTGTATTGGACTAAGTGATGTTTGGTATTGGTAGTTTGGGGAGCCGAAGGGTCAGCAGTTCGGGAAGTGCCAGTCAACAGCCAGAGGAGTATCAGCATGGTTGAACAGTGCAAGGTGAGTCTCCTCACTGTGTGAATGCATATAAGGCCACAATGCCGACCCATGTAGTTTATGATTAGGAAGACCTGGGGGTTAGCCCTAGGAACTATATGCTAGTATATGATTCCGGATCAAGGTTCGATGTCGGGCGGGTACCCGAGGAATGTTTGTATGATAGTTTATACTTGTAGTCTGTGTGATACTCGTATGTGCCTGGTAGGGAGGTAAGTGTAGGTGAGGTCCCGTATCTCACCACTAGCAGAGTATGGACGGGGTTACGTATCTCATTAGTAGCATAGCAGGGTCGCGGCTTGAAATAAGAGAGAGGTGAGTATGGGCGGGGGCCTGTATCTCACTATAAGCAGGAGCGTGGACTGGGTTCCATGACTTGTCAGTAGCAGGACAGTGGTGAGGCCCTAGTTAGGCGAGGCCTTAGATCAGGAGTATAGTAGATTATGTTAGTTACTTGTTATGTGTTATGTTATATGTTTGTATGTGTTTAGCACGCGAGGCCCAGAGATAGGCAGGGCCTAAGAGAAACAGATTTGTATACCGAACGGGACTTAAAGCCATGCAGGGCTTGATGCCGGATTCGTCCGAAGCTGTGCGGGGTCCGATGTAGCGGGTGAGGCCCAGTGCTTGCAGTATGTGATATGTATGGTATGTGGTAGGTTGGGGAACTCACTAAGCTTCATGCTTACGATTTTCACTTTTGGTTTCAGGTACTTCCGATAGTGGAGGGAAGAGCTCGGGGTGATCGCATGGCACATACACCAAAGGAGTTTTAGTCTGGGATGTTTACTCTGATAAAAAGAATATGTTTTGAGATTATACTTTGATTTGATATAACACTTCTGTTTATTAATGAAATGGTTGATAATTATGGCTTTACAAATGATTTAAAAAGAAATTTTTGGATCGTATTTTAGGGATGTTACAATCCAACTCATCGAGTTTCTGATGTCATCAGAATCGAGACTTTCTAATTCTACTCGTCGAGTTTTTCCTTCTACGGGATCGGGGAATTTCGACCGAACTCGTCGAGTTCCTATATGGACTCGACAAGTTCTTCAGTTTGTTAATCCATCTTAATGGATTATGCTCCAATCCTTTATTTCTAAGCTCCATACTTCATCTACATACTTAGAATGTCCTTTTAAGGGCAAAGTTTCCAACTTTACCTGTTAATATCCTTCCTTAATGGGTTTAGCTCAAACATTAACTCTTTTAAGACCTAGATCTTGATCCTAAAGCCATCAATACTTTAAACCAAGGCATATGAAATGAGATATGGACCTTAGACACTACAAGAATACGTAAAGCTTCCACCTTTCTCTCCATGCATGGCTTTTGGAGCTTAAATGGCCAAAATGACATTCTATAGCTTTCGTGGGGCTTCAATGGCATAAAGTTTGCACCTTTATGCCATGAAAGCCCTCCATGGTTCCAGATCTGATGGTATACTCATGTAACATCCTATTTTCTATACATTTTCATTTTGAAATGGTGAACGAGGTTTGGGTATTTGCAGGGTTAGAATCCTTGATGGAGTCAGTTATTGGACTCATTTGGAAGTGGATGCTATATTGGATGTTTTGGGTTTTCGGTTATGACTTGCAGCAAAAAGAATATTTCGATAATTTATCAAATGGGCTTAATGGGAAATGGATTTCAGATTTGCGATATCTATTGGAAATTATGAATTGATAATAGTGTTGAGCGTCTCGATGCCCTTCTATGGATATACTTATGGTTGAGATCAGAGCTGTATCGAGTGAGTTATGGAATTCGTAAGAATAAGGGTTTAGGAGAAAACCCTAGTATGTGGGGCGTACCGAGTGATACACAGGGTGTACCGAGGAGTAGAGATGGTAAAAAAACTTGTACCCGATGGGTACCCAAAACCCTAACCCGAGTTGACCGGGTAAATCCCCGAGTTGACCGGGGATGGGGACGGGGATGGGTATTACCCGAATACAAAAGGCGGGGATGGGGATGGGGATGGTTCTACATGTCGGGTACCCATACGCGTACCCGAAACCGGCCCCGATGGGTACCCAATATATATATATATATATATATATATATATATATATATATATATATATATATATATATATATATATATATAGTGTTACTTGTGTTTTTATTTTTAATAATGGTTAAGCAAATGTTTAGTAGATAAAGTAAGGTTTTTTAATAATCAAACGTATAGTTTTGGGAAGACTTTTAATGTCTTTTTTTTTGCAAAAAAATGATTTAATTTATAACCTTGAATGTTATTATTCGTGTTTGAAGACATTTAGTGATTATAGTGTTTTATATTAATTCTGTTAGTTTTTGTTTTGTTGGTTAATATATAATTATGAGTTATTTTTCATAAAAGTTCAAAAATTTGTAATGGGGAAAATCCCCGATACCCAGTGGGGATGGGGATGGGGATAGATTTCTAATCCCCAATGGGGATGGGGTCGGTATGGGGATGGGGATCGGGATTCGGGTATGGGGATGGGAAACACGAAACCCGATATACCCGTACCCATTGCCATCCCTACTGTAACGTCCGGGTTTCAGGGCTAAGCATTTTTGTCAATGTAATAGTCTAGGTCAACTCTTGTAACTCTTTTTGAAGTAATAAAGATGAAATAGTTGAGTATTATGTGATTTATGTGTTTATTATTTAAGTATAAATGTATAATTAATAAAGAATAAAAATGAGCGTCAAAATTAAAGTGTGAGATAATCCCGATATCTATACATAAAGTTGTAGAATATATCTCAAGGTTTCCGTACATATAAAGAATGCCGAAATCCGAGCTATAACGAAGAAGTTATGGCCCGCCGAAGTTTTACGGCAAAACCGACACGGCACCAGGAGATGTAAATAGTGAATTTACGATAGAAGACTTTTTAGCCTTAGCAATCTAAACAAAAGTCATAGAATATGTTAAACTAAGAACATCGATAAAAAGAACGCCCAAATCTGACTTCGTATGAAGAAGTTATGATTTTTCTAAGATTCGGCTTAGCAGTGCACGACCCGAAACTCGAATTTTAGTTCAAGCGGTTTTTGGCTTACGCGACCTAAATGAGAGTTGAAGATCTCATTAATAGGAACTCAACGGTAAAACGACAGATGAAAACGGAGTCCGTATAAAGGAGTTATGAATTCTTCGCGGTCATTTAACAGTCTAAACGCCTCCTACTGTTAAATTTGAGATCAGTCGAGAATTAGCTGACGAAGTCTAAACTAAAGTTGTAGATCTTGATTTTACCTACGCGTGGATATAAAGAACGTTGAAAACGGAGCTCGTATGCGAAAGTTGAGATTTTTCTAAGTTTGAAGGCTGATACACGATAAGGGGTGACGTGGCACCACCAGAATTGGACACGTGGCACCACCAGAAGGCCACCACATGGACCAACTCGGCGAGTCATGACTCAGACTCGGCGAGTCCACCAGTCAGGCCTCCTATAAATAGAGGTGTCGGGCATTCACTTCTCCTTACACCTCAACCCTCTTCTTTCTCTCTCTAAACTCTCTCTCTAAGCCCCCTAACCCCCCTAAAAGCCTAGGTAAACCCCCTAGCACCCGAAGGAATCCCCGAGGCTCCCGGAGTCCTGAGAAAAGAGCCTTTCGGCTCGGGAACGCTGCTCCAGTGAAGTCCGGTTTTCGAGAAAAACCCGCTGTAAGTGAGCTGTACCTATCCTATCTTTAGTTTAGCTTATGTTTTTATATAGGAATGTTATTAGATCCTTAAAATAATTATTTGGGCTATTATTATGAGTTATATTGAGTGTTATCAACGCTTATATAATAATAATAATAGTCATACAATTAATTTGTCGCGGTTATCATTAGACTAAACCCTAGTGGTATCGATACTAGGTCTTATCGAAGAAAAATCGTTGTGAGAGTATCGAAGCGCTGTCCGAGTGCTGAGTCACCACCTTTCAGGTGAGTGCATAGTTACTTTCAACTTACACATAGATATGAAGTATTTTATATAAATTACGTGCTATGTTTGCATATTATCTGAATACTTGCTATCTATGCTAGATGAACGTTGTTATACATGTTTTCAATGATTTAAACTGTATATGTATTTTATATCTACGAAAAATGTTGGGGTAAAACATGGGTAGATGTAATAGGTGATGTGTGATAAAATGATGAGAGGCCTCAATGTTGTTTTTGTTGATCCAGTCATCTAGCGGAGTATAGATGACGACCACGGACTCTTCTAGACAGTCTAGTGGAACACTAGCAGGCTCGCAACCTGTAGGTGTTGTGAACGATGTATTCACCGGTGTACTCCATCCCCCACATGGTTGCCTATTAGGACATTTATTGCTGAGGAATCCCCTTAGCAGTAGTGTTCGTCCCGATGATGATCCTTAGGCTAGGTCCCTTATGATAGGTGTTTAGAGACGTAAAGTGAGGATAACGGGAACGGGTAATCGGGTTATTGTTGATTAATGAAATTAATAAACTTATTTATTATGGGTTGAAAACCCTATATGCTCACCAGGCTCCCAAGGCTGACCCACTTAGTTTTATGCATTACAGGTAGTGGCGCATGAGCATAGGTGTGATGTTTTGGACGAGGGATTACGGATATAGGCCTGTAGATATGAAATAATGTAGTAAGGCTTATATTGTACTGTTTATACTTTTGATTTGTACGAACATGACATCCCAAGTCTTTTAATGAAATACATTTCTATGGAAATGCTTTTGATAAATCTTTATCATATTATTGTTTTGGGACAAATTCCGCAACCCTTTTATTAAAAGATAACTCTGATTTTGAAATAAAGTATAAACAAAACCGGTCTTTTCTGGCCATGATTTTGGGGATGTCACACCTACCGAGGAGAAAAGGTCTACACAAGGCGTAGCTAGGAAGAACGCGCAGCGTAGGTGCAAGGTTTGAGTCGGGGTGCGCGGCCTCGTACGCGGCGCGTACGAGGGTCAAAATGAAAAACCCTAATTTTAGGGATGGAAACTGTATAAAGAACATAATGCCTAAAAGATCAGCCTCCCTCTCACCCTTGGATAATTTTTACAAAACCCTAATCCTTCTTGTGTGTTCTTGGAGCTTAGAAGACCATTAGAAGAGTGTTTTGGTGATTTTGAAGAAGGTGCTCACTCTTGAAGATTCATTGTAGAAGCTAGAGTTTTTAGATCCAGAACCTCATCACCTTTGGCTCTCATTTGAGGTATAAAGTCTCAAACTAGGTGGTTATTTTCTTAGATCTCTTTTGGGTTGAGTTTATGTACTCTTTTGGTCCCATTGATGAAGTCCCTTGAGTCCATGTCGTTTTTGGAGCTTAGATTTGCCCCTCTCAGTGTTATTTCGGGACCTAGAATCATAAAGTTGTTATCTTGGAAGTCTTAATGGGTTCATGCAAGAGTTAAGACCATTTTCATGGAAGTAGAATGTAATTTTTGGAGTTTGGGTTTATGTGGGGCATGCAAAGTCACCGAGCTAGTGACTTTATGGGTTTAAACGTGATTTGGGACTCAGATCTATAGTTTGGACTTGTTGCTTAAAGCATTAAGTGCTTAATGGAAAATAGGGTTTAAGAGGGATGTAAGCTGGGCATACAAGCCAGTACGCGTAGCGTACAACCCATTAAGTGAGTACGCGCAACATACCACTAAGTACGCCCTGTGTACTCTATCTGAGTGGGTTTGCATATTTGGGCTTCGGTTTGGGATGTCTTGTTGAGCCCGATTGTTGGTGACTGGTTTGGCCATCTGAGAAAGGGTGTTTTGGATTAGAGTTAAGTTGTGGGATTTAGGGTAAGGCCTAAGCAAGGGTTTAGGCCCAATTTGGAAAATTGAGCCATTAGTGGACCTTTTTGGTCTTGGGCCTTGGTCGGCCCAATGAGTTGGGTCAGTAGTGGGCCTAGTTAATTGGGCTATCTATGGGGTATAGTGTTGAGTGTAGCCTTGTATAGTCTTTGATTATAGTGTTGGGTTGTTTTGGCCCAGTTCAGGAGTCAGTGCGCAACAACAACGACAGTGTAGGGATTCTCGCATAACAATTGAGCTGAGTCTTCTCACTATACGTACCTGAGTGGTAATCATTGTGTGACCGGAGGATCTTATGTGCTTATACTGAGTTATGAGATATCATGTATTTTGTCTTTGTGCTTTCTGTTGTATATTACTCATATGCCTTATTGAGTTATTTTGTTCTTGTGAGACCGGAGGGTCTTCACTGAGATACCGGATTGGAGGGTCCAACCCAAGCTGTGAGACTGGAGGGTCTTCACTGAGACACATGACCGGAGGGTCCTTATTGAGATATAGCAATGAGAGGCTAGTTATTTTCATGTGGTATTTTGGGGAACTCACTAAGCTTCGTGCTTACCGTGTTGTGTGATATGTGTTTCAGGTACTTTTCAGGATCGCAGGAAGGCGCCAGCTTGATTGTACACACTAGTTAGAGATCATGATTTTGAGGATTCTGGGATTTTATCAAACATTGTTGACTTGTGTTTTGACAACTTATACATTTTGTGGTTTTTGGAAAATGTGATATTGAGTTTATCTGATTTTAAAAATAAAAAATTTATTTGAAAATTTACAGTGTTACAATTCACTTGGGACGTTCATTTCCCAAAGGTCATGCTTCTTGGACCAAAAACCCAATAAAATGATAATAAGAAGATCTATGAAGTTACTAAGCATGTTTGAGACTTGCTTACCAGGAAATGATGAGGATGAAATGAAGTCTCTGGATCCACTAGCTTCTTCTTGAATCCCCAAGCTTCTCTTTCCTTCACAAGCTTCAACACACACAAAGCTTCACTCAAAAATGGCTCACAAGCTTACAAATTCATCAGGGTTTATGGATTTAGGGTTTGGGGCTTGTAGGCTAGAAATGAGGCTAGCATGAGGGGATTATGATGCTTACATAGGGTGCAAAACCCCTAAATTAGGATTTCACCCCTGCCAGCCTACTCGTCAAGTTGCGGCTCTCAACTCGTCGAGTAGACTTCACACCCCGCGTCCATTTTCCATTCCTACTCGACGAGTTTGGGGCCTCCAACTCGTCGAATTTCTATACAAAAATGAATAAATCTTTAATTAAATACATACTAGGAATAGGTGTTACATATCTTGTGTTTAGTTTCGTCCAATAACATTACACTCTCCTTCCACCTTTCTTATACACAGATCTAATCGAGAAGGATTGATTTGGTTTCTGGATGAAACTTGGTAATCATATTAACAATAATCGGATTTATTATTCGCAACTAATCGACATATGATTCTCAATATTATTTGTTGGTTTCCTTGCGTGTCCATTGGTTCTGCTATACACATTCTTAAAGGTTTTTACTTTGTTTATAGACAAAACTGCAAAAATGTGGTATGTATTTTTTCTTAGGTTTAGTCCAAACCTCGAATTTTTTTTGGCTTTGGGGTCCTTTTGAACTAGGTTTTTTTTTTTTTTTTTTTTTTTGTGGTTTTGGTCCCTCGAAAAACTAAAAAGACTACAATGCCCTTCTATTTTTATTTTTAATACTTATTTTTATATTTTTATTAATTTAAAAACGAAAGAGGACCCACCCCTCTCTCTTTCTCTTTCTCCTCTCTCTCTCTCTCTCGTATTCTTCCTAAAAAGAACACACAGTTGAAATAGGTTTTGGAACTCAAGAACTCAAGACCAAAAGTATTAGATGCACACATACATTTTGTTTTTGAAATCGATTTTGTATTTCATTTATGAAATCGATTTTGTATTTCATTTATGAAATTGATTTTGTATTTCGATTGTTGGGTTTTTGGAACTTGATTTCAAATTTTAAAACACACACACACACACACTATAACAACCCAAAAATCAAGGGTAAACAAATTCATTTTTTATTATATTCGAAAAACTAATATAACTTTTGATCAAACGTTGAAAAGCATTTCAAATAAAACAATTATGGAAGTTCATTCCTAGAAATCACATATTGCGGAAAACACGGGTGTATGTGATGCGATCGTCCTGGGCATATCTGACCTTCACCTCCTCAGGGCAGAAGCTTGTCGTGAACGCCTTAGCTACATCCACTAACCACCTCCTACTGACAATGGGGTCCCTCTCCCCCAGGAAGGCAGGATCTCCACAAGCACGAAATCTCCCGAAAAGAAAGAGAGCGATCTCCAACAATTGCCATAATCTCAGCATGAAACGCGCCAAAGTGCTCATCCAATAACTCCGAACACAATGAGAAACCTCCGATGAGATAAGCTCCCGCAACTGATCATTAATCGACTCATTACCTGCACCTGAGTTGGAACCCGAACCAGAACCAGAACCAGAACCAGAACCAACTCCCTAAGAGCTCATCCCCAAACTGAAATACCACAAGCCAACGATCAAAACATGCTTGAAAATTCCTTCCCACAAGCTCCTTAGATTCTCCAAGGTTCTTGCTGATTCGAGTATAGATCATGTGCTTTCAGTAGTACGGGCCCAATCCTACCTTCCACACCTATCCATACTTTCCTTAGCAATCCTCCTAAATCCTCTAAGTCACTCTCCCGGACCAAAGCACAAAACTCACTAAACCGCATCACTAACCTAGTGAAGCATATACTAAGCTCTCCTAGGTTCCCGACCTCACCCAACCCATAGTTGCTGAAGGACTTCCACAAATGTCAACTAGTTTCCTCATGAATATAGTCACATGCAACAAAGATCAAATAATCCTTCAAGTAAAATATTTAACCCTAGAACGGTTGGACTCAAAAAAGAAATGCGCAGTAGGGTCAAATCCATCACTCTAGGATTATTTAACCTATGCCATATGTGACTTAGCATATTTACTTAGTAGTCAGTTCACACCACCAAAAGTCCCATAAAGCACAAAGCAAGCAGCATTCAGGCAACCGAAAATCTAACCAGCATACTCTAATCAAGCCATTCTATCCACTTATCAGACATACACACTAGCATGCAATACTAAAGCTCATACAATCAGGCATATAAAGGCATGTCTCCTAAGCAGATCCTTAGCCCTAATCTAGCATGCGATTCACATAGTCATATCATATCACATAATAAACATGTATTGGTACTTTGGGAACCACTTACTTGAGCTCGGCCGATTGCACACATCATACCCCTTTCTTTGATTAAAATTCCTTTTTGATTAAATGTTTATTTTATAAAAAATTTCACCAAGCCCTCAGTTTGAGTTCAGGCACACCTAAGAGTTTGCCCGAATCCTTCAAAGGCTCAAACCAAGGCTTTGATACCAACTTGTAACGACCCAAAAATCAAGGGTAAAAAAAATCATTTTTTATTATAGTCCAAACACTAATATAACTTTTGATGAAACATTGAAAATCATTCTGAATAAAACAATTATCAGTGTTCATTCCCATAAATCATACATTGCCGAAAAGATGAGTGTATGCGTTGCGATCGTCACACGCTCTCTCATTTGAAATGGGAGTACCTGAAACGTAAACCAAAAACCGTAAGCACAAAACTTAATGAGTTCCCTAAATACCACATACCATATATATCAAACGAGCCATACATGTCATAGATAATTGTGAACCATACATGTCATCCATATACCATAATCAATAAGAGTGTTGTGTGCCAACCATAGTCTTGCCATTATGTCACGAGCCGCCTCGTGGTCTTTCTTGCCAGGCCAGGGACCACAATCCTGGGTCTTACAACAAGTGCCAAGAGCTATCTCCTAGTCTTCTATGCAAGCATCATAAAGACAACTAGCATACAAACTATACTAGTTAGCTAATTACTTGCCAGAGTTTAGACTATGGTCTTGCATACAATGTGCCGAGAGCCGCTTCCTGGTCTTTGATACATAATGCCAAGGGCTAACCCCCGGGGTCTTCCTACAATACATAAAACGAATGGGCCGACATTGGTGCCTTCGACCCCTACAACAGTGAGGAGACTTACCTCAAATGTAGAAGCTCCCTGAAATAAATCCCTAATTACTGCCCGGACGACGCCTCCGATCTATTAGATCAAAATAACAACAGATAAACAATTGGATTCCATTCCTAGGCCTACTAACCATACTTGGGGTAAAATGACATTTTATCCTAACCCCAAACAAGAACCAGAACTGAGGTCCAACTCCTAAAACCAAAAAGACCCAAAACAAAAAGATCCTCGAAGGCCCACTAATGGCCCAATTCTCCAAATTGGGCCCAATCCCTTATTGGTCTTATCCTAAGCCGATGTTTTCCTTCAATACATTTCATATTATCTCAAACACCCCTTGGGACAAACTTGGTCAAAGGCATAAGTGAAAAGTCAAAGTCAACGCTCCAAGTTGACTCAACTCGCCGAGTTCCCCCAGTAATCAACAGAATCATGAAAAGTCGATCCAACTCGCGGAGTTCATCTATGAACTTGTCGAGTTTCCTCTTTATATAGTAGAATCGGGAAAATCATTCCAACTCGCCGAGTTCACCCACGAACTCACAGAGTTCTTCAGTCAGCAAAACCTCTTAATCTATTAACCTGTCATTCCCGAAACTAAAGGCTCCACCACTTAGATCTCAACTGAAATAACACCTGGAAGGGTAAAGTTGTAAACTTTACCCTTAAGAACCATTCTAGTGGGTTAAGAACCCAAACCCTAAGCTTAAGAGGTTAAGGGCTTAATCATTAATCACCGAATCATCAAGACAAAGCTCATGGATGCAAATCTGGACCTTAAAGGCTGAAAGGTCATGTAAGGTTTCCAAGTTTACTCTCATGCAAAGCTAGAAGAAGCTCAAAAGCTCAAAAAAGGCTAAAAGATGGGCTTAATGGATGCATGGAGCCCTTAAGACCATAAAGTTGACACCTTTATGCCACAAGAGCTCCCAAGAACCATGGATCTAAAAGATTTAGGATGACCAACACCCCCATCAACCACTCAAACTTGGCTAATCCATGGAAACTAGCCCTAATAAGGATATATAAGCATATAATAAGCAAGGTTGAGACTTTATACCTGAACAAAGCTGGAATTGGAGAAAGGAATCGAGATCTGAAAGCTCCTTCTTGAATCCCCACCTTGCACTAAGATCCTCTTCCTTCAATAAGCTTCAAACACCCCAAAATGAACTCAAAAAGGGCTCACAACACTCAAGGAGGCTCTAGGGTTTCGAGGTTAGGGTAATGGGTAATGGGAAATGAAGGCTGGAAATGAGGCCAACACCTGGGACTTAAAGTGTTTAAATAGGGTGCAAAACCCCAAAATCAGGGTTTCTCATATAATATCCAACTCGTCGAGTTGACCCTTGAAAATACGCGTACCAAAGACCTCCAACATGTCGAGTTTCCTTCCCGAAACTCGACGAGTTGGCCTTTAGCATGGATGACTATTCCCATAACTACCTTCTAGATTTTAGGCGTTATATACACAAAGCAAATCAATTTTTGGGGATGAACTCATATGCACAAATCGATTTATGTGTTTTTTTTTGTTTCAAAAATGATTCATATTCGATGTTGTTCCATATGTTACCTGTGATTCCATCGCCCCTGACCCAATCACCACTGTCAGTTGCACTCTATGATTCCCTTCACCCGCTGCCGCTGGCAATCCGTAGCCACCACCGAACACCATTTTTTTCGATTTCCGCTGATATGCAACAGATCTGCAGCATTAGTAGGAGCAACTGTAGCGACCTCAACACCGAAAAGGATCTACGTCACAAGGTGGGGGAACACAAAGATGGAGGGATGATTGACAAGACAAGACCCATCTACAATGTTTTTTTCCTTACGATTTAGGTTTCAGAACACTACTCCAATATATGTTTCTATGAAGAGGATGAAAGATCAAGTATATGTTTGGGGCTTTTCCCAATTTATTTCATAATATTTGGTACTCTACACACAAAAATCATACATGAATTACCTAGAACACTACTCCAAATCAAATACAGATTTCTAAAACTAACATAATCATATGCAAAATGGATTTTTTGTCGAGTAGCTGGAATCAACTCCTGTTAATTGGGTTTTGCGTCATACATCAGTCATTTTCATCCAAACCAAAATTGGTTTGCACCTGCAAGTGTAATTAAACCCAAACTAAAATCAGAATTAACAAATTTAGCCACCATGAACTTTTAAGCTTCTGATAATATCCCAGTTGGTCTCCTTGTTTCTTGAGTCTCATAACTATCAACTTCAAACTCACCATTTTCAATCTTGATTGCGAACCATAAAAATCATCAAACAATTTTTAACAGTTTTGCATCATAATGGTGGAACTAGGGTCATTATGTTGAAAAAATATAACAAATCAAGGGAGAAGGGTGGAGATCAAAAGAAGAGGGATGGTTCGTCTGTGTGCGATGAAGAAATAGCTCGGGATTGGAGAGATAGAGAGAGAGAGAGAGGGTGGGTCCTCTTTTATTTTTTTAATTAATAAAATATATAAATAGGTATTAAAAAAATGTAAAAATAAAAATAAATGGACATTTTAGTCTTTTTAGTTTTTCGAGGAACCAAAACCACAAAGAAACCAACTCAAAAGGACCACGAAGCCAAAAAAGTCGAGGTTTGGACTAAACCTCAGAAAAAATGCATAACATAGGGACCATTTTTGCAGTTTTGTCTTGTTTACAAATTAGCACACCAATGGACACCTGGATTCCAACTGTTAGTCTCCACTACATGAACCAAGATTTTTCCAAGATTGACCAATTTTATGGTCAGAACTACACCCGCTGGGACGACAAGGTCAAGTTCATGTTTCAGGTGTTGAAGCTCAGCTATGTTTTGGACCCAAAACTAACCCTAATTCTTACTGATCCAATTCCCAACGTGGGGAAAACTATGGATCTGACGATCAAAACTGATATGGAAAAAGAAAAGGGCTCTGCGTAGAGAGTCTGAGAAACTATGTGTAGGTCACATCCATAACTCACTGTCTGATCGGTATCTATGATCTTTACGCATCGTTCAAACATCTGAGAGAGCTATGGAGTGCTTTGGAACTCAAGTACAAGGCAAACGAGGAAGGTACTAACAAATACCTTGTGTCTAAGTATCTATAGTTTCAAATGGCTAATGACAAACCTATCATGGAACAAGTGCATGAACTCTAGTTCATGGTCAACAAGCTGAACACACTCTCCACCTTTATACCAGAAGTCTTTCAGGATGGTGCGATCATCAAAAAAATGCCACCCTCATGGAAATACTTCTCTAAGAGAATGATTCAAAAATAAGAGGACTACTTCTTAGATGATATGATGAAACACCTCCATATTGAGGAGCAAACTCATATCAGGGATAGGCGTAGTAAAGTTGGATCAAGTGTGCACCATGTATTAGCTGGGGGTTCTGGTTATAAGACCAAGTCTGGGGGACTGAACAAAAGGAACTTGGGACCCAAGAAACAAATCTTCAAGAAACCGAGTCATCAAAATCCTAACTCAAAGCCGAAGAGGATCGGACCTTGCTATTCCGCGGTGATATTGGGAACTATGTGAGGGAATGAAAAGATTGCAAATCAGGACCGGTAGCACCTGCAGTCGAGCAGGTGAATGATATGATGACAAGTGCTAACCTTGGATAGATTTTCATGATTTCTTCCCTTACCCGAGCAATCTTTGCTCAAGGATGGTTTGTAGACACTGGAGCCATCGTGCACATTTGTGGGCAATGAGAGAGCTTCCACACTTACCATCCAATGCCACCATGAATGGTAGTCATCTGTGCTGATGGTCACAAAGTTGAAGTTCAAGGAAGAGGTGATGTTAGTTTGAAGTTTACATGTGATGAATGGGTTACCCTTCGAGATGTTCTTCATGTTCCTACTATCTCAAAGGGGTTGGTTTATGCGGATAAGTTTAACAAAAGTGGGTTCAAGATGGATCTTGAGAAAGGCATAATTGTGATTACTAATGGCAGAAGGTATGTTGGGAGGGCGAACAACTGTTAATGAATGTATCATCTTTCCCTTAGTGAATAGGGTAATACAAGTAGGCCAAGTGTTGAAAGTGGTGGTTCTAATGTTGAAAATGTGTCTTGTGTTGGTATGAATGATGTAACTAATGGAATGATTGCTAATATGAATGAAATGAACTTTTCTAGTTATTTTGTTTGTTCAATTTCTTTATGGCATAAACGTTTAGCACACACTAATGATAAAAAGATCGAAACAATGTAAACTAAAGGAATGTTAAAATATGACACAAAAGATTTTGAAAAATTTGAAACTTGTGTGAAATCCAAGTTTACAAGAAACCATTTCCACCAACCAAGAGAAATACATCATTACTTGTGTTGATTCATTCTAATATATGTTAATGAAATTGAATACTTACTTGATGAGGAAAAAGGTATTTATTCAAATTCTATAATGAGTCCAGTCGATATTTACATGTTTATATGCAGAGATCAAAAGATGAAGCTTTTGATGCACTTAAACTGTATAAGGCTGAATTGGAAAATGAACTTGAAAGACGAATCAAAATTCTTCGCTCGGATAGAGGCAAAGAATACTTCAACTAAGAGTTTGACACATTTTGTGAATAAAATGGAATCAAAATGAGAGAATTTCACCATATACTCCCTAAAAGAATGGTTTGGCTGAGAGAAAGAATAGGACACTTTGTGAGATGGTCAACTGCATGTTGAGCCAATCTAGTCTACCAAACAATTTGTGGGGGGAGCACTATTGGTTGCTTGTTATGTTTATAATAAGATCACTAGTCGTGTGATTCCTATAATCCCTTATGAGTTGTGGAAAGGTAGAAAGCCTAACCCAGGATATTTGAAAGTGTGGGGAGTGTTGCTTATTATCGGAATCCTGATCCTAAGCGAACCAAATTGGGAGCATGAGTTAATAAGAGCATATTTATTGGATATTCTCACAATAGCAAGGCTTATATATTATTAGATACTGGATCAGGTCTTGTTTTGGAACCAATAGATGTGGAATTATTTAAGGACAAGTTTTCTAGGATGATGAAAACTTCAGTCATACAACACCTACAATTACTTCTCAAAAAATACTCCCACATCCTCCTATTGTGGAGGAACCAAGGAGAGGTACTAGGGTTAGAATAGAGAAACGTTTTGGAGATGATTTCTATTCTTATTTGGTTGAAGGAACACAAAATAAAGTGACAAGAAAAGTCATTTTTGCCATTAACTTGGATGATGATCATAATACCTTTACTGAAGCCATGAAGTCTAGCGATGTTGCTTTGTGGAACGAAGCTATAAATGATGAAATGGATTCAATTATGGGTAATGGAACTTGAGAGTTAGTTGATATACCCAAGGGGAAGAGACCCATAGGATCTAAATGGATATTCAAGAAAAAAATATCATCCAGATAGATCCATGTCTGCCTATAAAGCAAGATTAATTGCTAATGGCTATAGGCAACGAGAAGGGATGGATTATTTCGATACCTATGCCCCAGTTGCTAGGATTAGTCCGATCATAACTCTCATAGCAATATCAAATTTGAAAGGATTTTACATTCATCAAATGGATGTGAAGACAGTTTTTCTGAATGGTTATCTCAAGGAAGAGATTTACTTTGAGGAACATGAAGGTTTCGTGATACATGTACAAGAAAAAAAAATGTGTGTAGACTTATTAAATAATTGCACGGGTTGAAGCAAGCTCCCAAACAATGGCATGAGAGATTGGACACTACTATGATTGCTTTTGGATTTCAGCACAATAATGTTGAGAGGTGTATTTATTCCAAATGCACATCCGAGTCATAATTGTTCTATGTCTTTATGTTGATGATATGATGATCATTGTGTTGGGTTTTGAGCATTCTAACACTCCTATGGTGTACATGCAACCCTAGAAACCTTGGATCTATGTTTGACTAAGATACATGCAAAATGATTTTCCAAGGTTCATAATCCTATCTAGCATACATGGGGATCTTTTAATCTAATAGTTAGTAAGAATTACATACCTCTTTGTAGCTTGGATTCCTTTGAAACATTGTGAGCCTAGCACCTCAAGTGTGATGCCTCAAATGTCTCACACAACACCAAGTACACTTGGAATAAACTCTAAGAGAATAAGAACACTTGCAAAATCGGTTTTCCCTCCTCTTTCTTTTTAGTGGCCGATTATGGTGAATAAAATAACCTTTATATAGTGTCACAATTAGGGTACACCTTGTAAGCCTAATTGTCATGAATTTTCATTTCCATAACCCATGGGTTATATAACTCCCATGGAGCATCCATTGAGCCTCTTATGGGTTTAACCCAACTTGATAATCCATGGAGCTTTGGCCCACTATATAAGTTATGGATGATTGACACAATCAACCCATATATTTAATTAGTCTTTTTTTGATCACATAATTAATTCTAAATTAATTATTAATCAATACTAACTAAATATTATTCTTCTTATTATTAATATATTAGAACTTATAATATATTAATAAACCATAAGTGTCTTATTTCTCTCATTTAGTCTACCCAAGTGCATGATGTCATGCAACCCAAATGGACCATGTCGGGTCGGGTCAAGTACATACCAAATATAGTTATGGACTTAGACACTATATCCAACACATTTCCACTCATCTAGAAGATATTCTTGAGACGACGAAATACCTATCCTTGAACTTTAAGATGAAACATCTTAGAGAAGTTGATACAGTTCTTGGTATCAAGGTGAAAAGGACAGACGATCAGATTTTATTGAGTTAGTCTCATTATATAGAGAAAATTAGGACAAAGTTTCAACATTTGAATACTAAGGAATTGAACACCTCCTTTGATTCAAGTGTGAAACTAAATGTGAATTATGGATTTATGGTTGAGCAGTGGTTCAACTAGAATATACAAGTGCAATTGGGAGCATGATGTATGCTACATGTTGTACTCAACCTGACACCGCATTCGTTGTAAGTAAATTGATTCAATATATTGTCCATCCAAGGATGGAGCATTGGAAAGCGTTGGGTAAAGTACCGGGATACCTGAAAAGGGCAAGTACCTTTGAGTTGACATATTCCTCATCTAACATAATACTTGAAGCTTATTCCGATGCTAGTTGGATAGATCAAACCAATGATACAAAATTAACAATTGGTTGGATTTATTCTCTAGCTGGTGGTGCTATTTATTGGGTGAGCAAGAAACATACATGCATAACTCATTCAATGATGGAAGCAAAGCTAATTGACTTAACAGAAGCAGACAAAGAGGCAGAGTGGATTCGAGATCTACTCATGGATACCCGTCTATGTGATATTCCAACGCTTTCTATTCCTATGTACTGTGACAGTGAGGCCACGCTGTCTAAAGTATATAATGTGGTAAATAATGGGAGGTCATGACATGTAGGTCCGAGTCACAATTTTATGAGACAAATAACTAAGAGTGATACCATAAAAGTTGTCTAGAGAGGGCTAGACGATTTCATGAAGTGTAGAATTCTCTCTAAGTTATTCCAAGTGCTTATGGTGTTGTGTGAACCATTTGAGGTGTCACACTTGGGGCACTAGGCACTCAAGCTTCATGAAGACAAGCACTAACAAAAGGTATGTTATTCTAACTTGTGTTATTCAAAGTTTAGTATGCTAGAATATAACAATACCTTGGAAAGTTGATATTTGCATGTATAATAGAGAAAACATAGATCTAAGGTATTTAGGGTTGCATGTACACTTAGGAGTGTTAGAATGCTCATAACCCAACAGCCTTGCCCCCTGCATCGGACCGAAGTCCGGAAATTGACTGGGACCTTGTCCCCTGCATCGGACCGAAATCCAGAACTAACTGAACATAGCATAACATAAACAGATCAACTAGCATGAACACACATATACTACATATTGCATCGGGCCGTAGCCTGCAAAACATAACACATAAATCCTGTCTGAGCCACAAAGGCATCAAACATACTAACTACTGCATCGGATCGAAATCCGAAAACTACTGCTAGCTAAACGGGCCGACATTGTGCCCTTAGACTCGTTCCTAATGGAAGGAAACTCACATGGTACTACTGAACTTGCTGGTAACCCCTCTAGATGTTGACCGACAATTCCCTGAACCGCTGCTCCACTAGCTCCCCGAGCTACCAATATCAAAACATATATCACTTAGCTTTTAGATCTCCAAAAGTCAACTATGTCAACTCAAGTCAAAGTCAACCTTCTAGGTCAACCCTACTCGCCGAGTCTGCCTACTGACTCCCTGGACTCGACGAGTTAACCCTTTGACTTAGGGTTTTCTTTCCTTTCTTGGATTTTTTGATTTTGGGGTGTTACACTAAGCATTAGCTTATAGTTTGTTGGTTGTTTCAGGTACTTCAGAGCGTAAGGGCAAGGGTCCGACTTGATGGCGTGACATGCACTCTCCGACGATTTTATTTGGGGACACTCTGATATATGAATAAAATGTTTGATATTGTGGATTTTGAAAATAATTGTTATTGGTATTTTATGTTAATTGGTAACGGCTTTGTTAAATTAAAAATGAAAATTTTTATTGGAAAATTTAGGTTGTTACACATTCGGTAATGTTAATAACTGAACATTCAGATTCATATAGGTTTGTATATGAATATTAACAAGCATTCATAAAAAATTAATGTTCATGTTACTGAAGACGCAAATGGCAGACGAGATTTGTTTCGAAGATGCAGGTGGTCGAAGTGGAAACGAAAGTCATGGGTATTATCGTCGGAGCATATGTGATGGTCATTTATTCCGGTGTCAGAAATAGTGGTTATTATTGTCTAAGGTGATGGTTTTTTGATGAACAAAACAAGGGAGATAAGGGGTAACAGGTAAGTCTCGAAAGGAAAGAGGTTGGGGTGGGATCTTAAGTTTTTTAAATAACATAAACAAGAAATATGCAATAAAATTCAAAAAAAAAGTAAAGAAGGGCAAAATAGTTTTTTTAGATCGGAAGAAGACTAAGTACACAACAAAAACATAAAATATGAACTGATCGAGTTAAAAAAAAGTTAATAATCAAACGTACAAATTATCTCATTCTATAGGAACTGGTTTTGTAATTTACTCAATAATTTACATTGTTCTAAAATGCTATTAAAAGAACATCCAAATATATAAACATATATACTTGAAGGACCTATCTGACAACTAATAAAATTAAACAACGATTGTTGTACTTATAAAATAAACGATTAATATAATAAAGAATTAAAACCAAAGCATATTAATGATACTAGATGTAAAACTCATATATTATACGGGTTAATTAAAAAAGTTAAATATAAAGGTCTAAATATTTAAGAACTTTGGATTTATAAAAATAATAATAATAATAATAATGAATTATTAATATTGATTTTTTTATCTTTTAAATTTATATATATAAACAAAATAAACTAATGAGCTTTAATTTTGAGAATTTTGAAATAAGAAGATAAGTCCATTAATGACATTGATATTCACCTATTACTACATTTATTGTAATTATTACATTAAAATATTATATGTAATTTATTAAAATAGAAAAACTCATAAAATGACATATGGAAAAAAAAATTAATTAAAAATAACAATCATATACAACAATCACGCCACCTTTATATAATACTTTCAATTTTATAAATCCCTACATAAAACCCATCAGTTTCTTACCACAGTTGTAATGTAATTCAAACATTCAATCTTATATATAATTAAATTTTGAAATAAAAACAATATATACAACTATATTTGCTCTTATATATATATATATATATATATATATATATATATATATATATTATATTATTGTTATTGTTTTTTCATTAGTTCACAAATATATATATATATATATAATTTATTTATAATAATTGATTCGTAATTATAACTTTTTTTTATAAAAATTTAATTTATTTTATAACCGTGGTTCCCACGAGTTATAACCTAGTAGAGAATAAATATATTGACAAACAACATCACATTAATGAGGAGGTCTAAATGGAGAACTAATATATTGACAAGTGGCAACACATTAATTAAAATGTCTAATATGATGACACATGGCAAGAAAAACTACTCTTTTATTAATATATATATATATATATATATATATATATATATATATATATATTATATATATATATATATATATATATATATATATATATATATATATGTCACAAAATTTCGATTTTGGCACCGAGTTATTTTCTTAATTTTGTCACTATATTTATAATTTTGGTGCAATATCAACCAAATAATAAGTTCTTCCGGTAACCATTTTTCCCTAATTGCAATAAAGTCACTAAGTTTACCAAAATTTCGATTTTGACACCGATTTTCAAATTGCAAAAAATGTCATTATATTACCACAAAATTACGATTTTGACACCGAGTTTTTTTTATTCTCTCAATTATGTAATTACGTTTACAATTTTCTTGCAATGTTAACCAATTGACCGATTTAGGAGATGTTATTGTGGGAAACTCACTTACAAGTTAAGGAAAAAGGCATAGTCACCTTTCAAGGGATGTTATTGTGGTTTAAAAGCTTGATTTTTATAACAAGTAAATGAAGACCCCTACATGGTCGATTTATTTGTACAATAAATAAATGAAGATCCCTACAAACTCGCTTCTAAACTAATTGATCCATTATCATCAATCTACCAGGTTACTAAATAAATGACATGGCAATATTGTGATGTAGAAGCCATCTAAGATCTTATGTGGAAGCCATGTAAGATCCCTACAAACTTGCTTCTAATCCAATTGACCAATTCATCAATCTAACAGGTTACCAAATAAATGACATGATAATATTGTGATGTGGAAGCCATATAAGATCTTATGTGGTAGAACTGATTTTCAAATATAGGGTTTGCATTAAACCCAATTTCACATATCTTTTTCGGTTGATCTAGTAGTTTAAAGTCACTTAAAAGTCAGCGAAAATGGCGTACTCACCCCTTTAAGTGAGACTTTTTATTATAATGTTTAATGTTCAGTTCTCATAAGATTATTTATTCATATATGACATTTGAAGGTTAATCTAGTGCTTCAAACTCACTTAAAAGTCAGTGAAAAGGGCATACTCACCATTTTAGGAGGTGTTATTGTGGTTGGGAAGCTCGATTTGTACAACAAGTAAATGAAGACCCTTACAAGGTCGATCCAAGAGATGTGTAGTGAGTTTGAATCACTAAATCGATCTTGTACGGACCTTCATTTACTTGTTGTACAAATCGAGCTTTTAAACCACAATTATATCTCCTGAAAGGGTGATTATGCCCTTTTCACTGACTTGTAATTGTGTTTGAACTATTGGACCTTCATTTATTTGTTGTACAAGTCGAACTTCTAAATTGAGTTTCTAAACCACAATAACATCTACTGAATTGGTTATTTGGTTGACATTGCAACAAAATTGTAAATGTAATGACATAATTGAGAGAAAAAAAAACCCTTTGTCAAAATAAAAACGTTATGGTAATATAGTGAGTTTCTTGCAATTTGAAACTCGGTGTCAAAATAATTTTTTTATTAAACTTAATGTCTTTATTACAATTAGAAAAAAATAGTTAACGAGAGAACATGATCATTTGATTGATATTAACAAAATTGTAAATATAATGATATAACCGAGGAAAAAAAAACTCAGTCTCAAAATCAGAATTTTATGGTAATATAGTGATTTTTTTTGCAATTTTCCCTATTAACTAGTAATTAAGTTTTATAATTCAACGATATCAACTTAAGTATCAAGATATGTAAACTTGATACAAAAAAATGGTTTACATTACTTGTTAAATCTCATTAAAGCTTGTTCACATCTTTATGACTTGATAAAGGGAATCCAAGAAGCTTGAATCCAAAAATATTGGATATTGTTTGTTTTTAGTACATAAGAACTTGTTTAAAAACCAATAAAGTCAATTTGTTTAGAAAAGTTGTCAATGCTCATATGATAAATGTCATAAATACAGAAAAGTTGTCAAGCTCATATGATAAATGTCATAAATACAACGTAAGTACTTCTTGTACATCTTATCTTATCTCTTGATTTCAGAAGGCTTGCGATGCTTAAGTATTAAGCAATATAGAAAAAAAGTGATTAAAGATAAGAACAAGATGCCCCATGATGCAAGGCCAATCAATATTATGCTAAAGGCAAAAGTCTTGATGCTTGAGAATCACTCCATGTTGTTTTACTATCGGTTGGATTTATAATCAAGGTAATTTTGATTCAAATAACGTATTTATGTATTTTTTTTTGGAATTGCAGCAATAAAATTAAAAATTAAAAGGACCAAGAAAAATTTATAAATTACAAATAATGATAGGGTTTTACATCCAAACTTCCCGGTTCATTTATAATTCTTCTTCCTATTACAAACCGAAAAATATGATCTACCAACTATATCATCAACCGTATCTACGTATTATGAAGAAAATGTATATTAAGGTTGTATTTGGTGTGCCACAACTAGCTGATATTATTTTTCGAGTTTTTTTTTTTATTTATTTTTTTTTTTTTTTTTATTTTTATATTGTCGTGTTTGACAAACAAAAAACTAGCATATAAGCTAATTTTTTAAAAAGCTACCTAAACTAGTTTTTTTTGAACTTTTTAAAAAACTTCCATATATACCTTTTAATTTTTTTTTTATAGAAACACATTCTCTTAAATATCATTTTATGTAATTTTATATATTTCAGCTAGTTTTACCAAACATCATTTTAGTATGCCAAACATAACCTAAATGATGAAAGTTTACCGTATTTATGTATTATAAACAAAACATATATTAAATGATGAAAGTTTACAACTCGTATACTATGCCCATTAATAAAATCTATGTATTTGTTTCTTTGATTTGGAAAAAACCCATATCCGATGGGAAACACAAAGCTCGCACCCGTTTTGACCGATGAATCCTTAATTTGACTGGGGAGGGGGTGAATAAAAAAGGGAGGATGAGGATGGGTATGGGAATACCCCTAGTACCTGATCATGGACGCGACCCCAATATATATATATATATCATTTGTTTCCCATATTTATTGTGTTCTACAATGGATCAATAAGAATTTAGTAAAAATTAAATTATTATTTAATCAAATAAATATAGATATTAAATGATATCCATAATTATAATTATTTTTTTATGAAAATTAATTAAATTCATCATTAATGTCAGCAATGATATTCTTTCAGAATGAATTCATATTTAGGTTTTTATGTAAAAGTTTTCATATTAAAAGAGAAAAAGAAATCTATGATTTCTCATTGGGATCATCGGTCCCCGTTGGGGGGTGGAGATGTGGATTCATTTATTTTCTCTAGTGGGTATGGAGATGAGAATGTGGATTGAAATGGGAATTTGGAAATGAGGATGGGGATTAGACCCATGTATTCCCTGCCTTGTTGTCATCTCTATTTTTGGCTTCCTAAAATAAAAAGCTAATTAATGTGCAACATGCCAAAATCACAATAAAATTTTTCATTTTCAAATCAGAAGAAACCATTGTTTTCAAACGAAACCCATAAAAAATCAAGTGTAAAGAAAAATTATCCCAAGACCAGTGTATCATAAATCTCCAAGAACATGCCATAGAAGGATGTGTACGATTATGCTTTCGCCTTGCCACGATCATTTGAAGTACCTGAAGCATGAAACTAAAAACCATAAGCCAAATCTTAGTGAGTTTGAAAGACCCAAAGTTTCATATTTTTGAAAGACCCAAACTTTCGTACTTCACAATATCATTACTCCAAAACATGCTATTTGCATATTTATAAAAGCAATATTTTACATTGATAAAAAAGGGAATTACAAACTATTGGATACAAACCTTCTATTACAAAGTGTTATATATATTACATAACTACCCAGGATATTGTAATTTATACAAACATAAAAAGTAGTACAAAAGTACTATTACAAACTATTCTACATCTTTCAATAGTATGTAAACATACTAGTTACTTATCACTTGCAATTGTTAAACATTGATAGGGTAAGCGGTGACGCTTAGTGAGTTCAAAAATAGATACAATATAATGTTATGCCATATATATACTTCAATGTGGCAAAAGCAAAGAGGAACAACAAGATGTATGTGAGATCATGTGACAAGCGTTTATATCAATCAAAGACATTATTCAAAGATATTCTTTTCAATTCTTGATATACATCAAATAAGCTTTAGCCCAAATGGTATAGAAGACATGCAATTTCTGATTAACATCTTGTTAGATTTCAGGCTTATAGTCCTGTCTAACCATTTGCCAATGCCATAGAATAGAAGTCATTCTCTTATGGAGACATGCTCTACATGGACAGAGGCTACGTACCAGTACCAATGTGAATCTAAGTCCTTTCACTGATCACATGGTCAAAGGTATTACAATTGTTATAAACATAGCGAATAACACGAGAAAATAACTCAGAATAATAATACTGAAAAGCACATAGCACATATAACACATAACATACAATTGTTTCTATATATTGAACTCACCTTAAGTTAACCGGGGGTTAAAATAGTAATTTGGACAACACTTTGGCTTTAAATATGTCTTTCTATGTTGAAAACCGGGAGCTTAATTGAAAACCGGGCTCTGCGAAGGTAGGGCTTTAAAACCGAAAAGATAAAATTTTCGGGCTTCTCGGGGGTCTCAGGACGTGTTTCGGGTGCTAAAATCGATACCGGGGCTTCGGGAAAAGTCAAAATAATGAAAATATGGATTTAGGGGTGAAAAATGGCAAATTTCCAAAGTTAGTCGGAAGATCTCGCAGGTACTCCTATTTATAGGCGAGGGTTCGGCCGAGAACAAGACAGATGGCAGCGAGGGAGAGAGGGTGAGTCAGCAGTGAAGGGCTCGGTGGCAGCAGCGGAGCGAAGCAGGCGGCGGTCTCGGATTGGTCGAGCCATCGGTGCGAGAGGGTTGCGACACGCGTTGCCAGCTCCTCCGATGACTAAGCTGCTTCGGACACGGGGCGAGATCCGGATGAGGGTGACATAGCTGCTTCGTAGGTCTCCGGTTTGGGCCACGTCTCCGGTGACGCACCTGCTTCGTGCGAGGTGACGTGGCCGGTACTATTCATTCGAAATTCTTCGATTTTCGGGCCCCGAACTTCTAAAATCCATAACTTTCGCATACGAGCTCCGCTTTTGACGTTCTTTATATGCGCGCGTAGCTAAAATTACGCTCTACAACTTTCTTTTAGACTTCATCGGCTATTTTGACTTTATTTTTAATATTATTATTTTTAACAGATCGGGACAGGAAAATCCGTTAAAAATTCATAACTTCTTCATCCGACATCCGTTTTCGTCAGACTTTTTACCGTTGTACTACATATGACGAGACCTTAGATTCTCGTTTAGGATGTATCGGTAAAATATCGCTCGATCTAAAATTCGAGTTTTAGTTGTCTACTGCTAAGTTGAAACTTCGAAAAATCATAACTTCCTCATACAAAGTCAGATTTTGCCGTTCTTTTTATCGAATTTCTTGGTTTAACGAATACTACGACTTTCATTTAGATTACTAAGGCTAAAAAATTAGTTTATCAAAAACTCACTTTTTACGTAATTGGGTGTCGTGCCGGTTTTGTCGCAGATTTTCGGTTGGTCATAACTTCTTCGTTATAACTCGGATTTTGACGAGGTTTTCGCCTACAAGTTTCTAACGAGATTCTCTACAACATCAAATAATAAAATCTTACTTATATAAAATTTTATATTTTCGCTAAATTTCACTATTTGGCTTTTAATTGGAATCTCATAAGACTTCCAATATTTTCTGAGTGATTCTAAACATAGTTTTACTTTATTTCTAATAAAAACCATCTGTTAGAAATCAACACTCAATTTTACATAATATTTCACAATTTTATTCATTACAAAACATGATTTCAAAACGTGTATGTTACAGAGTTCCCCCAAAGTACCACCACACAAACATATATCAACATGCATACTAGGTCTATAGCTAACATACTGAATTACCCCTGATTCCACATCATGAGTCTGGCTTGCCTTCCAGCCTAAAGATCATGTCTGGCTTACTCCTGAGCCCACAACATAAGTCTGGCTTGCCTCTCAGGCCCACAACTTATGGCTTGCTTACTCCTCGATTTATTGGATTCTGCACAAAGCAATATCGCCTCAACCCAACCAAACTATGTCGATGAATACATATCATATGACATATATCAAGTAAACAAATAATCATATAACCAGTTAACAGAATAACATGCAGATCTACATATGACTATCACATAACAACATCCTATATACCAAAACTCAGTTCTAACAGATCAATACAGCATAGCAACATCCTCAAAACCAGGATACATAGTCCAGTGGGCCGGAATTGGTGCCTTTGACCCATCAATACAGTGAAGAAAACTCATCTCTCAGCCTGAAAAAAAATAGTTGAATAGGTCACTGCTCTGAATATCATCTCTACCAGTCACATATACATCAAATAATGACCAATCTCAAATATAACTCAAAATACTAAAAATAACCTTATGTCAAATCCTAGTTAAAGTTAAAAGTCAAAGAAGTCAAATGAGTCAACTCAGCTCAGTACGCCCAACGTACTCAGCTTGTATGCACGAAGTACTAGAGCATTGACCAAAAACTGGTTGTTGACTTGGTACATGCAACGTACCATATAGTACACCCGATGTACGCACCTGCCACATTTTTCTTCTATAAAGGGCTTAATCCCTTAAGCCCTTTCGTCCAAAATCCATATCTAGTCCTCAAATGATGTCCTTAATCATAAAGTTTCCAACTTTATGATCTTGCATGGCTATTAAGTGCTCAATACCAAAAACCCTAACTTCTTAACTCATTAGGACATCATATTTCATGCATGGAATGAAACAAAGGTCCAAGATTATATTTTTATGACTATAAATACTCCAAAACGTCTGAAAAGAGACAACTCATATGATTTAGAGTAACCCATACTCATATTACCAAGCCTATTGGACCAAAGTGAACACAAATCCATGGCTAACAAGATCTAAAGGAAAACTTCATCAAGGTCAAAGCTTTTTACCTTAAAGTGGTGCAAAACGATGATGTGCTTCTAGATCCAAAGTGCTCCAAGCTTCCAAAATGCTTTCCTTTCCTTCTCATTCATCTAAAAACACCAAAACACACACTAATGGCTCAAGGATACTCTCAAAATAGATTAGGGTTTGCAAGGGTCGAATATTAGGTTGGAGGCTGATGAATGAAGGGAGCCTTGAGAGTTAAGGATGTATAAATAGTGCACAAACCCTAAATATTAGGGTTTTGGTCCAGGTCATGTACACCCAGCGTACGCAAGCAGCCCGCATTTTCTCATCAAAGTGTCAGGGGACCATTTTTCCAAACATTTCTCACACCAAGGGTTAAAAGTGTAAATAAATGAATATCCAGATCTTACATAATGTTTACTATTTTCATTCAAGGAATAGAAAAAGAAAAAGGCGACTTCATACTATGTTATTCCTACCAAATGTCTCACGGTTAATATTAGAAGATACATCAGGATGTTACCGTAGTAAGAATGGATACGTCCTTTTGTTATATGTAAAACTAAAACACACGGAAGCAAAAAAACGTCAAACGTCCATGTTTTTATTGTTTTTAATCAAAAGGATTATCACGTCCCTCTTACCTAACTGGTGTTTGTTAATTTGTTTTAACCAAATTTAGTAAAATATGTATTTTTTTTCTCATTTTTGAATACAAAATTCAAATCCTAAAACATAATTATAACGGATAAGTGATTATATTTGTATGTTCTACTTTGTAATACAGTCGTTTTGGTATATCATACATCCAAAATGGATTTAAGCTAAATGTTAAATTAATCCTTAAAGTGAGGATATTGGAAGAAGTAAATAAATGAGTTTATTGAATACTTATATAATAAATGCTCTATTTTGCACGTGCAAAAGGATGCAAATTAGAACCAAATTTGGTTGGGTTCATTGAACTTTTGTGCGCGAGCGTACAACATCGTTCGACCAGAAAAGTCTATGGACTTTTTTTTTGCTAATATTTGTTTCTTTTCGTAACTATAATTGTAACTAATATTACAGTTTGAATACATATTAAACACTAATGTCGGTTTCAATTTGTGCATTTAAATTTGGTGAGTAATTTAACACTCTTTTCTTTATACATTCTTAAAAGTTTTTAATAATATTATACAATATTACCAAAAACTAGTCTAACAAAAACCCCAAGTTTTGTTTCCAAAATATACAAACAAATGTACAAAAATATCACAACCATAATTAAAGCAACAAGAATATATCAGTACAAAAGACTATGTCCAGTCCTCGTTCATCTTGCTACTACTTTCGCTCATCCTACGACTTTGTACCTGATCCTCGAATACATAATAACAACAAAACACATATCTGACAATTTTTTGATGAGTTATAAACAACAAAGCATAGTAATATCATAATAAATTATGTATATTTGTTTTACTTATCATGTTCCATTTGGACTTAATGACATCTTGTTACTCATAACGCTAACTGTTACTAAGATAAATTCACTTAAGCAAGGCCCCGCAAAACTTTAATTAATATAAAATTTTGATTACATATTAAACACTAATGTCGGTTTCAATTTTTGTATTTAAATTGTAACGATAACTGTAATATCCGTTTCTTTATACATTCTTAAAAGTTTTTAATAATATTATACAATATTACCAAAAACTCGTTTAACAAAAACCTCAAGTTTTGATATCACAACCATAATTAAAGCAACAAGAATATATCAATACAAAAGACTATGCCAGTCCTAGTTCATTTTGATGCTACAATTTCTCATCCTACGACTTCATACCCAATCCTGGGATACATAATAGCAATAAAACATGTATCAGACAATTTGTCTGGAGAGTTATAAACAAGAAAACATAACAATATCATAAAAAATTATGTATATTTTTTTCATTTATCATGTCCTAATTGGACTCTTGTTACTCATAATGCTAATCATTATTAAGAGAAATTCTCTTAAGCAAGGTCCTGTATACATAATATTGACATTTTCCGGTGAACAAATCATTTGGACAAGGCCTTATAATTGGTTCCCATACGGACCCCTACGCAACCAACAACCACTTTTACGATATCATCACTTAATCACTTATTTAATAATTTAATCAATTCACTACATGTTCAATATGTTAACTTATCGTAACATTTTATTTATATAATCACATTGAGAATTATAAGATTCATATAACATTACATTAAGCATACCTTACGATCATTGAAGTACTTAATTTTAGACTATAATTTTGTGATAGTTTTAAAACATGCATATCTCATTCGTTTAAAGTCGTATTGGCATGAGGTTTTTTCCATAGTATAGTTTATAGTTTGTACATGATTTTAGACTATAATTTTATTATTTTTGGGTTTATATTCATTGACTTATAGTGTCTCAAAGTTGGGATATCAAAGCTGGAAATTTTATGTTTTTCAGCTTTTTTTATATTCTGTGATAGTTTTAAAACATGCATATCTCATTTGTATGAAGTCTGATTGGCATGTGGTTTTTTTCCAGAGTGTAGTTTATAGTTTGTACATGATTTTAAACTATAATTTTGTTATTTTTGGGTGTTTATTCATTGACT
Organism: Lactuca saligna; assembly: GCF_052625555.1. NCBI lineage: Eukaryota > Viridiplantae > Streptophyta > Magnoliopsida > Asterales > Asteraceae > Lactuca > Lactuca saligna. The sequence goes on along the minus strand of NC_136425.1, from coordinate 11,123,923 downwards.
TATAGTCTCTCAAAGTCGTGATATCAAAGCTGAAAATTTTATGTTTTTCAGCTTTTTTTGTATTTTGTGATAGATTTAAAACATACATATTTAATTCATTTGAAATCGAAATAGCATGCGGTTTTTTCCAAAGTGTAGTATAGAGTTTGTACATGATTTAAGACTATAATTGTGTTACTTTTGGTTTCATATTCATTAATTTATAATCTCCCAAAGTTGGGATATCAAAGCTGCGATTTTTTTTTTCTCACCTTTATTTTTATATTTTTTGAAATTTTGAAACATGCATTCTACCCACTTTACTTGGTTCCCAGAGTTTTCGGTTTTAGACCCACTTTACCCGGCTCCATTTGACCCACTTTGGTATTTCTGGGTTTTCCGGTTCTAGACCCACTTTACCCAGTACTTTACCCGGGACCGAACCGGAACCGGTTCTTATATACCGGTCCGGTTTCCGGTTCTAAAACTGGGTTTTCCGGGTCCGGGTCTACCGGTGCATGATATATCGTAGAGTGTCTAAATCCAATGGTCGTGTTGCATGTTCGACTATATGCCACTTTACCTTTAGCACTCCAAAAGCACGTTCCACATCCCGACGTGCTCTTTCTTGTCTTCTCTTAAAAAAATTGTATCGTTCTTCAACCGGGTGACGGAATGCCTTCACGAATGCAGAATACTAAGGATATATTCTATCTGTAAGGTAATACCCATATTTGTATTCGTTTCCATTCACCGTGAAAGGAGCATCTGGGACTTTTCCATTCAATAGATCGTCGAATATTAGCGACAGATCAAGAACGTTGACGTCGTTGTTGGAACCCACAACCCCAAAAAATGCATGCCAAATCCATAAATCTTGAGAAGCGACAGCCTCTAACACCAACGAAGGTGATCCGTGATGACCACTTGCGTATTGCCGTTTCCATGCTACCGGATAATTTTTTCCATTTCCAGTGTGTGCAATCAATGCTTCCGATAATTCCGAGAAACCCATGGCGTTCTTCATGCGCCGCATACAATTCTTGCAAATCATGCAACGAAGGTTTCCGCAAATACACATCTCCAAAAGTTTCAACAACTCCCCTTGACAATGTATACAAAGTCTCTCTTGCGGTTCTTGCGGACATTCTCATATAATCGTCCATGGTGTCGGGTGACTCCCCCATAGCCATCAAACGAATGGCCGCAACACATTTATGCAATGTTGTAAACCCTCATCTACCTCTTGCATCATATCTTAATTGAAAAAAAATCGTACCTAAACATGAATTAAATACAGTTTAAAAATATATTGCATATGTTGTAAAATTAAAGAAACATGCGGTACATTTTTATTTATTTTGTATAAAAGTATAGTAAACAAACGATACCGGCTTTCAAGGCGTTGACGATTTGTAAGAACACATCCATACTCAAACGAAATCTTCTTTTGAAATAATGATACATCATCATAAAGAAAATATCGTCATCTGAATCATCAAACAAGTTGAAAGGATCCATATTTTAATTGAAGATAATTGAAATTATTTAGAGAGGAGAAGAGGAAGTGTGTGAAATTTTTTATAAAATGGTAGGTATTTATAGGGTAAATTGTTTTTTTTATAGTTAATTTTTTTTAAGACCGTTGCAATTAAAACGTTTGCAAATGGTCAAATTAACTTCGTTTCATCCAGTCGTGGCGCCAACGAGATCCAATCTCGACGAGTTGCAACGAGCATCATTCTCCCCTTATTTTTTTATCATTCTTATCATTTTAAGACAGAATTACAAAATAGGGAGAGAAGGATTCGAACTTGGGATCTCCTTAACCCCTCCTTATTCAATCAAAGCTCTAACCAACTAGGTTAGAACTAATTTTTTTATATATTTCCAAAAATTAATTAATATTATATAAAAACGTAAACAATTAGTAAAAAAACATATTTAAAAAAATAATAATAAAACAAAATATATTTTTAGCGTATAGTAAAAATATATTTTTTACAAAAAATTTACTTGTTTTTATTTACGTATTTGTTTTACATAAATTTTTTTTGTAATGTATTTAAACAAATATGTTTCGTATGCTATGTTATTATATTGCTATGATCCTAAAACATATTTTTACGTTTTAATATAAAAATAATTTTTTATTTTCTTTCACACAGAAAAAAAAAATATTTTACGTATAAAATATGTTTTTTATATATTTAAAAAATATATTTCCGTATAAACTGGTTTTTACGTAAAAACATTAAGAACGTAATAACATAACGTAAAAATATGTTTTATGATTAAATCAAAACGACTTCTATTTTTTACGTAAAGCAAACTAAAGACGTTAACATAAAGTAAAAATACGTTTTCATATAATATGTTATCACGTTAACGTTTTTTAAGTAAAAAAAAAAACGTTATGTGGGTGAGGGACCAATCACCCATACGTAAAAAAAAACGTCTTTAGTTTGCTATACGTAAAAAATATATTTTTACGTAAATGTATTTTTACGTAAAAAAACGCATTTTTAGGTATAAAAAAAAATAAACGCATTTTTACGTTAAGTTAACGTCTTTAGTTTGCTTTACGTAAAAAATATACTTCGTTTTGATTTGATCTTAAAACATACTTTTACGTTATGTCATCACGTAAAAACATTTTATACGAAAATGTATTTTATTAAATATCTAAAAAAATATATTTTAAACGTAAAAAAAACTTTTTTTTTCTATATGAAAGAAAAAAAATGCATTTTTATATGAAAACGTAAAAATATGTTTTAGGATCATAGCAATGTAATAAGATAGCATACGAAACGTATTTGTTTAAATACAATACAAATTTTTTTATGTAAAACAAATACGTATAAAAACAAGTAAATTTTTTGTAAAAAATATTTTTTACAATATGCTAAAAATATATTTTGTTTTATAATTTTTTTAAAAAATATGTTTTTTTTTTATTTTTTATTATTAATTATTTACGTTTTTATATAATATTAATTAATTTTCGAAAATATATAACAAGTTCGGCTCTAGCCTAGTTGGTTAGAGCTTTGGCTAAGGAGGGGTAAAATCATTCTCCCCTCATTTTTTTTTATCATTTTAAGACATAATTACAAAAATAGTCCCTATGGTTTACCCAAAGTTGCGAATCTAGTCCCTTTATACTTGAAAAAACGAAAATACCCTTGCTAATTCAGTCCCTAACGGCTGAATACTAACAGCGTTAGTAAAAAGGACCATTTGTGCAAGTTTTGCAAACCACAGGGGCCATTTGAATAAAAAAATTAATAGGGACTGACTTTTTTACTTTTGGCAAACCACAGGGAGCATTTTATAATTTTATCTTTATTTGATTAAATTATTTCTAAATTCCTATTGGTGTATTCATGTACACAATAGTTGTTAGAAACATTTGAACCTAGTTCTCTCTCCCTCTCTCTCTTTCTACATATATATATATATATATATATATATATATATATATATATATATATATATATATATATATATATATATATATATATATATATATATATATAGAGAGAGAGAGAGAGAGAGAGGGAGAGAGAGATAATGACTACAATTCTATGACCACCAAATTTCTTATTGACCATTTAGCGAGCACTTAGTAACAAGTATAGCATTTGTCATTAACTTAAAGTAAACAATAATTGAAACCGCAAAACCGAATACATCGCCAACATAATGCGGTTTAGAACTCTCAGCGTGCGATTTGCAATTTTTAAATAACTCAAACCGCTTATAGGGTATGGTTTTGGCCCTAAACCGCACCGTGCACACCCCTGATCATAATAATATAATTAGATTGAAATCTTATATTTCTCACCAGGTTTCCTAACCTCACTCACTCAATTTATATGCATCGTGTGGTAGTGGTGTTAATGTTGTTGGAGCTTGATTAGGATGCTGAATGATTTAAAGAGACAGCCAGCAATATAGTTCAAGGCCGTTAGATCTCGACAATGTAACTTATATATTGTATTGATTATGACATCTTTAGAATTTTTATATTTTGAAACATCTTTACTCTAGATATTTTAATAAAACGAGACAACTATTTTCTACAAACAAAGTTAACATGGTTTTGAAAAGGTAAATTTTTTTTTTTTTTTTTTAATTTTCGGTTCTGTAAAATAGGGGATATGACAACTATCCTTTATTCCAATCGCACCAAGCTCTTTTCTTGCATTCAAAATCTCCTTAACATAACTCTAGATGTTTGGAATAAGATTTGGTTAGTAAAAATGAAGTTTAACTCATTACATATATGCCTTGCACGCGTTGCGTCCTTGTAGTGTCACGTCTCCTCTAAATCACCTCACGTTTCCCCCTTTTACAATGACATCTACTTTCTACCTCGTGTCACACCACAACCCTTATGCCGCATCACGTCCAAAGTAGATTGCCCAAATTTTCGTCAACTTTATCACCCAATAACCATAAAAAAGAACACATCGCGTCATCCAAAGGATGCGTCGTGTTCCTTGCATTTCCAATTTTATTGGTCATATTATGAACACATCATTTATAACTCTTTGTACATGTCAAACTACAGATCCTACCATTCACTTATGCTTACTTCTATACAAGATAATTACCTCAATTAGTACATACATAAAATGTATACACCAAAATGCATCCTAAGTTATTTGTTTCTAACATTTAGACCAAAATACCCTTTTGGTACCAACTTACATACACATATTCTTTTAGATATCAAATTCCACTTCCAAAGGTTTCCAAAACACCTTACATACATATTTAGAACATATAGCGTCACTTATACTTTTACTAAAATTGTCAAAAATGATAATTTCCCTCTTTACACATAAAACGTGTCACTACGTCATTATTTCCAAAAAATGTGATTCGTTACAGTCACAATACCGCCATTAATGTGTCGATTATCTTTTGTTCAAGACCACCGTTTGGAGATGCAAAAAAACCAAAATCGCTCTATTCTTCTTCTCCGTTGCTATGTTTTTCCTTTTCTTATTGCTTAAAGGTAAAATCCAGACCTTCTATAGTTTCGGATGGTCGCAAAGAACAACTTTAAATTTATTGTATCATGAGAAAGTAACACCCGGTAGCAGAATTTAAAAAAAAAAAAAAAAAACGTGTTAAACAAAAGCCTCAACAGTTTCTAGTTTCATAGTTCGTACATTTTGTGTAATATAGTTCCTAGTTTCCTACAATGTTTTATTGCGCTCATTGAAGATTCTAGTGATAGTTTCAGTGGTGTATTTGATAAAACACAAAGAAGCAAAGGAATGTCCGATTTTTGGGTGATCGATTATCTATTTGTGGCTATTGGTCAAGATTTTTTTGGGTGATCAATCTTTTAAAGTGGTCGATCATGTAACATCTCCAAATTGTTTCTTGATTGGTAGTTAATTGGTATTACGATATTCCAACGTAATAGTGACCTAAGTAACACATGGACGAAGGTAGCTAGATGCTTACTAGATTGGTTGTTAATTGTTATTAGTTGAGTTTAATCATCAAATTTCCGGTTGGTCCCGGTTATTTACCAGGAATCGGTGGTACCAAATCAATTTGGAATCGGAACCGTATTTTCATAACCGGTCCCGCTTGTTGGTCCAAACGGGTCAAACGCTCACCCGTAGTAGGAATTGTAAACGTTTTTCTTTGCCTGTTCGACTACTTTGTGGTTGTTCTCTATATGGATTAGGGCACAAAAAATAAATAAAAGATGCAAAATGGTTTTTTTTTTTTTTGACGCTAAAGAACTTTATTGATCCACCTATGATAAAAATGATATTGTTTTCGCTACATCATTACGCTTAGGTCGCGTTTTAACCGGGGAAATTAGCTATTCAAAGTGAGAATGATATTTTTAAAAGGCAAATAATAGTTTGTTACCTTCATATATGGTGATTTTTTTAGACGGAGTGTATTTTTTTAAACACTAACAAAAGTTGACTATTCTTTTACCTATTACGACATTAACTCTTTAAAATTTAAAAACACTATAATATTTATAGGCGAATTAGATATTAATTTGATTTTGGTGGAAGTATTAATCTATGTTGGGCTGCAATCAACAAATTATAAATAAATACTTAAATGGTGTTTGGTAGGATTTCACAATTAAGATTATTAATTAATCTTTTATATTTGTCATTATGGTCCAACTATAAATATATCATAATTTTAATTATTTGATTTTTAGTTGGAATCTCACGGGTGTATTAGAAACCAAATAGGAAAAATAACCTAAATTATGTTGGTCTTTGACAAAAGTATTTATATTATATTTATTAGGGATTTTGTTATATATATATATATATATATATATATATATATATATATATATATATATATATATATATATATATATATATATATATATATGTTCAGGTTCATTTGAGACTATTCTAATTTTGTGAGATCGTGAGACCAAATCTAAAAATAATTTTAAAATGCAAAATAAACAGAAAAATCCAAAAATTCTTTTTTTAAATATTATTTTCGGAACTTGAGTTAACTAAAAACATAAAATAATAAAATAATAAAATAATAAAAAAAATAAAAAAAATCTCGTTTTTTTTTTTGAAAAATACGTGAAATATTTTAAATAGAATATTACACTGACATATTCTAAAAAATAATTTTAAAATGCAAAATAAATGGAAAAATCTAAAAATTCTTTTTTTAAATATTATTTTCGGAACTTGAACTAACTAAAAAAAATAAAAAAAAATCCTATTTTTTTTAAACTGTACATATTTTAAAAATAATTTTAAAACGCAAAATAAATGAAAAAATCAAAAAATTCTTTTTTTAAATATTATTTTCGGAACGTGAATTAACTAAAAAAATATAAAAAAAATATAAAAAAAATAAAAAATGCGTCTCACGGTCTCACTAAATTAAGCCGTCTCACATGAACCTAATCCTATATATATATATATATATATATATATATATATATATATATATATATATATATATATATATATATATATATATATATATATATATATATATATATATATATATATGGGAAAAGTGAATATATCCTTAAGGGTATATATGGTTAGGTACCAAAACACATTATAATACATCATTTTGTTTGATATATTAATTATAATGTTCTTAAACTTCAATCTTTAACTTGATTTACTTTTAAAATTTTCGAAATTTCACTATTATCATTCTGTTATATCACCTTTATTTGCCGAACATCTAATAGGCTATATATATCGTAGTTGAAAATGTAAATTATATAATAGGAAGATAAATGAGTACGTTATAAAAATAATGAAAGTAAATCAAGTTGGAAGTTAAATTATAAAAATATTGGATAATTAAAATGTATTATATAATATAAAATGACGTAGTATAGTGAGTATGGGTACCTAATCTTATATACCCATAAGGGTATATTCAATTTTCCGTATATATATATATATATATATATATATATATATATATATATATATATATATATATATATATATATATATATATATATATATATATATATATATATAGAGAGAGAGAGAGAGAGAGAGAGAGCTGAGTTACTGTGGGAACTAAAAAAACATGTGAATATGCGAATTCATAATCAACACATCGTTTTTAAAAACCAAAAACATAATTCTTCTCTAAATGATGCGTCTAAGCCATATCTAGGCTACAAAAAAATTGACATTTTTTTTTCCGAAATTTGCATGTATGCAAAATCAACAGTCATGTGGACTGCTAATGAGCACAATCAGTAATCATATAGATTGCGGATGTACACAATCAACAACCATATGGACTGCTAATGAGCAATCAACAGTCCATATGACGGCTGATTGTGCTTTACAGCAATCATACAAAAAAAAAAAAATCCGTCAAATTTCTTTTTGAGCCTAGATATGATTTAGACGCACAATTTGGAGAAGATTAATATTTTTGGTGTTGTAAAAATGATGAGTTGATTATGAATTTGCTAGTTCTCACAAATTTTTTGGTTATTAAAAGAACCTAACCCTCTCTCTCTCTCTCTCTCTCTCTCTCTCTCTATATATATATATATATATATATATATATATATATATATATATATATATATATATATATATATAGGAGTAGGATCAAATGAGAACTCCTAAAAGGTTGAGAACGCGAGAACAAATCATAACCTTCTAAATAACTAGATCTAAGGCTATTAATAACTGGATCATTTATGTAAATTATAAAACAAATAGGTTAAATATGTAACTTTAAAATGGTGATAAGGGTATAATAGGAACTCCAAATAATATAAATAAACGACAATTTCTATAATTTAGGAAATCCAAATAATATTAATTTGATCGTTAATTCTCTAAACCTAACAACCTAAATAAGGGAAAATTTCACATATATCCTTGCAAACATTAAGAATTACGTCTATATCCTTCCAAAGTTCATAATTACGTATATATCATTCTTAACCTATTAAAATCACATTTATGTCCAATCTTATAATTTAATGAGGTATTAATGAATTTAATACAAAAAAACGTATTTAAAAATCAAAATAAAAGTTGATTGTACTAAATTACCCTTTTCAAAACTAAATAGATTTAATTAGCATTAAACCTAATTAATAAGGCAAAACCTAAACACGTGAATTGTAAACCCCAAAACGTGAAATCTCCTAACTTTTTCATCACGTTTTTTCTTCTACAAGCCGTGAGAATTTCTCCTTCGTTTCTTGGAATATCGCTGCTACAACAATAGTAGTAAATCACATTATTTCTTCATATCAGGTTAATGTTATTCTTCCTTCGATTAATTTTGGTTTCAATTAACTTTTTGCATTCGATTAATTTTTGATTATGTATTCAATTATTTGGTTTGCAATAGACAGATTAATGTCCTCCTCTTTGATGGATAATGAGATTTCTTCTAAATTTTAATCAGGTGAAATAAAAATAGAACAGAAACTGAAAAAGAATAAGAAGAATGACAAAGGAGAAGAAGAGGAATGTAGAACAGATTTGGATGATGGAATTTAGTATGTATTTGTAGGTATATGTACATGTTAGTGCTAGAGTGGTACGTACAGACTTTATAGAAATCACAAATTGAAATAGTGGTACGGACTACACAAACAAACGTTGTAGAAGATGATTTCAAATGGAGTATTATATACCCAATTATCATACTCCGAATAAAAAATTGAACACCGGTGTGTAATATGGTTCAGTGAATCAGAATAATTCAAAGTCGCTTTTGACATTCCAAATATCGCCTTATCAAAATCATAAATCGATGTGTCGGCGTATTCAATAATAAGCAATGTAATCTATGCACATTAGCTTATTCACAGCAAAGCCCTAATTTATAAGCGAATAACACATACAAAATTAGACATGAATTCAATACCTACTGATACTTGAAATTGAGGCTTGATGCTCCCACATACTTGAAATTGAGGATTGACACTTCAATTGATGGCCATCGGTGATAAGAGGAGGGGGGATGTGTGGATGACGATTTTTCTGTCGTGAAGAACATGGTTAGGAATTTTCAAGGCGTGAAGGTCGGCAATGTAGCTTGCCGGTGGTGGTAGTCGGTAGAGGGCTAAGAGGGAAGAAGGTTAAGAGGGAAGAGGGTGACGCCGTGAGGGAGACCGGAAGATAGGAGGAGGGGGAGATGAGCTCGATTTTTTGGGGAGGAGAAAGGTCAATCTGGGATGGATTGATCGAGGTTCAAGGGAATCATTTTTTTTTATTGATTCACGATTTCTAGAAAAAAAAAAGAATGGCATTTAATTTGAATATAATATGTAAAGGGTATTTTTGTAAATTTATTTGTATTTATGATTTTTAAATATAATTTTTGATAGTAATTTGATTAATATTTCATTAAATTATAGGATTGGCTATATATGAGAATTTAATATGTTAAAAAGGATATATAGGTAATTTCGAATTTTAGAAGGATATAGACGTAATTCTTAATGTTTGCAAGGATATATGTGAAATTTTCCCAATAAATAAAAAGGATATATGTGAAATTTTCCCAATAAATAAACCCTAATCTATTTGCTTTTTATTGCCGGCCGCACACCCCATCCTTTTCACTTTTTGACGCCATTGCTATCCATCTCACCACCGCTTGCATTCATCCTCTTTTGCCAACCTTCATCATCGATCGGAGGAGAGTGGGTTTTGAAACAAAAAATAAGCTGGAAAATAATCGCCACCAATTTTGTGCGACATCATCCTCACCTGTCACTACTACTAACCACCGTTAAACAACCACCACTACCCAAGACACATCTGTTCACCTCCGCCACACCTATGGTCCGCCTTCTCGTCCTCCCCGATCAATCTTCAAAATCGTCATCAGATTCCCCTTTTCTGGTGTTCATGCTTTCTTGACAGGTTTCTTTGTCATTATGTTAGTTTATTTTTTTTTTTAATTTTTTTATATTATTCTTGATTCTTAATTCGTAGTTTTGACAAAGTCTCGTGATGTCAATAAGTTGCAGATCAGAGTCAGAGTCACGGTAAATCTTCCAATTTTCATATATTTATCCTGGTTGTGCTATGTTAATTAGTTTTGGGAGTAACTATCTGAATAAGGGTGAGGTTATAAATTGATCATGATTTTTATTTTTTAACATATGATTGTGTTGCTCTTTTTCATTCATGAAAGATTACACGTCCCAATTTAATTAAACCAAGAGATTATAATAGATATTTAGTCTGATAAGTGTTAAGCATTTATAATTTTAAATCTATTCAATTGTGGACATGTGTTTTATAAATCTGTTTATTTGTGGATATGTATGTGAAGGGATGAGACTTGATTTCAACTTCTTGTTGCTAAATTTAATTTATTTCTTTTTGTTAAATATTCTTCATTTATGCTGTTATTTTAAATGTAACAAAATATTTGCGTAAAAAAAAGCACACTCTTAGAGTAATTTTCTTCAAAATGGAAAGGGATTTTCATCATAAATAAATAGAATTATAAATCATAAATGAATAATACTATAATATAAAAGATTATAGTAAATTATTGCGTCTTCTATGTATGATTATAGAAGGAGACACAAACATTCATTTGTGAATTAGTGAAGAATAGTTTGTGATTTTCTTATAATATCTTTGAGTTTGATTTTGCAGGAACATCTTTGAGCTTGATTTTGCAGGTGTGAATCCAAGAATAAGAATGATCAAATGTACCCCTTTTTGTTTTTGTGTGTTACGGTAGCCTTAAGGAAAATTACAAATGTACCCCTTTTTTGTTTTTGTGTGTTATGGTAGCCTTAAGGAAAATTACAACAAATGTATTGTTTTTTCTATCAATGTAATGTAATTTATAAATTTATGATTATAATTGTATTGTTTTCTTTTTTATTTTTGTATGGTGCTTTATTCATTACAACGTTTATCTGTTACCTATAGTCATTAATGAATATACATAATCATTAATGAATACAACAGACAAATGATTTATCAATAAATATAAAAATACAGTAAAAAATAAAATCATTATAATTTTAAAACTATTTTTATTTCATTATGATTGAAATGGTTTGAATCATGTAATATAATTTTTAATGTTTTCGGTTCTTTAAATTTAATTAAAAATAGACAAAAGTTTTTATTTAATCTTTCATTTAAAATGTGATTTCTATTCATTTTGGAATGAAGTTATATTAATCGTGTGATACATACCCAAAAAAAAGTTTGATTTTTAATTCTGAAAGAAAATTTTATAAAAATGTTTTTTTTAACTATCCTTAATAAAAAATATAAAAAAATCAATATTGAAAATAATACATCCCATGATTGTAGGATTAATTAATTACTCATAACTACTTATCCATAATTAATTACATGGTAAAATTCCCTTTATGCCCTTATGAAATGATTGGTTCATAATTGTTCTTGTGTGTGTGTATATATATATACACACACATTCAAAATTTCAACAAAGAAGTATATAAGTTCATAAATTTTTATCATTTTTCAATTGGTATCAAAATCTACCTTTTTTTTATTATTTTTTATTTTTTTACTTTTTTGATCGTTTCATATTCACACTGAATCTGAACATATCAAAAAAGTAATATATATATATATATATATATATATATATATATATATATATATATATATATATATATATATATATATATTGAATTTCATTTCAACGGAAAGAGGGTAAAAAATTATGAATTTCTGTATTTTTAGTGTTTTTTTTATAAAAAAATAAGCTATAATCGTAGAGAAAATGTTGGTTCTTTGGGTCTAAGGTTTAAAATGGTTTATTGTTGAACCTTACCCCATATATATATATATATATATATATATATATGATATAGATCCGATAAGAAATTTTTTATAGTAGGAAGGTAAGAAGTTTTTTTTCTACATATTTTGTTGACGAACAAAAAAAATAAATCACTAGATGATTCATTTGTAATTCATAAGAAAAAATTCTCAAAAAAACATCTTTATGATTCATTTTTAAATAAATTAAGAAAAAATTCACTTTTATGACAATTTTAGTGAATAACAACAAAATCATTATATAAATGAATCATTGAGATGTTTTTTTGAGAATTTTTTCTTGTGAATCATCTTACAAATGAATCATCTAATGATTCATTTTGTTTGTTCGCGAAAAAAATATGTAGAAAAAAAACTTCTTACCTTCCTACCAAAAATTTCCTTCTTATTTGATCTTGACTCTCTCTCTCTCTCTCTCTATATATATATATATATATATATATATATATATATATATATATATATATATATTATATATGGAGAGAGAGAGAGAGGTTCAAATGAGAAGCTCAAAAGATTAAGAATCCTAAGAACCCCATTTCATTAATAAATATGTATTATGATTATTACCAAATATGCTAGTATCATAATTTTTTATCTTTTTGGTAAGAAAAAAGCAAAATTGTAATTTTTAATCTAATATTTTCATTAATGTGTTCATTTATATTTTAACATAAAAGTTATATAAATTACAACTTTATATCGTCCATTTACCATTTAATACATAAAATTCTTAACCTCATACAATCTATTTTACTCTAATTCAGAAATTAAAAGTAGTCAAACCCAAACTCTACCACCACCATACGCCACAACCTTTTCGCAACCATGTTTCTTTGTAAACCAAATCCGTATGTAAGATCATGCAATGAGAAGTCAAATAGTACATCCATAGTTTAATAAACCTACTAATTCATTCATTTTGAATTTAATAGAAAAAAAATTATAAAAACTCATGCATTCTTATGTACTTATACGACACACAAAATAGATATATTTAGAAGAACATTAATATAAAAATTCATACATAAATCATTTATATTTTAACACAAAATTTATAAAAAAATTTGCAGTAAGTTTCACAACTTAATATTGTCGATTATTATTAATACATAAAATTCAAAACTTATTATATTAAATTAACAATTGGTTACACTGAATTGTCATATTCTTAATTTAAAACTAACATTTATATGTTTAGTTATGGAGGATGGTGCTTCTTTCAAAGTTTAATTTACATAATATTAAAAATTTAAATTTTATATAATTTATTTAAAATTGGAAAAAAAATCATATATGTGTATAATGATTCTTTCTTCTCATATTTTAGAAGCAAACGCAAAATTCATAAAAAATTCACAGCTTAATACAGTCAGTTTACAAATTAATACACAAAGTTATATATTCACATTCATATTCTCAACTTAAAACTTATATTTATACGTTCATATTTGGAGGCATTTATGTGTATTAAAATGTGAATTTATTATATTAAGTTGTGAATAAAACTTATAGTATAACACAAAAAATTTACAGTTTAATAGAACACATTCACAACTTATTTACAAATATAACATTATTTTTCAATGTATTAAATAGCTTATTCACAGTTTAATACATGTATAAATTATCTCATATTTCAGAACCAAACATCAAAAGAAAAACATATACATGAATCATAAAAGATGATGAATTATCTAAAACCAGTGAAAAAGATGTGTGAAATAATACATATCCTTACTCTACCACCACCACCATCATCAACACCACCAACTAGCATATGCTGCCAATACTGCCAACATCATTCCCTCAAAAATCATATATGGATAAAAAAAAAATTAGAATTTATAGTTTAGTTCAACATTTGAGACACTAATTCACAACTTAATTCAATATTTCAAACACTAATTCACAACTTAGTTCAACAAAAAAAATACATATTCATAGCTTAATATCTTACATATTCACAAATTAATACTTAAAAAACATATTCATAGTTTAACAACTTACTGAATTTCATTAATGCATTTCACCAAACACTTTGTGTGCACCACATACATTTGATCCATAATCACCATAAAACATCATATTTGACATAATATATAAGGTGATGTTATATTAACAATTTGTACACTCTTTCATAGATTAATTTACCTTATTTAGTGTTTAAACTCTAAAAAAATTCACAACAACATTAACATCTAAATTCATAACTTAATAAGTTACCTAATTTTGTTGAGCCATTTCATTAAGCAGCTCGTGTTCTTCTTCTTCTTCTTCTTCTTCTTTTTGCGGAAATTTCTTATGTAAACACCATCCCTAGAGCCCAGATATAATAAGGTGGTGTAATCGTTGTCAGCTACCATGAAATACACCACACACACACACACAAACAATAGATCTAACCTAAAAAATACACACACATATGATGATGATCAGGTGGTGTATGACACTAGAGAAAAACACATGAAGGTGAGTTGGAGAAAAGGGGAAGGTGGTCACAAAATAGATCTGGTATGGATCCGACTGAGATTTATCTGGTGATGGAACTACCAGAGAAAAAAAACAAGTTCAAGAGTTCTAGAACAAAAACAAGTAGATTAGCATATGAAAATAAACCAAATACATTAGGCCGAACCAGATCTGAGATATCAGTGCATATTTGGCTTTAGATTTGAGAAGTTGATGGTGATTGGTGACTTTCCCGACAATCTGAGGTGAGGAGGCTCGCCGAAAAACAAAAGGCTTTATGAAATCACATATAAATGTTAGATTTGATCAGATCTATGTAAATCTAACCAGATCTACACATATTTGGTAAGATAGAGGCTGGTGGCGGTCATCATTGATAGTGAAAGAAGGTTGTGGTTATGTGTGATTAGCGATGATGGAGAAGTGTTCATATCTTGAAAATGGTGATGGATTACGGTAGTAGTGTGGTGCAAAACATATTCAAAACAATAAGATAAAGGTGGTGGTAGTCGTTGATGGAAGATCTGGAGGCTTTTGGTGAAAATCCGACCAAATCTGAATAAATCTAACGATTTAGTAGATCTGGTGGTTCATGATCTGGAGGCTTGAAATATGATGACCTGGTAGTGGTGGTGGTGGTAGGAAGATGTGGTGATGGTAGGTTGGACATTAGGTGTACCCAATGGTGGTTTTCTACATAGGTAAGGTCAACGATGGTGGTGATAGTGATGGATATCGTCGGAGGTAGGTAGCGGATGTAGGTGGTGGAAGTAAGTGGTTGATGTAGGTGGGAGAAGTGGTGTTAGACTTTGAGTTCTTCAAGCTTAATGAGAGAGTGTAAATGTATCACATTATTAGGTTTTTATCTGATAACTATAATGTCAGAGTAGTCAAATAAACGAAGAGTTTTGACAAAAATGCCCTTTATAAAAATGGTTCTAGTTCTTAACATTTAGGGGTTCTCATTTGATCTTATATGGATGCAAATGTCACAATGGGTGAGATACTTCGCACACTGGAGACAAAGGTAAACCTTCGGATGTTACCCCAGATAATATTGTTTCTTTACCTCCACAACTCACACCTGTCATTCCTACTACATCCACAACTGATTCTCCTACCTTTGAAAACATCATCAAACAACCAATCACATCTCTTTTTTCTTCACAATCCACTGATCCACCTACCACCACTTCACCAATTCAAGATTCTTCTTTCATGGAAACTAAACATGAGTCCGAAGGTTTTCGAGGGACATTTGAAAAATCTAGAGTTTGATGAAGAAGAGACTGACTTCCCATATCACATGCTCATGAAAATGAAACAGTTCAAGATATTGAATACAAAACTTAATTCAATTCTTCAGTCTCAGGCTGATCTTGGGGGAGGAAATTCAGTGACCAGTCTTGAAGTTGATGGTATGCTAAAGATGGTTGAAGGGAGGATTTCTTCGAAAGTTTCAGGAATGATAAAGGATTATGAGTCTCGTCTCCTGGAGAAAATTGATCTTTGTGAACAGAGTAATGAGATGAGGGTTAATGCTCAGAAATCTACTTTTGAAGGTGATCTGAAGGAATTAAAGTTGGTTGTAAAGGAGAGACATGTTTTGTTTATTCAAGATGTGAAGAAAGTTAGAGAAGATGTGAATTATAAACTCCAAGAACTTAGATAAGATATGGAGAAAGAGATTGCAAATGTTCGTACTGAATTTGCATCTTTCAATCAAAAGGTGGATATCATTTGTGATGCAGTTACTAAGTTTGCTAAGTTGTACGAAAGTCTGAGTCCTCAGATTGCTCAACTTTCTACAACAGAGAACAAGAATTTCATGGAGGTTTTACGTTGTTAAAGGAGCTTAAAACCTTATCTTCAACACTTGCTTCGTCTTCTTTGCTTTCCTCTGAAGATCTTATCAATAAATTTTCTCAATTCGAAGCCTTACTTCTTCAACAGCTGGTTCCTCTTTCACGAATATCTAGTCTTCTTCCCACAATGGATGCCCCGTCTGCTAGTACAAGGGTGCAAGGGGGAGAAAAGAAAATTAAAGGTTCGAAGACTAGAGGCGAAGATGTGAAGGTAGTGGGAAAGGTGTTTACTTCTAAAATCCCAATATCAAAACTAGTAATAGCAACTGCTGGTCCTATCTCTTCAACAATAGTTACAACTGTGCCAATCACAAGACCAATTTCGAAAGGAATTGTGATTGGTAAATCTATTGAAACTGGTAGAAGTGATACGAAAGCAAAAGAAGTGATAGAGGAATCTGTTTCAAAGGCAAAGGGAAAGTTAATACTAATTGAAAAATCAAAAGAAGAGAAGAAGGCTGAGGCTGAGGCAGAAGTGGAAAAGATGAGGATGATTCAAAGCATAATGACTCAAAGGGCTAGTGATCCTCCTAGCATGAACAAGGGTGATCCATCAAAGAACTACAATTATGAAACATTTGAAGCCAAAGTTTCATTCAATCACATGTATTTGTTTGAGAAGAATCCTAAACAGAGTTATATTGTCACGAATACGGATGCAAGCCAATTGGACTTACCAATTAACAAAATGATGTTCATCATGCCTCAATTTAAAGCATAAAGTAAATTCAAGGAGAAGGATGAAGGTGCTCAAATGAAGATCAGATTTCATGCGGTTCTTGCGAAGCCTGCAGAAGAAGTATGGTCCTTGATAAAGATTAAAAAGGTCATAAGCATAAAGAAGGATGTGGTTTTCGAAAACACAGTCCAAAACATGAAGTATATTGTGACCAGGGCAAATGGTAATGTGTGCAAGTTTACAATTGCTGACTTTCCTTTGATGAACTTGTATGATCTTATACAAGTTGAAAAACTGCTAAAGGAAAGGTCTTTTTCATATCTTCAAAATACAGAGCCTGATGAGTACAAGCTGGGAGTTACTCACATCAAGATTTTTATCGAAAATTATTATGAATGTTTAGCAGTGACTGATGTGGAGTTGGCTACAACTAAAGGTCTGGAAATTACAGCACCTATGGCTCCTTCGAAGACTCAAGCAAACTTAAAAAAATATTCAAATGGTAAAATATGCTTGAAGCCTTTTGGCTTAGTCTTCTCTGGGAAGGAAAAATCAGGAAAACTAAAAAAGTTTTTGTTCCAGGCGAGTGAAGTTGAAAGATATTCTACTTCGCAATATACGAACTTGATTGTTCGTATGAATCATTGCAAGAAGAATAATGAAGGAGACAAGAAGCAACAGAAGAAGATTATCTCTTGGTATACTGAGATATGAAGAGTAATGTTGTACTCCATTCAATTGCTTACAAACTGAAGTCTTCAACTCTGTTTACAAAGGGGGAGAATGTAAGGGTAGTTTGGTTGTAATGAGTCGAAGTCTTATATGTACTCTTCGTATGATCTGTTATCTATTTTACTAAGGCACATTGTTCGAAGCTTAGGTGTCTAGTCCTTAGTATATTTTTTGTACGCTTTTATTCTCCTATAAATAGGAGTCTTTACTACAGTTAGATAAGGTTTTTTACAGTCTTGTCTATTTTGCACTCTGTAAACCTAAAAGCGTAATATTGAGCTGAATCAAGATCTTATTTACATCGGTGTTCAATCTTACATACTTTTCTGATTATAAACTCTTATTAATATTGAAACTTAATTCTTAGATTCTAGAAGAACCCAATTGTTAATTGGGTGTTGTTTTATTATTGATAGTTTGGAGAGCTGTTAGCCAGTAGCCAAGGATCGTCTATGAAATTTGGCAGTGTGAGGTGAGTCTTCTCACTATATCCATGGGTCGAAGGCACCACTGTTGGCCGAATTACTTGTTATGTGGATATAAGACCATGGGGTGCCCATGGCATTTGGATATAAGACCATGGGGGAGCCCAATAGCATTCTTGGTGAAGACCATAGGGGGAGCTCATGGCAGCTATATGTATGTTACATGATATACTATGGATAATATTTTGTGGATGTTATTATGTGATTGTATGGTATGTGGTATTTTGGGGGAACTCACTAAGCTTCGTGCTTACAGTTTTGTTTACGGTTTCAGGTATCATCGGTTTGGAAAAGAAGGTCTCGGCTTGATCGCAACGCACACACCTGTGTTTTCTGTCATATGTGATTTTTGGATGAACTCTGATAAATGTTTTTATTTTGCAATGTTTTTGGAATGTTTGGATTAAATGACATTTGTGTTTTGACTATAATAAAAATGAATTTTTTACCCTTGATTTTTGGGTCGTTCCACTGTTCTTTTCAGATCTCACGACGTGACATTTAGGACCGTCGTGTCATGAGGAAGTTAGCTATCTCATCTATATTGTCCAGAATAGGTCACGACGTGACTCAGGGTTGGGCCGCGGTGTGACAGGGACTAGAATCTTTTTGGATAAGTTGAGTTGACTCGCAGATTCGGGGCTGAGGCGACTTGGTCCTCACGACATAACCATGGTCTGGTCACGACGTGAGAACCCGTTGTTAGAGTTTGTGTTAGGTTTTAAGCACTATAACACTCATATGGTGCACATGCAACCCTAGATGCTTTGTATTTATGTTTTCTCTAATTATAAATGCAATTTCAATTTTCCAAAGCATACATCCTAACTAGCATACAATAGAGGATATACGATATAAAACTCATAGTTAGATGAATACCTCTTTATGTAGTTGTAGTTCTTGGCCTTAGAAAGCTTTAGCACCTTATGTGTGATGCCTCAAATAGTTCACAAACACCATGAACAAAGGATGACTTGAGAGAGAGGTTAAGCACCACTAAGATCGGTTAGGGTTCTCTTAGAACTCATTAGGGTGATTAGGGTAACTGATTTTGGTTAAGGGATAACTCATATATAGTGTAGGATTCCAAGAGTCATGGGTAAACCCTAATCCATACACTTAGGTTATGATCCATATCTCATGTGGGCTAACTCTTCATGGATACTTACATAAAACTTAGCCCAACATGGATCAATAGCCCAAACACTATATATCACTGATTTACATAATTAGTCCCCGTTGATTTAATTAGTCTCTTTTGATCACTAAATAATTAATTCTTGATCAATACTAATTAAATAATATGATTTCACAATTAATATATTATACTTATAATATATTAATAAATCATAAATAGCCTCTTTATCAAATATCCATCCTATCAAATTGTTCTGGTGAAGGCAACCCAAATGGACCATGCTACTCTCGGGTCAAGTACATACCAATTATAGTTATGGGCTTAAACACCTAATCCAACAGTCTCCCACTTAAATAATTCTAATAACTATTATTGCAAGTACGACTCCAAAATCCCGACTAGCAATCGTAGCTCTCAAAAGCCACTGTCAAACTCTAACCTAGTCAAATGATGCGTCCATTAGATAAGGGATCATATATTACTCCATTCTAGATATCGTATGAACTAAGACATGGATTATAATCATTCTCTCTATTTATGTAGATTTATGACGACCGACTAATTGAACAAATCAAAACAGTCTAGGCTTGGCCAAACACTTAGGTTTGTCATCCGTAAATCATCGAGGGGCCCACATATATCGCTTTTATCCCACATTGGGTAAAAGGAATGGATAAAATTCAACTCAAATGCTTTCTTGTACTTACTCATCAAATCACACACAACAATATGTTTTATAACACCAAGTTACTGGTGCGTTTACATATGTCAATGTGCAACCAACTTGTAAACTACAACTCACATGTCTTGGTTTCAAGAATATAAGATATTATCGTCTCACAATCACTCGTTATAAAACCTATGAAGTGATTTAGATGAGCGTGGGTTTAATCCAATACTCAAATCTTATTACAAGAGTACTCATGAACACTGCACCAAACTTGTGCTATTTCTAAATGCCTTTAGACAATCTACAGACCCATTCATGATAGTCTAGCTTCAATACCTACTTCCAAAGTATGACCGACTGTGGATGGTTTGAATAACCTAGTTATTCGGGAAGTCAAAACATGCAAAGTGAAATACAAGAATAATCAAATCCAATATGGTCTCAAAACTTTTGAATATAAATAAAACACCTTTTATTTAATCACCATATTGATTACATATTATTCATTGTATAATGTTTTGATTTATCAACTTTACACTTGAATTAAAACAATAGTTATCCCATGCTCCAAGCATGCACACTATGTTACCTATGGTCCTTACTTGGTGAAATAGATCAATTGTAAACATTTCCAATAACACTCATTTTACAATTCCAAATCCTTATCGTAAGTGTAAGAGTACCAAGTCCTTCCCACTTACTGTAATCTATTAGATTCTAAGCTTATATGCAGTGATCATTTTGTAATGACTTTGTACACAAGTCACAGAGACTTTTCAAATTACAAAAATTTCATTGGAGATTGTTACAAGACAATTCCATGGATACGAAGTCTCATATTCAAAGCACATTCCTTTGAACATCCTTCTTGCATAAAAGTTTCTAACTTACTCATAGATTCTTGATATCCAACTCCTATTATGGAAAATTTTCCATAATTTCCATATGACTATCCATTCTTAATAGAATCCTATCTATTTAAAATCATATCAATATGATCCATTCATTACTATACTTCCAACCGTCCTTAAGTAATCAATCCTTAGTGAACTTTAGATCGTCCTTGACAGTTTTTTAATAACTTTAGTCATATCCGATTCTAGTACTTTTTCCCTCTTAATGCCCTAGGTATTTCGAAAATTAGAACAGGAGAATATTATAGCACATGCAATCGATCCTATATCCAAAGCATATGGGATACGATTCATAATGTCTTACATAACGACCTGATACTTTACCAGTCTCTTGCTATAACATTTCCATATATAGAATTTCCTTATGTCGAATCTTTTTAACATAACATTCATATATGTCATTGACTAAATTTGATTACAAACTCACAATCTAATCTTTTATACTTGAAATGAAGTATAAGTTCCTCTACCCTAATTAAAGCAAAACAACTTTTTAAACCCTACAACTTTGCGAATTGAAACCCTTGTTTTCTATAATTAACATTGCTAACTCGCAACACTTACCATAATAATTATGCTCCTACTAGCATAATAGTTATTATCTTACTAGCATAACACTTATGCTCCCACTAGCTTTGACATGTACCCATAAATAAGTTGGACTTCTAGAAATCAATACTTGTTGACTTTCTTGCCAAAGTTTAGATTTTTGATACAACATACCATGATAAGCCTTTATCTAAGCTTCTCAAACTCATACACGTTTCCTTAGATAGCTCATATGTGTGTCTAAACTATTTAGAACTTACAGCAATAAGTTTCAAATGTTTAGACCATTTTCCATTTCTCACAATTCGAACCATGAAGAAGGATGCCGTAATCATAATCGAATTTGAAAATGCAACGTCACAATTGCTAACTCTTTAAAATCTACTTAGTGAAAGTGTTTCCTCACAATCATTTTCATGAATCAGAGAGAAACCTTATGACACTTAGACTTTATGGTGTATGTGTTCTTATTCATGTGAGTTTATCATAACTATAATCACAAGACAAGGTTAGTGACAAATCCAAACTCATATGGACTAAACTTGTTCAATCTTAATTTCTTGCCACTTGGCAGCACGAGGGACTACCATGTCTTCAAAGTTGTTGAGAAGCTCACCCTTACTGATTAATGAACTTTCACTGATCAAGGTGCTTTTCCCTATGCAAACAATTGACAACTCACAGAACTCACATACATAGTCAACTTTAACTGGAATGAGCATAGAAACAAAGAATATATCAACATGATAGATTACAAATCTCAAGTCGTGTGCTAGTGATTAACAATAGGTTTACTCTTGATTAGTTCTTGAAACTTTTCAAGACCTTTAAGACTCCCACTGACCTGGTGACATATAAGATTCTGTTTGTCAAGAACCTTCCTTGACAAACAAATATTCAAGAGTTAGTGCAGTTTCTTATCAAGGAAAACAATTCACACAATCGGCCTTAGTTAATCTTTATTTTATGTAAAACATCACAACTTACCAATTTCAATGTACAAGAGTAGAAATCATTTTACTCTACATTTGTTGATATGTCACTCAATATGCAATCTTGGAGTATGACTCTAAGACTTGATTTTAGAATGAAGTATGATTCACCTTTTGATTTAACCATTTCAACAATCCCTGATTCCTCTTCTTAGCCATACAAGTGCACTTTATAGGATCAATTGTGATATGGTTTTCATAATCATTAAGGTGATCATAAAACACGATACTCAAGTACTCTCCCTTCTTTTCAGATTGGAGAAAATTTTATCTTTCTGCCTAATTTGATTCTTCTTATTCAATCTACTATACATTGAAACTTTTCTAATGATTCAGAATTATACTTAATCTTGTAAGTATAACCATATTTACTAAACTTTAGTAAATCATGACGAATAGTCTTATCGTTCTTTGTGGTGGACCTAACTAGCGCACAATCAAGTGTACCCGATCCCCTAGTCCTTCACTTGACTCACATATACATGTGAACAAGGAATTAGTCTTAATTTCCCAAAGATGAAAGTTCTCATTCATCATACAATACAAGTTGCATGATTCCAAGTTTCTATCCAACTAAAACTTGGGTGATGAGAATCTTTCCTTATTTGGTAAATTTTGACACTACCACAAACGAAAGAATCAAATCCATATTGCTAAAATTAGAAACATACAAACATCAATTTTAACAAATGCATTGCAAGGAAATATAAAATAACATAAAATTCAAAATTTTATTCTTTATTTATAAAATGCGGAAACTTGTCCTTACAATGCAAATACATATGAAAACTATGTTGCTACATATTTCTAAACAATCTATCATAACTCCTAAGCACAGCTCAAAATTCTGAACATCGAACTATGCGATCGAAATCCATCTCTTTGCGATCAGAATCAACTTATTCTTTTTTCAAGCTTCCATTCTCTTCTTTGATCATACAAAACATCAAAATATAATCTTATCACATCATGTATTAAGAATCTATAATTAGGAACTTAATAGAGTTAGATAGTGAACTTTCCTGAAGCGGAGTCATACATTTTGACTTTACCATCTCTTAGATCTCTCAGGTAGTCACAGCAACTTTGCAACCAATGCCCCTTCTTTTGGCAATAGAAACAAATAGACTCTTTTGGAATGGTACACAGGACAATCTCAAACTTAGCCTTTCCCTTTCCATTGGAAAGAGAAATCTTTTCTAAACTTCCAATGTTTCCATTGTCAATGTCCATGGAAGATTGGGAAGTAGATCTTCCAATCAAATTTGCATTACCAGTGCGCCAAATCATTGCTGATTCAGCAACAATTATCAAATATTTAAGATCGATAAGGGACATGTCACAGTTTGTTATATAGTAATATTTAATGAACTCACCATATGACTCATGAAGTGATTGGAGAGTCTAGTCAACAGCCAACTTCCTCGACACAACGACTCCTAACATTCTCAACCTGTCAATGTGTGACTTCATCTCCAAGACATGTGAACATAGACCTTCCATCTTGGTGTTTGCTAGCCAATAGAGCTTGAGTGACCTTGAACTTTTCAAGTCTTTGAACTTGTGGGTCATAGAGAATTATTAGAGGAGGTGGAGGAAGTGAAGTATGATATTGTGGAATATCATCTTCATGTGGAAAGCTTTTTCCATAAGATTTGGGAAGACCATAGTTGTCTGACCTAGACATCTATAATGGGAGAAATTCAAGTTAGTTGATTTAAGTCCTTAGTATAACACCTAACATGAAATATTAAGGCTAGGGCCCAACACAATATTCTACAATTTGGAAAAGGGATGTCGTAATCTAATTGTAAAATATTTGAAGGTAGGTAAATGATGATTTACCAATTTCCACCATGAAAAACGAAAAAATGAATTTTAGGTCTTACATGAATTGAAATTCATAGATTCTTTGAGATTCATTGAACTTTTCAATGGCATGTTTAAATCTCGATTATGCCCTTCAAGTTTGTGACTGGGATGTCGAGGATCACAAACAAGGTGTGAATAATCATGCACATTAGCTTGGTACACTTAATGTTACAAATCATCCAATCAATGTTCCAGTTGACCACACACGCTCCATTGATCCATGATTAACATCGAGCTACCCATTGCCATCCTTTATCAGTCCCATATTAGTGTGCCGGTTAACCACACACGCTCCACTAACAACTAATAAGGTTCAATGTGCAATTTAATGGGTTAGCATCAAATTCACATTTTTCCTAAGTAACTTAGATTGGGACTTTATAAAAGTATTTAGTTACTTGGTATTTCATTATACTTTTAATAAGAATTAATGTCCTATCCTACCCGTTCGGCTAGCGACCCTCCACCAGTCAAGCAAGCGGTGGGTGAGAGTGGACATCCATTAAACCACCATTTTATAGGAAGTAACCTTATACCCCCCCCCCCTTTTCGACCGACTTCATGAATGAGACATACTAACGGTAAGACTAACCTTTTACTTATACATATATATATAATATAATATTATTATTTTTTTTATAATATAAGGGTGTATTTTACACTTTTAAAATACTTGATGGTTTAATCTATCAATAAATTGTACTCTTAATTTAATTAACCTTAAACCATGTTATTACGGATTTATTAAACTTCTCTTCTAATTAAACACTTTAATTAATTTAATAAAGTCCATAAGGTGTAATTGAACTATTCAAAAGACATGAAGGTTCTAAACATAAAATGCCAAAAATTAAAAACTATTTAGTTAATTTTAAGTTATAAACCTAAGAGTTGCATCTTTTGAAACCTTTCAATTACAAGAGTTAATGTTTTCATAATTTGAGACTTTTCAAATACCAAAACTTGAGGGCAAGTTTTTGAAACTCTTGAAAACCTTTTGATTTCCACAACTTATGAAAACTTATGAGTTTCAATGTTCATGAATGAGACTCTTCATATATATTGAGGGCAAGTCACAAAACTCATTTCAAGAACAACTTAGATCAATTTTAACTACAACATTATCATATAATATTATATTGATCTAATCTAACTCATATAGCAAGGCAATTCATTTCAAATAATACAAATGATTACTTTATTATCTTAAAATTTGACAATTGTCCTTTAATTGGATGAGGATCATCATTACCAAATTAGAAAATACATTTTTTATGATTACAAAACAGTTTTTGGTAATGATTCTAGTCTAATTCTGG
The DNA here is from genome assembly GCF_052625555.1 of Lactuca saligna. Taxonomy (NCBI): domain Eukaryota; kingdom Viridiplantae; phylum Streptophyta; class Magnoliopsida; order Asterales; family Asteraceae; genus Lactuca; species Lactuca saligna. Next base: position 11,097,922 of record NC_136425.1, on the reverse strand, counting down.
CCAAAAACTTGAATTTTTGCAACCAGGAGCCTCTACTCGACGAGTGCATGAACTGGACTCGTTGAGTTACCGTTTTACTGAGTGGACTCATCGATTCAGCCAGTGGACTCGGCAAGTTCATCAATCAGAGTCCAGAAAATTGATTTTTTTCATCTTTGAAAATTAGCAAGCATCAAATATAACAGAAAACAATCTTAGGCTCTGATACCATTATTGGGGTTTAAGCACTATAACACTCCTATGGTGCACATGCAACCCTAAATGCTCTAGATCTATGTTTTCTCTAATTATAGGTGTAATTTCAATTTTCCAAAGCATACATCCTAACTAGCATACAATAGAGGATATGCAATATAAAGCTCATAGTTAGATGAATACCTCTTTATGTAGTTGTACTTCTTGGACTTAGAAAGCTTTAGCACCTCAAGTGTGATGCCTCAAATAGTTCGCAAACACCATGAACAAAGAAGGACTTGAGAGAGAGGTTAAGTACCACCAAAACCGGTTAGGGTTCTCTTAGAATTCATTAGGGTGATTAGGGTAACCGATTTTGGTTAAGGGATAACTCATATATAGTGTAGGATTCCAAGAGTCATGGGTAAACCCTAATCTATACACTTAGGTTATGATCCATATCTCATGTGGGCTAACTCTTCATGGATACTTACATAAAACTTAGCCCAACATGGATCAATAGCCCAAACACTATATATCACTGATTTACATAATTAGTCCCCGTTAATTTAATTAGTCTTTTTTGATCACTAAATAATTAATTCTTGATCAATACTAATTAAATAATACGATTTCACACTTAATATATTATACTTATAATATATTAATAAATCATAAATAACCTCTTTATCAAATATCCATCCTATCAAATTGTTCTGGTGAAGGCAACCCAAATGGACCATGCTACTCTCGGGTCAAGTACATACCAATTATAGTTATGGGCTTAGACTCCTAATCCAACAGTTTGGACTTTAGATTTTGGACCATATTTGGGCTTTGGGTTATTATTTTAGAATTTGGGCATTTGTTCAATTAGATTGGGTCATGTTAGGTAAAGGATAAAAAGGATATTTTTTTACCCTAGTTAGACAATTAGTGTGATTCGGGATCCAATTATTAACTCAATGTTATTGTTTGTTGATAGCGCGAGGATTTTAGCGGGCCAGCAGCCAGAGATCTTTCTGTGAGATTCAACAGTGTGAGGTGAGTTTCCTCACCATGTTTAGAGGGTCTAAGGCACCAATGTCGGCTCATGATCAATTATGTTAGGATACTAGATGTCTGTGTGACTCTTGTATGTGTGTATGCTTATATGACTTGTATGTTGAGCGGGGCCCGTTATGCGAGTTTGGGCGGGGCTCGTTATACTTATTGGGATGGGCCTGTTATGCGAATTTGGGCGGGCCCATTATATTCGGTGGGCGGGGCCCATTATGTGTTTTTTTATGTATGATATGTGGTATTTTGGGGAACTCACTAAGCTTTATGCTTACGGTTTTCACTTTATGTTTCACGTACTTCATGATCGAAAGGTGAGAGCCCGGTATGATTGTAGAGCACACACGACCTTTTTCTGCAATTTGAGAATTACTTTGATATGTATTGACATACTTTGATCTTTTGGGGGTTGTATGATAACGTTTGGATTAATGGTTTAATAAATCAAAAATGAAAATTTTGGATCTTATTTTTGGGATGTATCAGTTGAGTTTCACTTACTACGCTTGTTAAGTGTAACTTGTATTTAAGTTCATTATCATTATTATGAACCTATAAATTAGATTTATCAACAATTCCAATTATCATACTAATTTATCTACTTACAGAAGTGATGTCTAGGCAAGATCTTTATAAGGTGTTTCAAGTGGATTTTCCAAACAATATATTTATATACCATATGAATCCTACCTCCAATATGATATTATCTGATCATTCCTTATTTGATAGAACTTGGTATTTCTTGGGGTTAATGAAGAGTATGGGAAATAGTTGATATAATATTATAAATACGAACGAATAATGAAGTGTAGTAATATTCATATTTAGGTCGTTTAAAAAGGGAAAAACTGAAGTTAGAAGAAGAGCTAACTTACTCGAAAGTCTTCCACCTCAATCAGGTGAGTGCGTAGTTACTTTTATGAACATGATGTTAATAAAAGCATATGTTATTTAAAAAAATAATTGTATATCTTGTATTGTGAGTATGTTGTTACTTTCATAAGCAAGGCTTTAATAAATGTATTTAATATCAAATAAATGTTTATATGTGTAGTGAATGCTTATTATCTAGAGTATGTGTTAAGTGTGTATTTGGTAATATTACATGACAAAACTATTAAAAGTATTGTTACTTAAAAGATTAAATGTATATTGAATGTTTGAATTTTGTGCTAAATGTATACCTGTATTATGATAGTGTTGCATGAACAAGAATTTGTGTTGGAAGTTAATTATAGGTATTGTAGTATTGTCTAGATATAAACTAAGTCTTGTAAGGGATGCTTAGTTCACAATAAGTTAAATAAGCGGGCAATATCATACTAGGGTATGTGTGAGATTAGAGCGAAGAGTATAACTCTGTTCTATGGCGCTATCACATGTCGGGGTACAGGTAACGTACTAGAGATACTTGTAAATTTTATATTGGGTAGTGCAGGGGTGTGAAAGATAAACAGTGGTGTGAGGCCACAACTAATATCATACTATTTTTATACTAGGACTAGTCTTCTAGCAGAGTATAGATGACGACCGCTGACTACTTTAGACAGTCTTATGGAATACTATCATACTCACAATGTGTATGTGTTAATAAATCATACTTATCCAGGAAAAGGATTGTGTGTTATTTAAGTACATTATCTCCCTCATGGTTGCCTTTATTGACTTATATTGCTAAGGATACCCCAAAGCAGAATAATATACTCGTTGCTTACTGTGATCCATCATGCTAGATCTCAAGGGATCATTATTATAGGATCAATGTGTAATATTCGATGGGTTGGGTAACTAAGGGTAAAGGGAATAATGTATTAAAGATATTTATGTTGTGTGATGTATCTATTTTTTTTGTAACAATTGTTTTGCAAGTTATTATTTATGAGCTATTATTATAATAATATTGTGAGATTGAAAATAATATGTGTCTCACCAGGTTCTCAAACTCGGCCCACTAAAATCATATTCATCATACATAGCGGTGCTATGATTATTGGAACTTAATTAGGATGTTGGGTGAATAAGAGACAAAATGCAATTCTTTACGTTGTAATTCATGTTGTGTATTGATTATGATATCCTTATGGTTTTGTTATTTTGAAACAACATCTATTTTGAAAAATAGTGGATGTCACACTCTCCCTAAGTGTCGTAAGAATATCCACAACAATTACGAGATTGCAAAATAATGTAATATATGCTTCAAAAATCCTGTCATGAAGCAAATAAAACAAACAAACTAATTTTATGATAATTCAAAATTTTAAACGATGATCTGAAACTAAATGTGATGAGCATTTTGGAGCTGATCTTCTGTGTTCTGGAGTAGTACCCCCCATTCCAAACATTGCGAACATGTTCCATAATTGCTTTTTTGTGTCCCAGAATACCTAATTCCGATGTATAGTACCCTAAGACAATATCTAAAGTACTTTTCGGTTGGTCCTAACTCTAAATAAAAAATCGTCAAGAGGTCTGGAACGTGTTCGCGTTCCGGACATGTTCTTCGTGTTCTGGACATGTTCTTCATGTTCCAAACTAACTAGGTTACATCAATAATCTTAAAATCAAACAACTAAAAGTGTATGAGTCGAGGACTTACCCGTAAAATGATCAAATCTTCAAGACTATGTTCCATATTTTCTTTGGTTCTTTAGTACAAAAATGTGTAGAAGAGGTCGGAATGTGACGATATGAGTTTGTAGTTTGTACTCCGGGATGTGCCGGAATAAAATTTGGAATAAAGTTTTATAGATTGTGCTTCGAAACATATTGGAGTAGGCCGTAATGGGTTGGGTTGTTCCAGTCACCCAAAGTCCAATGGTCTCCAAAATTACTCATTACGGATCAGGGCAGATCCAATGTAGAGCTCGAGATAGCCCGGTATACCTCTGAATTTTTTTTCAAAAGTCTAATATTTTCCGGAAAATTTCGTTTTAAGAGTAAAAAATTGTAAAAACAAAATGAAGAAGTTCGTATAAAGGTGCAACTAAGGTGGTATTTCTTTCGTTTCTTGTATGCAAATATGTGATTAGTGATACTATATCGTCTATGATCTCTTCGCCATTTGCTTTGTGTAGTTTGATGTATGGTTGATCATGGAGTGAATGACCACATGTTGAGGCTAAGTGTTTAGGAAAATAGATTGAGATAGACCTAAATGACTATTTAGGTTAAAAATGTTTTTGGGTTGTAATTATTACATGAGCTTTTTTGTTTGAGGTGTAAAAAGTGTATACGACAACAATGGTGACAGGTCATGGTTAATTCTTTTGGTTTTAAACTCTCACTAGGTTTATAGCCTTTCAAAAAATTAGACTAATAAAAATCTATTTTTATTTATTTTTTTATAACTACAAACAAATTAATGGCTAACTGCTTACAAATGAACTGCTAAAACTAAATATTATTATAATAACATTTTATTAAAATTAAATGTTTTGGATTTTTTTTAATATGCAACTCTTTGAACTATATAATTACAATTATTATTATTATGACAAAGTTTGGTTATTAGGTAGGATCTTACGGTATAGATTCGATATTACGATTACGATTTTGCAAAGCGAAAAACATTCAAGGTAAAATTTCCACTTTAACAACATTGGGTGCAACCATTAAAAAAAATATGTGCAACTAATTGTATATGTCGAGTGAAAAAAATGGTGTCACTACTCCTGTAAATTTTGTACATCCGTCCTTATTGGGATACACATTTACTTTGACTCTGGTTCCATCATTGCTATGGATACGATAATTATTTTACAAAAAAAGAAATTATAGTGATTATTTAAACAAAAATACAAAATGGTATTACTTAATTCCTCTTTAAAAAAAATATCTCATTCAAATTGCTCTATTTCGTATGTGGGGCAAGGGGCACATGTATATTATTTAGTAGGCATGAATTGTATACCGAAGGCGGGAACATGGGCTAGCTTGTCGGATTTCCCTGGTCATAATAAATCAAAATAATTGGAAAAACCCACATAATGTACCGATCATTTCAGTTTATTTTCTATATTCCCACGATACATGTAAAATGTGAATTTATCATTATATATTATATATTATTATTTATAATAAAAAGGATGATTCATATAAAAAGAACAGTTTATTAAAATACTGAGTGATTTTACTATACTAGAAGTGATAAAGTAAATGAATAGAAAGGGTAATATTGACAATTTGACATGAAATAAAAATATTAGTTTGAACTCATACAAAAGGTCAAACATTTTTTTTGTATAATTTTGATGTATTAAACTTAATATAAATTATACTATTACACAATAGTTATATTAGTGTTTCTATAACAACAAAAACAATAACAATAATAATAACTGATTTTGAAAATCTCGTTAATATAGGTAATGGGGAGGTGGATATCAAAGGTTGCAGCTCCAATGATTATTGCGTTGTACGAAAGAATTCCAACATGAACGAAAACAAGAACATGAAAATGTTGCAAACAAAGAATACGTCAAGCGAGCAAAATAACAAATAAAAGAATAAATCACAGTCTAAACATATGAATCTTGGATTTTGGAACTTACGAATGAGGCACATTACGGAAGAGCAAGTCAACGTGAGCAGCAAAACACCACAAGAACATAATTGAACTCAAGCATGTAAACAATAATGTGAGTAGCAAAACATACACAAGAACATAACCTGTAGAAAAACATAAAGAGATACAACATCAACATTTCTCTTTATTACAAAAAATAAAAATCAGTTGGTTTTTAATCTAGTTACAACTCAAATCTAATTAGATCCAAACTCACACTCAAATAAGTAAACAATCAAAGAAACAAATCAAGGTTACAGACTCTTTTGAACAACAAATAACCTAAACCCTAATTACAACCCTATAAAATGAACAATAGAGAATAACATACTACATGACCTAATTAGATCCAAACTCACACTTAACTGTTGTTTATCAATTTGTACCCCTAATCTCTATTCTAATAAAAGAATAGGTCTAATCTCCTATTGACAAGTGACATACAATTAGAACTTCTCATTAATGTTATATATATCATTTATCATGTTACTTGTCAACCTATTAATTATCCATTTAAAATTATAAATTTTAAATTTTACTCTAATTACATTAATATAATAACTGATTACCCATTTTAAATTTTAAATTTCTCACTCTAATTACATTAAATTATTAATTGATTCTTCAATTTTAAATTTTCTCACTCCAATTATATTTTATTAATAACATTACATTGAAAAATAAAATAAAATTAATACAGATTATAAGTTGATATAACTTCACGTATATATTTAAATCAACGATTATAATTTTATATAAATAAAAAAAATATCGCTTAAGTAATAATTTATTTAAAATAATTGTTTAATAATTTAAATTTTTTAATATGAAATTTTAATTAATTTTATAACCATGGTTCTCACGGGTTATAAACTAGTATTACAATATAACCCCTATGATTATTAGACTCCTTCAATTAGTCCAGCAAGATCACAAGTTAGCTCCAATAAACTCCATCTTTTATATATTGCATCACCTACCTCCAACTTTCACTCAAATATTGGAGAGTCACTATTTCAATAATACTTTGGACTTCAAACCAACACTAACCATACCAAGTTAGATCAAGACTTCATATTTTTCCTTTCAAATTAAAATTAAATAATTTAAAAAAAAAATTACCATATTTCTTAATAGAACCGAATACAAATATTATAAACAAATAGTAAGGGAAGGGGTAATTAGTAAAGTGAGCATAAGGACAAATGCAATAATAAATCATGGTGGAAGCATATAAATCTTGGAACCTACAAATGAAATAGTAAGTCAATGTGAGCTGCAAAAAAATACTAGAATAGAGTCGAATACAAACATATAAACACGAAGCATTTAACAACAGATCAAAAAACAAATCTTTGACAACCGATAACAGGTTAATTATGCTACTAATCAACCCTCATATTTATCCTCAACACTCTTATTTGAAGTATTCTTCTCAGCTTATCATCAATCGACATTGACTCTTCCCACCTCATCGTTACAGGTGATAGCCTCCTTTGTACATGTTCATACCACCTTAATTAGTCATCATTCCCTCAAATTGTCGGTGATCTCAAACACACCCAACAAACTTCTTATATCCACACGCGATATTTATCCAACAAAGTTCTACTCTAAGTTCATCATAATATCCTTATTTATGCTATTTTCATCTTCCTTTTGTTTTCTTTCCTGCTCAGCCAGCATTCGTGTTCATACATTATAAGCCTAATAGCTATCTTATAAAATTATATTATTGTTTGAATTAAATAATTCTGAATATCGTAGGCATTAAAAAGACTCGATATTGGAATAATCCAACCAATTTAATCCGTTGCTTTTAACAAGTTTTTCTCATCTTATTTATTTGTCTCCAAAAAAAACATATTTAATTCATTCGATGAATCGATTATAGATGGATGTATGTCGAAAATTATAATCATGTAGGTTAAATCAATGGCATATGGACAAGGGTCTGATGTTCCTACATCATACATTAACATACTTCTCTTTCTGTCCAAGCTGGCCATCCATGTCCGTAGGAGTTCCACGTGGAGCCACGTCTTTCATATGACGTGGGTGTCTTTTAATAGGCGTGCCAGAAAACTATGCCAGCAAACCATACTTTTTGTCTTCATCAAAGACACACAAACTACTGCCAGCCTTCTAATAATGGCTTAACCATGTTGATTGCACTCGTTATTATATCGTCACAAATGAATCAGAATTTTTCTAAAAACACAGTTATGAAATAATGTTTTTTTTCGTAGAAGTAAATAATTTGACTCAGTTGTGTTAAGTTATTATTTACTAGTTTGGAGTATGGGATAATGACTTAAAAGGGTAATATATTTTTCAATTTGTACATATTTGGTCACTGAGTTTTTTTTCGTCCATATTTACCCCTTCAACTTGTTAAACTGTACACATCTAGTCCTTATGACCGGTTACTCCAGGTTAACCGGGAAAAATGACTTATTAGGATAATATATTTCTCATTTTGTACACATTTAGTCCTTAATATTTTTGTACACATTTAATCCTTAATATTTTTTTTGTTTTAAAATAAGTCATTTTTTGTTTTTTTACAAATTCAATACTTATGAATGATTTATTTAAAGTTTTTCTCACGACATCTAACATGAGACTATCATTGATGACAGAGATGGTTCTCTTTGGGTGCCCGCAGTGGCACTGACAACCCCTGCCTTTTTCTATACGCAGTGTAAATTTTTCGATTTTTTTCTTTTCTCTACTTACCGGCAACACCTACTACCAAATCATGCGTCCGTCCCTGATTGATGAGGTGTTTGGGGCTGTTGATGCTTATGTCCATCATAGCCTCGACTGATTGGTTTGCATATGTCTTGTGGTTTGGCTTAGGTTTTGTATTCCGAACGTCGTAACTTCTTCATATGATATATGATTTTGACGATATTTATATCTACTTGTTCGTTTTTTAAGTTTGCTATAACTTTGTTAAGAATACTCCCGTTAAAAAATAATATGTTTTTACTTACGATTTTACAAAAAAAACATCCATACATGCATTCATAAAAAACGTGTGGATATAAAGATCGTAATTAGAAAATATATTACTTTTTAAAGGGAGTAATATAAGCGAAAGTTGTAGTAGACTAACATACAAATGCATAAATATAAAGATTGTTAAAATCCACGATCACATGAAAAAGTTATGGTGTTAACAACACATGACCTAAGCAACCAAGTAGTTGAGATCGCGATAAACATAAACATCAAAAGCCTAAAGCACCTCGTTAATGATTGTTCCATGTAAGATGTTGTGAGAAAAACTTAAAGAAAACATTCATAAGTATTGAATGAGTACAAAAACAAAAATAAATTATTTTGCAACAAAAAAAAAAGTTAAGGACTAAATGTGTATAAAAATATTAAGGATTAAATGTGTACAAAAATATTAAGGACTAAATGTGTACAAAACGAGAAATATCTTATCATATTAAGACATTTTTACCAGTTAACCTGTAATAACCGGTCATAAGGACTGAATGTGTACAGTTTAACAAGTTGAAGGGGTAAATGTGAACAAAAAATAAACTCAGTGACCAAATGTGTACAAATCGAAGAATATATTACCTTTTTAAGTCATTATCGCTTAGGAGTATAGTTGTATCGGTACCATTTAATCTTCGATACGCCTAACTTTATTGGTGTACAATTTTTTGGTAGTTTTATAGTGCCAATTTTGATGAACGATTCAATTTATGTTATGTTTTATTTTATATTGGTTCTGAACAACCAGTATACTACACGGGTTGATATAAAATTTATTGCAATTCACTATAATATTCCTTACATTTAATACATGACATATATAAATAAAAGTATTATGTGGTTTTTTAAGTTAATTTTTTTTTTGACATATTGATATTATTTATTTGTAAATAAATACCATAAAATGATAAGTGTCAAACCTCATAAGAGGTTGACATATGCTAGAAATAATTTTTATTTATTAGAATAAATTTATTTATTAAAGTAGATGAGTTTGAATAAAAGTTTTACACATAAAGGAAATGGGTCGGTACTCTTTTATTTTGAATTACTTAATTATATAAAAAAAACTAAGAGAAATTTCCGATAAAATCTTAATATTTTGGGTCAGTTTACGGTTTAATATCAATATTATTATTTGAATAGAAAAGTCTCAATTATCTGATAAAATCTTAATATTTTGGGTCAGTTTATGGAATTTTCCTTTTTTAAATTTATCTCAATTGTCTAAAATAACCTTAGAATGAAATTAGATGGTATTTTTCAATTATCTTTAATTTAATAATATGTATTAATCACTTTCTTAAAATAAGTAAAATGATTGGTCCACATTTATGCATATAATAACACACTAATTAGTTTAAATAGAATAACCTAAGCCTATATATATATATATATATATATATATATATATATATATATATATATATATATATATATATATATATATATGTGGTTTTTTAAGTTAATTTTTTTTTGACATATTGATATTATTTATTTGTAAATAAATACCATAAATTGATAAGTGTCAAACCTCATAAGAGGTCGACATATGCCAGAAATAATTTTTATTTATTAGAATAAATTTATTTATTAAAGTAGATGAGTTTGAATAAAAGTTTTACACATAAAGGAAATGGGTCGGTACTCTTTTATTTTGAATTACTTAATTATATAAAAAAAAACTAAGAGAAATTTCCGATAAAATCTTAATATTTTGGGTCAGTTTACGGTTTAATATCAATATTATTATTTGAATAGAAAAGTCTCAATTATCTGATAAAATCTTAATATTTTGGGTCAGTTTATGGAATTTTTCTTTTTTAAATTTATCTCAATTGTCTAAAATAACCTTAGAATGAAATTAGATGGTATTTTTCAATTATCTTTAATTTAATAATATGTATTAATCACTTTCTTAAAATAAGTAAAATAATTGATCCACATTTATGCATATAATAACACACTAATTAGTTTAAATAGAATAACCTAAGCCTATATATATATATATATATATATATATATATATATATATATATATATATATATATATATATATAGAGAGAGAGAGAGAGATGTTCATTTGAGACCACCTATATTTTGTGAGATATAGGGACCAAATCTTAGCCTTTGATCAAATTTGATCTTGTAGTTCAAAAAAAAAAAAAAAACCCTGATTAAGGCACTTAATTAAACACTCAAGGGTAAATTAGTCAGGTTTTAATAATATAATCGAATCCCCTGATTTACATGATCATTCCTTAATCAACATAACAAAATCAAATTCTCTTTTTAATCCGGTGATTTCCTCAGATGGTTTTCCTAATTGCAACAATATTTAGATTGAATGAGAAGCAAAAAACTTGAGTTTTGTATGTTAATTATTACTCACCTTGTGATGATTTTTTTATTTTACAGGCTTACTGAAAGTGATTTCAACAATTGATCATTAATTCACATCGATTTCAAGCTTTCATGAGCGACTGATCATCAATTGATTTCTTCGATTCAGATCGTTTTCAACAATTGGATGTTTCATCGGAATAAGATCTTATCCCCTTCATTTGATCATTTTCAACTTCACAACTAGATTGAAATTGATTTTCACCAAAATACTCTTTCATCAAGTTACATAACTCAATGTTATCAATTGATCATAAGATTCATATCGTTTTCAACATTTTCAAGCTTCGATTTGGCTTCCAGGTAAGCACTTTCAACTATTCATCATCATCGTCATTAGATTGAGATCGATTTTCAGCCCTTCAAGCTTTGATTTTTACTCCTAGATCTTAAATTTCAACAATTGATCATTATTTAAGATCAATTATCAGCTGAAAGCTTTGATTTCAGGATTTGATTATCTATTTCAAGGTTTGATTTTCATTTTTCATTCAATATTATATTTAGCAATTGTAATCTTTGATTTATACATTAAGTAATTTGCTTTTTTATGAATACAAGTTCATCTTTATGAGATTATATATCACATCATGTTATATATCAAAAAATTTTAGCTTGTCTAATAAGTGAAATATATTACTAAAATTTCACATCAATTAAATAATATTATTTTCAATATAATACTATACATACATAAATTTACATCAACTTATGATAATAGGTAATGTATAACATCAACTTATGTTAAACAATCTCAACAATTATCATCATCATCAATCGATCATGAGGTTATGATCAAATTCTTTTCACCTTCAAGCTTTGATTTTTACTCTCATAGTCTTATTTTGATAATTCATCATAATATAATCTCAGTTATCGATTGTGGCTTTGATATCAACAATCAGTCATTATTTCAAGGTTTGGTTTTCATTTTGCATTCAAACAATATTTTTTTAGCAATAGAACATCATATTAATCATTTTTCTATTTGATATTATATTTTACAAAAATGACATCTTTTATTTTCACGGTGCAGACCATACAGATTAAGATCTGGATTCAACATATGGCTCTTGTGATTCTAGAAAACTCGATGATGCAGATTATAAACAACATAAACATGTTATACTTGATTACCAAAGACAAATGCTTTAGTGGTCAAGAGAAATTAAATAGGGATTCATCAAATCGAAATGAACAAGCTAAGGAATCTGCTAAGCATAATGCTTATAGGGAACTTTTTGAAATACTATCGTTCTGTACAAACAATTCTTTATCAAATGTAATACCAGATTTCTTATCTTCAGATCTTATAAAATTAGCTAGCCATGAAATGTGATTTTCAAATTATCAGGATTTTATATGGTATAAAAATACTCAAGATAGATTTTTATGGTACAAACATGATATATGATGTTCAAACCATCATGATTTTAGAATACCTAGAATTACAAAAAAAAAGGAACATACGTTAACTTTCATACCAATATAAACAATGCACTATAACTATATTCAATTTCTAACCAATCAACTTTATTATGTAGTATAAAAAATTTATAAACATGTAAAATCATAATACCTATAATTAACTAGAATATCATCTATGAACCATAAGCCTATCGTATCATAATACCTAGAATTATGGAAAAATAGAAACATGATTTACTCTAACTACTAATATGGAAATTGCTTTACTTTTCACTCGTTATAACAACCTACTTTTACTTATTAACCAATATAAGAAATATGTAACTTGAACCTTTGTAAATTGATCACATGTATTAGATTAATGTTAATACAAACAATTACATAATATTAACATTATAAATTGTAACAAAAATCAATTTATGCAGTAACATATGATTTATCTTATTAGAATACCTAGAATATCAATTATGTAACCATAAGCTTGTCATATCAAAATACTTAGAATTATGTAAAATAACAACATACTTAATCTTGCTACCAAAACTATGTTTTCTATAAATTACTTTGGTTTCCTATAAATTATTCTAATTTTAATTAAGAAAGATTCTATTAGAATGTTCTACATATAACTTAGAGTATCCTAGAACATTATTCTATAAAAGTATAAAAAACCTAATTTTAATTAAGAAATATTCTATTAGAATATTCTACATATAACTTAAAATATCTTAGATATTATATTAGAATCTTCTATATATACACATTATTTACATGTAGTAAATCAACTTATTCAATTAAAAACGTGAAACATTATTCTAATAGAATATTCTACATATAACTTAGAATATTCTAAAAATTCTATAAGAGTATAAAAACCTAATTTTAATAAAAGAATATTCTATTAGAATATTCTACGTATAACTTAAAATATCCGAGAACATTATTCTATCATAATAGTCATATACAATATTATTATATTAGAATATTCTATATGCACACATTTTTTATATGTAGTAAATAAATTATTCAATTGAAAACGTAGAACATTATTTTGTTAGAATATCCTGCATATAACTTAGAATATCCTAGAATATTATTCTATAAGAGTATAAAAAACCTAATTTTAATAGAATGTTATACATACAAGGTTTAAATATAAACTCATGTAATATGAGAAAGATGTTATTGACATTACATGACATAAACTAAAACATTACAAGTAATATTCTTCAAAATACATAACTGAATATCAACATTATACATCATATATTCTAAAATTACAACTATAATGTCATATGTACTTGCTCATATTCTGTTGACACATTTTGATCAGATGACGAACTATCAGAGGAGGTATCATGAAGTATGATTTTTTTGCCGTTATCTATTTCCGATGATAGAAATTGTTCAACATTCTTTCTTTTAGGATCAAAAACTTGTTTTTCCCTTGATTTAGTAGTTTCTTCATTTCAACTGTATCAAAACATAAACCGTACTTTTATTAAAACAATAAAACTATTACTTTTATTAAAACAATAAAACTATGATATAAATAAACAATTTATTATACTAGAATATTCTAACATTCTGACAATAATTAAAAAATATGAAAATTGTTTAATAAATAATTTACAATTAGAGAATTTTTTTTCACATTTAATTTTACACAAATCTAATATGATCAAGGCATTATTAACAATACACAAAATAGAATCTGAGATAAAATAACAAAAAAAAAAAAACATAACTGTCCACATGGTACTGACTCCAAATAAAGTTTATATTCCTTTAATTTCGATTAGTAATATCTAGTATAATTCAAACAAGAGATTTAATATTATATAAAATACAAAAGATCAGATGACCTAATGACCTAATTAGACCTTTATGTTAATATAGGTAGTTCTAAATGATATGTCATACAATACTATATTACATTACGTCGTGAGCTTCAGAGATAACTATACAATGAGATATCTTGATTATAATACATCGTCGAAGATACAATGAGATAACTAAATTATTCTGTTATAGAGTATTATATTCTATTTTCAAACAAATGTATTCCATTGTAAAGTATCAATGTGCTCTTAATAATAGAGTTCAAACAGTTTCAACATTATAAAACATTAACAATTAATATATTCACTTAGAAAATACCACTGTTGTAAAAATCCCGATTAGGTTCCGATTAATCTCCGCTTAATCCTTAGGCGCTACTCGAACGATTAGAGGGCGCCTAGCGATTAATCCTTGCATACATAATGAGTGAAACATTACAAAACGATGAAATTTTAACATTTTGAAAAAGTTTTATCTCAACGGAAACTATTTGAGGCATGATTAGTGTTGTATTGATCATATTAACCTATTATGTTATCATATTATTGGTATTTACGAACTTTGATATGATATTAGTCATATTTAATTTTTTAAAATTCAATAAATTAGCATTTAATGGTACCCGATTAATCTCCGCCTAGCCGATTAATCTCTTGACCCCAGTCCACCGACTAGGTAACGTCGAGCGTTTTTTACAACCTTGGAAAATACCTTAAATTAATAACAAACATCAATCATTCAAAATTACAACCCAACAATGAATATAAATATAGTTCTTTTCTAACATGTTTTATAATAAAAAAACATAGCTACAGTAAAACAAGTTCATTCTAAACTATAGCTATAGCAAACATGTAAATTGCAAAAATACACAAATTCACAAAAATATTTAATAAATAATATTCATAGAATAATTAGAATCAAAATCAAGAATATTCGAGAGCGCTTAGTAGAAAACTTCTTAATTTGGTGCAGATTTATAAAAAATAATAATTATATTACTGGATTTTGATGAACGATCTATTTTTTTATGATCATAATCTGAATCTTTAGCTGCAAAATCAGAATCTAAAACAATATACATATAGACATCAAGATATTTAATAAGTACCATGCTGTTAAAATCAACAAATTATCATGTAATAAATCTGTAAACTCTAAAACCTAGCTACTACAAACATAAAACCTGAATATTTAACAAGTATAATTTCAACCAACAAATTAGAATACCTAGAATTAAACTATATCATGTAATAAAATCAACACATAATCATCATATATAAATTAAATCAGCCTAGCATATACATAATGAAATAAAAAAACAAGCTAAATGAGATATTGGCTCGATCTTACCAAATTTTGATGAACTATCCATTTTTTATGATAACTGTAATCATTAGCTCCAACATCAAAATAAAAAATAGTTATATGGTTTTTTTTTTTTTTTTGTTAAATACAATGGAGTATGGATCAAAAATAAGAATTGGAAGTCGAATTCATATGATATGTGTTCTATTCAAGATAGCTTAAGAATCAATTTCTTATGTTTTTCCTTAGAGATTTTAGAATGGAATTTTAATCAGAATCAAAATGGAATAAGTTTGAACTAGAAAACACATGAAATCAATGAATCAGGTTAGAGATATGGGAAATAAGAATCAGAATATGTTTTTATGGTTTTATCATGAGATTAGCGAATGAACTCCAATCGAAGATGTATTCGATTTTGGAATCTAAATGAAATGTGAACGAACTAGTACAAGAATATATAGATTAATCACTGGTTGATTATCTCAACAAAAAAAAAAATCAAACTTGAATATAAATACTATGTTTTTACAAGTGATTCAAACTTAATCCATGGATTTATAGAAGTTATAACCGTATAAAAAAACTAAAAGACATATTAGTTTCAGCTTACCAGATTGTGTTGAATTATCATTTTTTGATGACTAGAATCGGAATCGATAGCTTCATAATCAGAATCCAAATAGGTTTTCTAGGGTTTTACATGAAATATTCAATATTGTGGAGAACAAATAAAATTTTGAATCTATATCCAAATCTAAAGGGGATATGTTCGATTTTTGGATCAGATGAAGATTCAAAATCAGTTTCTTAGGGCTTTTCTGGAGAAATTTGGGAAAATGCATTTGATCAAATGAGCTTGGTTAAAAAATATGAAACCTTGATGTAATAAAGAGCTCGAAGCAGAAGATCAACTTAGATTTACGGTTAATCTGAAACAAATTTGTGAAGGAAGCAGAAGATGTCGACGATCAAGATTTGGATCAAATGGGTTTTAGTGTTCATATCTAGGGTTTTTAGAAAGAATACTGAGTGTTTTTGTGTGCTGAACGAAAAAGAATGCAAAATCCCATTCATGCCCTCCGTGTCTTGATCTAATCCCAAAGTTCTATTAATTTACAAAAATGCCACTGCCTATTTTATGGTTTAAGTTAAATTAATATCAACCTTTGATTATTCAAGATGAATGGTCAAGATTTGGTCTCCCCGTCTTACAAAACATAGCAGACTCACATGAACCTAACTATATATATATATATATATATATATATATATATATATATATATATATATATATATATATATATAATCAAGATCAAATAAGAAGGAAATTTTCGATAGGAAGGAAGAAGTTTTTTCTACATATTTTTTTCACGAACAAACAAAATGAATCATTAGATGGTTCATTTGTAAGATGATTCACAAGAAAAAACTCTCAAAAAAACATCTCGATGATTCATTTATACAATGATTTTGTTGTTATTCACTAAAATTGTCATAAAAATGAAATTTTTTCTTAATTTACTTAAAAATGAATAATAAAGATGTTTTTTTGAGAATTTTTTCTTGTGAATCATCTTACAAATGAATCATCTAGTGATTCATTTATTTTTTTCATCAAAAAATATGTAGAAAAAAAAAACTTTTTACCTTCCTACCGAAAAAAATTTCTTACCGGATATATATATATATATATATATATATATATATATATATATATATATAGGTTCAGGTTCATTTGAGACCATTCTAATTTTGTGACACCGTGAGACCAAATCTAAAAATAATTTTAAAAAGCAAAATAAATGGAAAAATCCAAAAATTCTTTTTTTAAATATTATTTTCGGAACTTGAATTAACTAAAAAAAAATAATAATAATAATAATAATAAATCCCGTTTTTTTTTTTTTTTGAAAAATACGTGAAATATTCTAAATAGAATATTATACTGACATATTCTAAAAAATAATTTTAAAATGCAAAATAAATGGAAAAATCTAAAAATTATTTTTTTAAATATTATTTTTGGAACTTGAATTAACTAAAAAAAATTAAAAAAATCCTTTTCTTTTTTGAAAAATACGTGAAATATTCTAAATAGAATATTACACTGTACATATTTTAAAAATAATTTTAAAATGCAAAATAAATGGAAAAATCAAAAAATTCTTTTTTTAAATATTATTTTCGGAACTTGAATTAACTAAAAAAAATTTAAAAATAAATAAATAAATAAATAAAATAAAAAAATACGTCTCACGATCTCACAAAATTAGATCGTCTCATATATATATATATATATATATATATATATATATATATATATATATATATATATATATATATATATATATCGTGTGTACGGGCCAGTTAAGCTTAATAATAATGATTAGGTTTATTGTTTTTTGGTAGAATTGATTGTGGGGTCATCATTGTAATTGAACAATTAAAGCCAAAATTTTAGCTTAAGGGTTTTGCAAAAAGATGAAATTAAAAGGTAAACGACTCGACATAATGACCACTTTAATGTTTATTATAGGTAATGATGAAGTTACTTAAAAGCAACTTCAGGACCTTTTATTTTATTAAATTGAAAAAATGATTTTATCGGGTTTATGTTTATACATATTTGATTATTATATATATGGAAAAAATAATATACTCTTAAGAGTATATAAACTTAGGTACCAAACTAATCATAATACGTCGTTTTGTTTGATATATTTATTATAATATTTTTCAATTTCAATTCTTAACGTGATTTAGTTTTAAGATTTTCAAATTTTCATTATTATCTTCCTCTTGCATCACATCTTTTTGACGAACATCAATTAGGCTATATATATTATAGTTGAAAATGAAAATTATGTAAGAGGAAAATAAATATGGACTTAATAAAAATCTTTGAATGAAATCAAGTTAGAAGTTGAATTATAAGAACATTAGACAATTACAATGTATATATATATTACAAAACGACGTAATATGGTGAGTTTGGGTACCTAAGTTTATATACCCTTAAGGGTATATTCACTTTTATATATATATATATATATATATATATATATATATATATATATATATATATATATATATATATATGAAGCTTAGGAATACTAAGCTGGACATTTTTTTGACAGAAATGGTCCCATCATTTTGCTCTTCATTCTTTACTTATTTTGACATTTTTGGACTTTGCAATAAATATTTTTACACTTTTTAGGAACCTTTTAGTATTTAAAGTTTGGCCACCAAACTTTAACGGTTTGACAATTTTGATCCATTTCTAAAAATTTGCTAATTTCTACCATCCTTTAATTCTTTAACCGTTTTGAAACTTTTGATTCTTATAGTCAAAACTTTTACATTTTTTCATAAACACACGAAAAAAAAAACAGTCCGAGGCAAACTCCGGACTTTTCATCCTTGCACTTTCTACGTCTGTCATATTTATCGATTCGGAAATAATATTGAAAGCTTTTGGCCCCCGTGTAGCGGGGGTAACCTTTCTAGTTAACATTAAGTTAATATCTTTTGCTTAAAAAATATTCTTTATGGTTCAGATGATATAAATGTGCAAGAAACACTATTCAATTCACATGTTAAAAACATCGTTATACATATTTTAGGGAAAACGACTCTTGAGGGTAATTAACTTTTGTGTTTGTACTCTTTTGGTGCCTTTCCTTTTTTTTGTATTCAATATACCATTGAACTTGTTGTTTGTGTTCACAATAACCCTTTTAACCGACTTTTGACCTGTGATAGCCGGTCAAAGGGTTATGGTGAACATAAACAAGTTCGATGGTATATTGAGTACAAAAAAAGGAAATGGACCAAATAAGAACAAACTCAACAGTTGGTTACCCTCCTGAGTCATTTTCCTTGAAAAGTTAAATGAAATTAAAGTTGCAAAATTATCAAAGACTGCAACCTTCTTTGGCTATAACGTATATGAAGAGCGTTTCAGAGGGGTAACTTTGTTAAAACATGGTTTATGCTATGTTTACTGTAGTTAGTTGTTAACGTCTCTTTTGAAAATGATATGATTGTGTATGAGAGGTATATTTATTAGCAAAAACGTTTACCTCAAGGTATATTATGGTGATGTATCTGCAAAAGCAGCATGATATTGTACATATTGATGTTGTATCTCATCCCATGAATTCGATCTTAAAGCTAAGTAAACTAAAAAATCACAACAGTTGGGATTCCACTCGTTTGTAGACTTGTCTAGTATCCATGATACGATAAATCATTCGATTAGAAATGTAAATGTAGTCATGAAATGCGTCTGCTTAGTCAATATTCCCCTAATAAATATTCAAGTGCATTACAAAGTTGTACATGTATGAATAGTGTTCTTTCGTGGGTTATGTTTTGAAGAGAAGCAAGAATGAATCTCATAAAGTCATTAATATAAATAGGAGTTGACATGAGATTTGTTGTAAATGAGTAAAGGGAAAATGACTCAGGAGGGTAACCAACTGTTGAGTTTGTTCTCATTTGGTCCCTTTTTTTTTGTACTCAATATACCATCGAACTTGTTGTTTGTGTTCACCATAACCCTTTGACCGACTATCATAGGTCAAAAGCCGATCAAAAGGGTTATGGTGAACACAAACAACAAGTTCGATGGTATATTGAATACAAAAAAGGAAAGTGACCAAATGAGTACAAACGCAAAAGTTAATTAACCTCAAGAGTCATTTCCCCCATATTTTATATATAATTTACGATTAAACTAACTTTTGTATATATTTAAGTATTTTCAGTGTTTTGGTTAGCGTCAACACCACAACCTCTCATACAACTTGGTTGATTTTATACCAAAACAATTTGGCGCCCACCGTTGGGTCGTGGTGTTCTTATTTCTCTAAAATCACTTCTACACAACTAACCTTATCTTCTTCCTCTATCCCTCCCATTTCTTCGAAATGTCTTACACCATCTCCGAGCAGACCCCCTGGTCAAAGGAAAATTTTCGATGCATCGAAGAAGAATGCTTATCCAATCACTAGCCACGGGAATCCAGGATCCCAAGACCCCCCTGCTTCGATCTCTAACAACAACTCTTCTCAATGATGAAAATTTTGACGTTGGTGGCTTAGTAACAGGAAGACAACAGAACGTTGCTCAAGGAGGTAAAACAGATAAGGGTGGAGAGCCATAAACCCCATGAGGCGACACCGTCAATCTTGCAACCTGGGATCCTGAATTTCGACAACACATGATCCTTAGGGAAATGTCCGGAAAGTACATCTCCAACATTTTTTGCTACCCCAACCGGGGGTGCAATCTCGGACAGTCGAACTCATGTGATCCAGAATCTTGACGAAACTTTCAATACCCCTAATAATAGAAATACCAATAACTTCTTTGAAAGTAACACTTTTAATACTAACTCTGTGAATCTTGATGCAAGAATAAGTTCTGTTATGGCTAAAGAACTTCAGCAACTAAGACAAATGATCATGAATGTATCAGGGGTGGTCCAATATATATGGAAAGTATCCCCCACCAATCACAGGATCTCAAGATTTATCCCCTTGATAGCTGACACTGAAGTTCCAAAGCACTTCCAAACTCCTATCATGAAACCTTACAATGGAACCACGCATCATGAGGACCACATATCACAATATATATATATATATATATATATATATATATATATATATATAGAGAGAGAGAGAGAGAGAATAGAAATCACTCCCATTCCATCACACTTAAAGGAAGCCTGTTTATGTAAGGGTTTTGGCTATACTCCTATAGGATTAGCCTTAAAATGGTTTCTCAATGTTTATCCTTACTCAATTATCTATTTTGCTCACTTTTAAATCTTTTCAATAATCAGTTTTCTTGTAGCATGATATTCGAAAGGATCACTAGTGATCTTTTTCGAGTGGTCCAACATCCTAAAGAATCTCTTAGGGACTCTGTAAGTAGGTTTGGCAGGGAAGCGTTAAACATACCAAACATTAACATGGCTACCATGAAAGCCTTTAAGATAGTTCTGAAGAAGGATTCTTCATTCTATGAAGATCATGTGATGACTTCATGCAAGTGAATGGATGAAGTCGGAAGCAAAGCACTAAGATTCATCAGATTGGAAAGAAGACAAAGAAATAAAAAAAGAGGGATAGCACACCAAATTCCTATAATAACCCTAACAAGAAGGTTGAATCCTCGACCCAAAGATCCTATAAGTCAAAACCATATTCCAAACCTGATCATATGTGGTTAATTCCCTTGACGATGAAGGAAAGGAAGATGAAATTCCCAAGATTAATGATTATTGTTTTTTTGTGGATGTTTTAGGTCTCATCTTTGCTATGTAGGATCTTGGCGACAAAGCAAGATGTCTAAGAAAAGGAGAGAAATCGAACGACTGGAAGGACAAATCTAGGTGGTATGCATATCATGAGGATTTGGGCCACAATATTGAGGATTACATAGCCCTCAGGAAGGAAATTAGCTATCTCATGAGCAAAAGGATATCTTAAAGAGATCCTAAGAATAAGAAAATAAATATCCAAAGTAAAAGAGAAAGATCCTATGAAGATCCTAGTAAAACCAGGATCCCCTCCCTCGAGTGTCATGGTAATTAACATTATTTTTGGAGGATATGATATCTGTGGAACTTCTTATTATGCAGCCAAAAGACACGCCAAAGTATCCAAGACAGAAAGGGAAGAAAGATCCTAAAAGAACACGTTGATAATAGACAAAAAATAGATCACCTTCGATGAACAAGATAGAGAAAACATCCAGGATCCTCACCACGATGGGTTGATGATTACTCTATACATGGTTAATCAATTCATCAGAAGGATATTGGTAGATGGAGGACCCTCAATATACATCATACTTTTAGATGCTCTAACTATGTTGAACATTCCAGATCTGAAATAATCAAAAGATCCTAAGTATTAATAGGATTCAACAGTGAAATGAAGCACACCATTGGAGAAATCATGTTGCCTATTTACATCGAATGGGTAAATTCTATGCAACGCTTTTGTGTTATTGATGATCTATATTCCTGTAATGTCATATTACGTAGGCCCTAGATCCATGACATGAAAGAGGTTCCATAAACGTACCATCAATACGTCAAGATGCCTACCCCATGGGGAACAATAAAGATCATCAGTGATCAACAAGAGTCTAAATAGTTCTATAAGACCTCGATGAAGTCTTTCACGGTACCACGAAAAGCATAATAATTAAGAAAAGGGAAAAAAACATGCTAGAAACAAGAGAATAAGACGTAAAAGAAGTGTCCCTAAACCTTGAGGATCCTGAAGCCAAAATACTCATAGGATCCTCGATACTAGAACAAATCGATCAAGACTTAGTAAAGTTATTAAAAGATAGAAATAAAACATTCACATGGAAACACGAGGATATGAAAGGTATAGATAAATAAATTATAACTCATAAGCTTAATATAGATCCTTCTTTCAAACCTATACATCAGAAAAGAAGGAAGTTTGCGCCCGAAAGGAACCAAATCATCCAAGAGGAAGTTGAAAACTTCTCAAGACAGGAATGATTAAAGAGGTGAAGTTACCAAGGTGGTTAGCCAACATGGTGGTAGTACAAAATAAGAATGGAAAATGGAGAGTGTGTGTGGATTAAATGGATCTCAATAAGGCTTGCCCTAAGGATCCTTTCCCTCTGCTACACATAGACTCTATGATAGATGCCATGATAGTTCATGAGCTACTAACATTCATGGATGCCTCAGATGGATTCCAACAAATTCAGATTGAACCATTTGATCAAGAGGACACTACCTTCATAACCCCTACATATATATTGCTATATTGCTATGCCTTTTAGTCTTAAAAATGCAGGGTCAACGTACCACATACTAGTGAATAGAATGTTCAAGGACAAACTAGGGGATACCATGAAAGTCTACATTAATGACATGGTGGTCAAATCTAAAAGAGCTGAAGATTACCTAAGAGATCTTGAAGAAGCCTTTAATATACTAGATTAACACAATATGAAACTGAATTTGTCCAAATGCCAATTTAAAATGAAGGCAGATAAGTTCCTTAGTTTTATGGTCACCAAGAAGGGAATATAAGTGAGTCCTGGACATATCAAGGACATAATTGATGTAAGATCCCCAAATTCAACCAAAGATATCCAGAGATTTACTGGAAGAGTAGCAACTCTAAACATGTTCATCTCAAGATCCTCAGAAAGGTCCAAACCTTTATACGACATCTTAAAGAAAAATAAGTTGTTCGAATGGACCAAGGAACATGAAGATGCCTTCAAAGAACTCAAAAAGCATTTAATTTCAACACCCTTATTGCTGTAACCATTAGATGAGGAACCTATCCTCCTATATCTTTCAGTATCCTCGTATGTTGTAAGTGCTTTATTGGCCAAGGATCTTGACATGGATCAATATCCCATTTACTATGTAAATAAAAGTCTTTTGGATCTTGAGATCATGTATTCCCATCTCGAAAAACTAATACCTGCACTAGTCATAACTTCTACCAGATTAAGACATTATTTTGAAACTCATACCATACATGTAAAAACTAACTATCCTATTAAGAAATGTTATGAGAAAAACCATAAATCTCAGGAAGAATGGCTAGTTGATTAGTGAAGCTCAGTACATATGACATCCTATACGAGTCAAGATCTGTAATAAAATCAACCTGACAAATTTGTGGATGTCTTTAGTGATGATCTACAAGCTAAAGTAGAATTAGAAGCTCGAAAACTTCTAGAAGAAGAAAATATAGGAAAATGGACGCTCTTTATAGATGGAGCATCCAACTTCAGAGGAACAGGCCTAGGGATCACACTAAAATCATAACAATAGGACATCCTACCCCATGCTGTTAGTTGTGAATTCGACAATGAAGTGGAATATGAAACACTAATCATAGGACTACAACTAGCCAAAGATCTTCAAATCAAGGATCTTCAGGTATACGTAAATTCATTATTAATAACTAGCCATTTTAACAGATCCTATGTAGTAAAGGGTGAAAGACTAGCTCGATACCTTCAAATACTTAGAACCTTAGCCTCAGAATTTGAAAATTTTAGCTTAATCCAAGTTCATAGAGAAGATCATACCAAAGCAGATACACTAGCCAACCTAGGATCTTCTCTCAGGATCCCGTTGGAAACCAAGATCCCGATACTCCACATAATGATCCCGACAATAGAAGATGCAACCAAGAAACTAGAAGACCTAACTACCATAATCGAACAACTGGCATTGCATCAATAGAAGATCCTGATCTAAAACCTCCTCACCATAATCTCAACACTTTGGATCATAGACCAAACATTTAGTATCCACAACAACATCCAAGATCCTATACCCAACCTATTATTTATTACCTCCGAAATGGTACAATCCCAAAAGAAAAAAAAATATGATAGATCATTCAGAATAAGGCTCTCACGTTTTGTGATGATCCAAGGAGTATTGTATAAGAAATCCTTGGAAGACCTATATCCAAGGTGCCTAGAGGATCATGAAGCTATGGAAGTATTGAAAGACATGAACGAAGGGGATTGTGACAACCATACTGGGGCAGTTCCTTATGTTCTAAAGTGTTAAGAACAGGATACTATTGGCCGACCATGAAGACAGATTCCTTCCTACATTCCCATAAACGTGATGTTTGTCAAAGACATAGCAACATCCTTCACTAACCGGAAGAGCCCCTACATCCCATCATTTCACCTTGGCCATTCATGAAGTGGGGAATGGACATAGTTGGTAAATTTCCTAAAGCACCAGGAGGAAAGGTTTTCATGCTATCATTAACAAATTATTTCTCAAAATGGATAGAAGCTAAGGCTTTTCTTCAAGTAATAGATAAGGAGGTGGTCTCATTCATCAAACGAAACATCCTCACTAGATTGGGGATCCTTATAGAGATCATATGTGACAACGGATCTCAATTCATAAGTGAAAGAACATGGAACTTTTGCACCAGTTGGGGAATTAAAATGATAATGTCCACCCCAGTTCATCCTTAAGCTAATGGATCTGCAAAGTCTAGTAACAAGATCATAGTTAATAACCTGAAAAAGAAATTATGTGAAGAGAATGGGAATATGGGTTGAAGAACTTCCTTGCGTGCTATGGGTAGATAGAATCATAGCTAAAACGGAAACATGTAAAACCTCATACTCCTTAGTATTTGGAGTAGAAGCCATGATACCCACAGAGGTAGTAATCCCAATGGTAAGGTACTAACTCCAATCTCAAAGAAAAAATGATAGGATCCTAGTCGAGGATCTCGATACTATCGATGAAATAAGGGACCTCACCAAGATCCGCATTGCAGCTCATCAGCAAAGGATCGCTAAAGCCTACAATAGAAATATTAAGATCTGAAGGTTCCAAGTGGACGACTTGGTTTTAAGAAAAGCATTTCAAAACACCAAGGATCCTAAAGACCTTAAAATGGAACCCAAGTGGGAAGGTCCTTATCTCATCAGTTCAAAAGCAGGAAATAAGGCATATTGGCTAGCTACTCTCGAAGGAACCCTCTTACCAAGATCATGGAACGATTTACACCTTAATGTATATTCCATGTAAGTTAAAGTCATAATATTTCATTATGACAAAGACAAGGTACGCAACTACTCATTAACTTAACTTTTCCATTTTGATTAAATTTTCTCTTTGAGAATACCGACTTAAGCATCAGAGGGATGTTAACCAGGATAACGCTCACCCCAAGATAACATTTGCAACATGTAGAAACTCAAGGATCCTAATCTTCACGAATATAAACTAATCATATCTCCTCAGATCAAGGGTACCTAATCCCCTCTAAGGTTTAAAGAGTTAATAACACCTTTCATCTATGTTAGGTTTCTATACCTCGCTTAGATACACGATATCTAACTATGCGATGTGAATAAGGGGATCATTTCTGTTGGATTAGGTGTCTAAGCCCATAACTATATTTGGTATGTATTTGACCCGATTGTAGCATGGTCCTTTTGGGTTGCCTTCACCAAAGCAACTTGACTGGATGAATAATTGAGAAAGAGGATAAATATGACTTATTAATATATTATGTGAATAATATATTAAAAGAGAAATCATATTATTTAATTAACATTGGTCAAGAATTAATTTAGAATTAATTTTGTGGTCAAAAGAGGTTAACTGAATTAAGGGGACTGATATTATAATTATAAGATAATTGCAAAATGGGTTGAGGATCTCTTGGATAAGAGGTGGACGAAATCTTATGGAAGCCCATAAGTATTTCGTCAAAGGCTAGGTATTCTGGAAGATTCCTATGGGCTGCTTAGAGCCTAAGCAACCGGATTAGGTCTTTGACTGAAACCTAATTCTTCAACTATATAAAGGACCCCTTGGGCACCTCAAATCGCAAACCAGAAACACTAGCAAGATCCTAGAGCCGATTTTGAGCCTCCTCCTTTCTCTCATATTCTCCAACTTGCTTATTGGTATTTGTGATCGATTAGAGGTATTACACTTGTGATACTAAGCTCTCAAAGGTAAGGATTTTCAAGATACAATTCAAAGGTCACATTCTTACTTGTTTAATTATGTTGATTTCTATTTCTATATGATAGATTTAGGGTTTACAAGCTTTGGATGATTATTGCATATACAATTAGAAAAACCTAGATCCAAAGCTTTAGGGTTTGCATGTTCACCATAGGACTATTGTTCTGCTCAAAACTCAACAGTGGTATCAGAGCTTAGGTCGTTTCTCTGTTGTATTTGATGCATAGCTAAATTGTTCAAAGCTGAAAATGTCGAAAAAAACCGCATCTGCTTGATGAACTCGTCGAGTACCCTGGTGAACTCGACGAGTCAGGGCTACTCGACGAGTCTAGTCAGTGACTCAGCGAGTTGGTTCGTTTTTTAGCAGATTTTTTGGGATTTTAACTAGAATTGGGTTGGGATAATTACCATAAATGTTTTTAACTGATAAAATTTGATTTTTTCAATATGGTATTGATTATCCTCATCCAATTAGAAGATAATAGTTAACTAATAAGATAATTACTTGTTTATATGATAAAATAAATTATTTGTATTATTTAATATCTTGCCATAAATTGAATTATGTCAAATTTAGATAATCACAAATTATTTGATTAATTAAATTATTTGAAATTTGGTCTAGAAGATTTTGAAAAGTTTCAAAACTTGCCATTAAGTTTTCGAATTTAAAATTTTGATTAATAGTTTTAATTTTGAAATATTCAAATTCTAAACCCTAGAATTTTACAAGTTTAAAGTTCAACCCTTATACTATTATAAATTTATAAGATTAATAATTATATATATATATATATATATATATATATATATATATATATATATATATATATATATATATATATATATATATATATGTATAAGATAAGTTAGTCTTACCGTTAGTAGGTCTCATTCACGAAGTTGGTCTATAACGGGTGTTTAAGGAAGCAGCCTATAAAATTACCGTCATTGGGTATCCACTCTTACCTACCGTACTATTGACTAGTTGAGGGTCGTTAGCCAAGCGGGTAGGATAGGGCAAATAATTCCTCCTTAATAAGTATAATGATTATATAAAGTAACTAAATGTTTTTATAAATTCTCAATCTTAGCTACTTTAGAAAAAGTGTAAAAATGTATGCTATTCTATGAAATTGCACTTTGCACTTTGCCAAGTCGTTAACATATAATCCTTACCCCTATACACAGATATAAACGCTATCAAACACATAACCACACATGCATGTCAAAGAACGAATAAGTAACAGACATACTGCTACTAGGACACGTTTTCTAGGCCAGATCCCCCTTTCTCAATACATCGAACCCTTGGGGCACATTGGCTAATACTGTTCCCTCATACCTGAATACATTGGGACACATTGGCCATGCCTGATCCCCCTTACTCAATTCGTCGAGCCTGTGGGACACATTGGCTACACCCGATCCCCACTAGGATATGCCAAGTCCTACCATGAATAATCCTCAATACATGAGGGAAACCAGTAGGCTCTATCTCGGCTAGTACTACCCGCATAAACAACACATAGCACACATGAGCTAACATAAAGAGAATATAACACAATAAGGTGTTGATGAACTCACCTCCAAAAGCAATGCAATATCTAAAGCAACTCGGGACTCACTCACACCTTCGTGTCATTCATACTTCCTAATGATAATGATTTAAGTTACGTTTAGTTACTTATATACCATAATTATGCAAATAGACAAAGGGGTTAAATTTATGCTTTCTACATAAAAATTAGGGTCAGTTCGGGACCTATTTTTCCCACCTTAAACTCCATATTTTAGAAAATGATATTTTGTGCACATAGTTCATGTCCTTAGATTTAAAATTAGTACTTGAACGTCTCCATATGATTTTTCTATGATTTATGGCCAATTTTACAAAACTATCTCACATAACAGTCTAATCCAAAGTAGTTTGGGTAAATGGTCGTTTTTACCCTAGCTACAGGCATTTCTGGATTTCAGTAAAAACTAATGAAGTGTAGAGTACTCATATACGAAACTTTGTGCATTGATTTCGACCAAAAAGGGCTTGCCATCACCGAAATCCGATCTTTTAAAGACTGAGACATATTAGGGAAAAATCCTGAAATCACAGCTTTGGCTTTTTAGGGTTACTTAGCTTCTTAACACACTAAGACCCAATCCAAAATGGCTTATTTTATGGAAATAAGTTCTTAAAATAAGTGTTAATCCATTGAGTCACAATTTCTATAAACATTATAATCCCAAACTCCATAGTACATTTTTTGGAAGGAACAAAGTACAATGTTGAGATATTAAATCCATCAACTAGGGTTAGGGTTTTTCACTTAACCCATTAAGATATAGAGAGTTAACACCTTTGAATATATTTGGGATAGTCAAAATTGGAAAAAGCACTTTCCTAGGATGAGCGATATTAAATATTCCATAAGAAAACCTTGTGACGTAGGCAATCCTCTTTTCTTTTACTTATCTTTTTCATGCCCAACATCTCTCTGGATATGTCGGCTCTGTCGTTGTCTCTTTGAGGAGTTTCTCCGCCATTCTTCCTCCAAAAATTAGTAACCTTAGCATACAATCGTCTAGCAGAGTTACAATAGATATTTCTTTGTTAAACTAACAAAATATTATCATTCCTAACCAAATCCCTATCTATTTTAATGTTTTTCAATTGAAGCTCTACGTTCTCTATCATACTTTTCTTAACCTATAACGCCTGCAGATCCGGGCTAGTCAAATTAGAGGCAATAAGTGTCGAAAATGACTTTTCGACAACAGATTATTTAGAATAAATAATCTTAACCAAGTTGTATAATATGTCACAAGGTTTCCGCACATAAAAAGAACGCCAAAATCCGAGTTATAACGAAGAAGTTATGACCCGTCGAAGTTTCGCGACGGAACCGGGAAGCGTAAATAGTGAATTTACAATAGAGCGAGATTTAGCTTTAGCGATCTAAACGAAAGTTGTAGAATACGTTAAACCTAGAGTGTCCATAAAAAGAACGCCGAAATCTGACTTCGTATGAAGAAGTTATGATTTTTCGAAGTTTCGGATTAGTAGTGTACAACCCGAAAATCAAATAATAGAACGAACGGTTTTTAGCTGACACAACCTAAACGAGAATCGAAGATCTCGTTAAGAGTAGCGTAACGAGAAAAGGATGGGCAAAAACGGACGAAGGATGAAGAATTTATGAATTTTTAACGGACCAATCCTGTCCCGGCCTGTTAATAATGTAACTTTCAAAATAAAGTCAAAATTAGCCGACAGAGTCTAAAAGAAAGTTATAGAGTACGTCTCACCTTCGCGCGGATATAAAGAACGTCAAAAACGGATCTCGTACGCGAAAGTTACAAAATTTTAAAGTTGAAGCATGAAATTGCGAGACCTGGTGAAGAATCGATGACGTCACAGTGATCTAGACCGTCCATCGCAAATCAGAGGTCGCCTCGGATTCAGACACGTCGCTCCTCGTCTACGCCCCGCATCCGAAGTCGGTACGCCCCGCGTACCCTCGCTCTTATCCGCTCCGAGTGCAAGACAGCTGAAGGCTCGCTGACAGCCTCATCCAAAGTTACGCTCCGCGTAGCCAAGGATTACGCCCAGCGTAGTCTGAGGCCTCGCAGCTGTAAAAGGGGGGCGAGGGTCTTCGGATTTCTCACACCATTTTCCCTCTCTCTCTAGATTTCATTCTCTCTTTATGGGTTTTAACCCTCCCCTAAGCCTAGATGATCCCCTAGCACCCTAAGGAAGCCTAGAGGCTCCCGGAGTCCCGAGAAAAAGGGGTCTTTCGGTTTCGGAAACGCTGCTCCGAGCAAAGCTCGGTTTTCTTTAAAACTCGATGTAAGTGAGCTACGCTTACGCAATTTTTAATATAGCTTCCAAATAATTATAGTAATGTTATTAGGTCCTTAAAATAATTATTTGGGCTATTATTATGAGTTATATTGAGTGTTATTTAACGCTTATATAATAATAATAATAGTCAGACTATTAATTTGTCACAGTTATCGTTAGACTAAACCCTAGTGGTATTGATAGTAGGTTTTAAAATTGTTTTGAGAGTATCGAAGCGCTGTCCGAGTGTTGAGTCACCACCGTATCAAGTGAGTGCATAGTTACTTTCATCTTACACATAGATATGAAGTATTTTATGTAAATTACATGCTATGTGTGCATATTATCTGAATACTTGCTGTTTATGCTGGATGAACGATTTAATACATGTTTTAAATGATTTAAACTGTATATGTATTTTATATCTACAATAATGTTGGGGTAAACATGGGTAGATATGATAGATGGAATATGAGTTGAATCATGAGTTGAGAGGTGTTATAGACCACAAGGTGAGGGTGAGAGGTGGACGATGTAAGAAGCCTTTTTCCCAAATGATGGCCCCGTCATTCAGCAGAGTATGGATGACAACCACAGACTATTCTAGATAGTCCAGTGGAACGCTAGCAGGCTCGCAACCTGTTGGTGTTGTGAACGATGTGTTCACCCGGTGTACTCTAAACCTTGGTGACCATGCAGACTTGGTGCCTAAACCTTGGTGATCATGCAGATTTGGTGCCTAAACCTTGGTGATCATGCAGACTTGATGCCTAAACCCTGGCGACTATGCAAACTTAGTGCCCGTTGTGTAAACCGTGGCAACGATGGATTTCTTGGCGATTCCTC
This sequence comes from Lactuca saligna, assembly GCF_052625555.1. Classification (NCBI taxonomy): domain Eukaryota; kingdom Viridiplantae; phylum Streptophyta; class Magnoliopsida; order Asterales; family Asteraceae; genus Lactuca; species Lactuca saligna. Next base: position 11,065,885 of record NC_136425.1, on the reverse strand, counting down.
AGGATAATCCTTAGGAATGAATGAACGAGTAATAACTGATTCTTAGGGTAGATCCTTAAGAGCAAAGAAGATAATGGGGATGGGTAATTAGGTTGATTGTTTGATTGTTAAACATAATAATTATATTATTGTGGGTTGAAAACCCTATGTACTCACCAGGTTTCCCAACCTGACCCACTCAGTTTATTTATATCACAGGTGTCGATATGAAGTGACATTACACTGAGAGATTAAAGAGATGTAGATCACTAGTGTAAATAAATGTAAGTTTCGTTTATGTTTATGTTCCTGTATTGACGATGACATCCCAAACGTTTTAAAATGAATAAAATATGTTTCTTCGAAAATGTTTTGATAACGTATTTATTGTATTTTTCTAAGAACAAATTCCGCAATATTTTTATGAAAAGAAGTACTTTGATTTTTATAAAGCATAAACAAAATCGGTCTTTTCTGGCCGTGAAAATGGGGATGTCACATAACCTCCATCTTATTTCGAATATCATATATTAATGATTTCGATTTTTCAGCTTCTCTATTCATGGAAATCCACATATCATTAAGATAAGAAAGAGTATCATCAAAATCTATGAAAACTGCATGATAGGTACTAGACACAATATTAAGAGATTCAAGAAGATTACGTACCTTTGCAGTCATTGGTGATTTGTCAGCTCCAGTTCAGACAAAGCAATTTCTACTAACCTTCTCATCCTTTGAATAATCCTCTTCGAACTGGGCGAACATTGGTCCATGGGTTAGATTCCTCATTTCCTCATCCTCAGACCTGGATCACCAGATTTGATATGTCCCATCACTATCATCTTCTCCATTCGCCATCAAGGAGATTCTCTTTGTCCGTTCCTTCAACTGCTCAATTTTATCAGCGTAAGATGCTTCATCTTTCACCCTCTCCTTCTCCCCTTCCTTCTTTCGCAACATGCAGTATTTTTCCAAGTGATTCGAACCATTGCAATAGTTGCAATCATAGACCGAATCCCCTTTCAGTTTTAGTGGCTTCTTCTCTATCACAGTCTTTCCATCCTTCTTCTCATCCTTCGACTCCACTCTTGCACCTTTAGGTGTTGAGCTATTCGCTTTAAATTCACTACTGTTCTTGTACTTTGAATTAAACGGATTTTTGAAAAACTTTTTCACTTTATTATTTGAATAATAAGCCACCGCTTCATCCTCAGAATTCACCAAAAATCCTTCTTCTTCAACATCCTCTTGTTCATCGGATTCAATTTTAGAGTCCTTGGCAGTCACTTTGTACATTAAGACCAATGGTCCTTCTTGATGGGTTTTATACAAAAGAACAATCCTATGTGCTCATACAAAACCCTGAAGCTTGGATCTAGGCTTCTCTATTGTACATGCAATTCATCCAAGACTTACAAACCCGGATCTATCATACATTGAAAATGAAATCTAGAATACAACAAGTTTAGAAGATACCTTTCAATGATTGCAAGAAACCTTGATCTTCAAGAGGCTTATTGTCACAAGTGTAACACCTCTAATGGCTCAGAAACACCACAAGCAAGAGAATGATGTAAAGAAGAGAGGATGAGAGGCAACAATTGGGTCTAAGCTTCCAAGGGATCAAGTGGCCGATTTTGCTAGCCCTAGGGGTCCTTATATACTTGAGCTTCTAGGGTTTCAGTCAAAACCCTAATAGGATGACTTAGGCCCTAAGTAACTTGAGAACATTCCAAAATAAGGCCCCTTTGGACAAATTCAAGATGGACTCATCCTAGATTTCTTCCACGCCTTAATCCATGAGGATTCTCAACCCAATATCAACTATCACACAATTGACAGTTCTAGCCCCCTTTATTTAATTAATGTCTTTTAGCCACATAATTAATTATTGTCTAATATTAATTAAACTATATGATTTCTCTTTTAATATATTATTCATATAATATATCAATAAATCATAATAACCTCTCTCTCTCTCCTTAAATCATCCTAACAACTTGCTTTAGTGAAGGCAACCCAAAAGGACCATGCACAACCGGGTCAAGTACATACCAAATATAGTTACGGGCTTAGAGACTAATCCAACACTTCTAAGCTAAACTTCCTTTCATCAACAATCTCATTAATCACACTTTCATGGGCTTTCAGAACGTTGTACAAATCAGCCAGAGAATAACCATCGAAACTCTATTGAGTTTTGATCATCAAGCTTATGTTCCTCCATTCCTTTTATAACCCCATCAAGTAAGTCAAATTGTATTCTAGAGTCGAACGAGTGACACCATAACGAGTACACTTAAAGATCAATTCATTCAAGCGATCATAGTATAACTCAATGGTTTCGTTGTCTTTCTGCTTAAACTCACCCAATTCCAACAGGTACTATTTCACTGTACTTTTCTAGGTCTTTTCACTGCCTTGATATTTCTCTTTCAACGTATCTGAAATTTCCTTCGTGGTTTTTCAACTTCGAACATAGTTGTAAATTACTTGTGGAATGGCATCGCATAGTTCTTGAAGACATTTCTTATCATTTTCTTTATGTTTATATGTTTGCAAAGCAACATCATCAGAAGAAACAGTAGTTCCGACCTGTTCAATCCTTCTAGGATGATAGTCTCCACTTGTGATATACCTCCAAAGATCTTCATCGATGCCATTGAGATAATCCTCCATTCGATCGGCCCACTGCTCATAATATTCAGGTATGAGCATTAGAATCTTCGTAGATGATCCAAGCAAATGAGAAAAACTTGACATAGTGTTCATGTTGAAGTTCGCCGTTTTTGTACGGACAAAAGTGATTTTTGATTTCAGAAAAGAGATCTAATGGAAGAATGAACCAGAAAATGATCAGGAAACCCTCTATCTAACAATCTAATTGAAGGATCGAAATAAATCAATCAATTAACACAAGTTTTCTTAATCAATAATGCATAAAACTTTGAATCGGAAAGAGTGATTCAAAAATATTGAAAAGTACGAGAAAACTAGAACTGGCTAAATGTATCCTGCTCTGATAACAATTGAAGAGTGATCGAGTTTAGAAAAGGAAATCAATCACTGAAAGCAATAAGAACATGATCGTAAATAATATCTGATTGGCTCATTAATTGTCTGAAAAGTACACGAGTTCTAGAGAGATAATACAAGAACGAAACGTGAAAAGCTACTCTCTACTCCTATACTTACTCTATTTATAGAGTGATACACACGCACAAAAATATGCAATGACTAGACATTGGAATTCGACATCAACATGTGCCTTGAAAAATACATACACTTCGAAGTAGGGTCGATAGCACAAAAAACACTCAGTTTACATCAAAATTCTAATTTGACACTGTGTTTATTTTTATCTCAAACTTGACACTGTGTTTTCAAATTTGTTACAGTTCTGACCAGTTGACCGGTTAACCAGGTTACATGTTGACGTGGCATGATGACTTGTCAGTTCTGATGACGTGACATGTTGACATGATATGCTAACGTGTCAAAATTGATTTTTTTTCCACGAAAAACACTAAGTTTTCATTTTTTCGATTTTGACACTAAGTTTAATTTTTTCTTTCAATTTTGACACTATGTTTTTTTGTTCCAAATCAAACATTATTTTTTCCAATTTTGCTCAATGTTGACAATTTTCAGTGAAAAACCGTAGTTTTGTATAAATATAAAGTTTTTTTTTACATTCAAACCATAATTTTATATATAAATATGTATTAGTTATATAAAAACCGTATTTTATATTAAATACGCAACTTTAAAATGAGTTTGAAGGGTTCGAGACGTGTAGTTGATCAAAACCCGGATGTCAAATTTGTAACCCGTAAATTTTTTACGTCTTATTAAAAGCTTATGGTTGATTTGATTCTCATGATATAACTAATGCATATTTATACATTATGCTTTGAATAAAAAAAAACAACAAAAAAACACCTTGTATTTAAATAAAAATGTTGTTTTTAAACAAAAATATAAATATAATATATATATATATATATATATATATATATATATATATATATATATATATATATATATATATATATATATATATATACGGTTTCAAATGAAAAATGGTCAAAATTGAACAAAATTTGATAAATGATATTCAATTTAGAACAAAAAAACATAATGTTAAAATTGAAAAAAATTTAAATTTAGTGCCGAAATCGAAAAAAATAAAAACTTAGTGTTTTTTGTGGAAAAAAAATCAATTTTGATACGTCAGCATATCATGTCAGCATGCCACATCATCAAAATTGACACATTATCATGTCACGTCATTTTGTAATCTGGTTGACCGGTCAAGTGATCAGAATTGTAACAAATTGAAAAATACAGTATCAAATTTGAGACAAAAAAAAACAGTGTCAAATTAGAATTTTGGTATAAACTGAGTGCTTTTTGTGTTGTTTACCATTCGAAGTACATGAATTAACATCTAAACAAACTAAAACTAATTTCGACTTCTCACTATACATTTCGCACCCTACAAGTTCGCAAGTTCTCTCTCTCTCTCTCTCTCTCTCTCTCTCTATTAATATTTTTTAGATTAAAAGTTTGTGTTTTTTTTCTTTTGTTTGTTTTCTCTCAAAATTCATAGAATGAGTTAGATCGAGTATTTCGTATTGCTTATCACTGATGGAAGATGAAAGTTTGTTAATTCTCAACTATTATATGTTTGATCACCGGGATACATTCTGATAATGAATTTTGAGAGAAAACAATTTGAAGAAAAAAATCAAAAACTTTTAATCTAAAAAAAATATATATTTTCTCATATATAGTAGGTGCAATATAGTAGTCAACTTCTAAAAAAAAATAGTCAAAATGATTAAAAAAAACCTAAGTTTTCCTTGAGGAAACCGTAAGTTATGAGTGTGTATGAAACGGTTTGGTTCAGTTATTAGTTAAAACCGAACCATAACCACTACAATTGGTTAATGTATTTCGATAACCATTGAGTAGCGTTTATTATTGTTTTTTTTAAACGATTTTAATCGGTTAATAGTTATGGTTAATGATTAATATCGGTTAATCATAAGCGTCCTAGATGACATAAAAATAAAAATAATTTTCTATAAAAATTGAAAAACCATAAAGTCTATTGTTATAAAAAGTAAATGATATTGTGTATATAACTGTATTGATAGAGATTTACTTATAAGATCTAATTGCAAATAATTACCCTTTAAATTTTTAATTCCTAATAAAATTATATACCATATATTTAATATTATATTATATTAAAAACATTTATTAATATTATTAGTTCGGTTCAGTTTTAGATAAAAACCATAATCAAACCATATGTATTCAGTTAATCAGAATTAGAAATCATACCATATATTTTAGTAATGGTTCGGTTAAAATGATTCAGTTATATTGGTTAATTTGGTTATGGTTCGATTGGCTAATATGTTCATCCCTACCTTAGGTTTTTCAAAAACTAATCTTTGGGATCCTTCAAACCTTTGAGAGCAAACTGTAGGTTTCTAAAAACCTACAGTTTTGATTTTGAAAATGAAAAAAAAAAACCTTTATATAGATTTGTCTAAACCGTAGGTTTTAGATGAAAAAATAGGTGAAAGCTACTGTTATAATGACTATTATGAGATGAATGTTAATTTTTTACTAAAGGTTATTAAGTTATTTGTGATTATGGCCGGTTTATTAATTTTCTCTAAATAAATAGGCCTTAACGATGTCGACGTTGGTCACCTCACTTATACAATTACATTTAGATAAAATAGTTGTATTAGTGAATACAATTTTTCCAAGCCCTTCCCGGCCCATTTAACTCCTTATTTAGAAACAAAATAATATTAGTTATTAGTCTATGCAAGATTATAAAGCCCTAATACAATTAATTATTTTCTTTCTATTTATATGTATATATAGAAACAATAATTTAATTTAACACAAACTACTTAAATTATTATAATATAGTTTGAGTTGAAGTACTCAAGCTGGCTCAGAATTGAATCCCTGATCATATGAATGACTTGGTCCTAATCATTTAGAAAAAGGCCGGGCCTTTTGAAGTGCAGCCCATCACTCTTTCTTTGCTAAAATGCTAAATGCTAATAGCAAATAGCCTAATAGTAATACTACAAATTGCATAAAGAAACCCGGTTCCATCTTTTCTAACAACAAACAATACACAATATACAATATGGTAATTTGAATGCATGATCTTTAAAATACAATGGTGGTTAGAACGCTCAGAATCCCATTGTGTGCAATTTTGCAATCTTTAAGATATATACTTTGTTAGTAATCATGCTGCAAATTGCTATTTTGAGATAAAAATATCTCGTATGGAGTTGATTGTCACCCGTTACTTGTATCTTGCTATTGGTCTATTCCTATAAAAAGGTCTCTGTTTCGTTTTTTAATTGAGGTAAAACTAAAATAGATATACTTGTTGTTGATGATCAAATGGGCGACTCGAAGATACAATAACAAGTCAAAATTGATATAAAATTTGAAGTCATGGGTTGATTTGTCAAATTTTCTCTTATTTGTTCAAAAGTTTATAAATAATTAGACCTTCTTTGCAAAAATTTAACGTTTCTTAAAACCACTAACGCCTGATTTCTGGTACGCATTTATTTATGATTTATTCATTTTAGTAGAGCTACTCGACGAGTTGGGAGCCCCAGACTCATCGACTAGAAGTGAGATTGGACGCGGGGTTTTGAGTAATCTACTCGACGAGTTGAGAGCCCTCAACTTGGCGAATAGATTTACCAGAGTGAAACCCTAATTTTGCGGTTTTGCACTCTATTTAAGCATCTTAATCTCCATCTTATGGCATCATTTCCAGCCTCCAAGTCCCAAACCCTAATCCACAAAACCCTAGAGCTCTCTGTGAGCTTGTGAGCTATTTTGAGTGATCTTTGTGTGTTCTTGAAGCTTAAAGAAGAAGAAGGAGCTAGAAGGTTCAAGGAGAAGATAGTAGATCCAGAGACTTCCTTCCATCCTTATCATTTTCTGGTAATCAAGTCTCTAACTTAGCTATTAGTTCATTAGATCTCCTTATTTCCATTTTATGAGGGTTTTGGTCCAAGAAGCTCAATCCTTGGGAAATGGACGTCCTAAGTGACTTACCTTTCAGATCTGGGATCTAGAAGAGGTTTCATGGCATAAAGGTGCAAAAGTTATGACCATGGAAGCCCCATACAAGCTTTAAGGTGTTGTTATGGCCTTTTAAGCCCCAAAAGGCAATGAATGGAAGGAAAGTCTGAGGCTTTATCTGTTTATTTGGTGTCTAGGACCTAGATCTTGGCTTTCATGCTTTGGTTTGGAGTGATAAGGCTTTTAGATAAAGATCTATGTCCTAAAGAGCTAGGGTTTGAGCTAAACCCATTCAGAAGGACTATTGACGGGTAAAGTTGAAAACTTTACCCTTATAAGGGCATTTCCAGTATGTAGATCAAGTATGAGGTTTGGATATGGAGTGTAGGGACTTAATCTTTTAAGATGACCCAAACAGACCGAGGAACTCGGCGAGTCCAGAGAGGGACTCGGTGAGTCTGCGTAGGGACTCGATGAGTTGATTCGCCAAATCGCGACTATGAGTAGCCAGGGAACTCGACGAGCCAGGGGGTGACTCGGCGAGTTGGATCGCGATTTAAGGTTTTTTGAGTTATAGAACTTGGCAAGTTGATAGGTCAACTCAACGAGTTTGGTCAACCAAGAATGTTGACTTTGATAAGAATGTTGACTATAACCAAGGGTAAAAAGGTCATTTTACCCTTAGAAGGATTCCTAGTTTTTGACTAAGTGATTATTGTGATAATGATAGTCAGGGAGTCGTTTGAGCAACAGTCGAAGATTCCTCACATGAGATTCATAGTTAGCATACTAGGTGAGTTTCCTTCAGTAGGAAAGGGTCGAAGGCACCAATGCCGACCCGTGTAGAGTAGCTAAGTGTGGGATGGGATCGTATCTTAGAATCAATATGTTTAGTAGCTATGTGTGGGTTGGGCCGTATCTTAGACTTGTTTATGATTAGTAGCTAAGTGTAGGCCGGTCCCATATCTTAGTATTATCTGATTATGTTTATGAACTGGTAGATTATGCTATAGTTGTTGTCTGCGTGATACTTGTATTTATATTTTAGTTACCGGAGTGTGGGCGGGGGACCGTATCTCTAGGATAGCAGAGCGTTGGCAAGGCTCGTACCTCCTAGCCAGCTGAGTGTAGGCGAGGCCTGTATCTCTTAGTTAGTAGAGTAAGCACGAGGCCCATATCTCTGAGATAGCTGAGTGTGGGTGAGACCCATATCTCATAGTTAACCGAGTGTGGGCGGGGGCCTGTATCTCCTTGAGTGTGGGCGAGGCATGTATCTCCTAGCTACATGTTATATGTTATGTGTATGGTATGGGGTAGTTTGGGGGACTCATTAAGGTTCGTACTTACAACTTTCAGTTTTGGTTTTAGGTACTTCCGGTAGCAAAGGGAAGAGTTCGGGATGATTGCAATGAACACACCATCCCTTCGCCCTGGGATGTTTAGACTTTGATATTTTGAGATATGATTTTGATACAACATTTTGTATGATGATTTAAGATACATAACTTATGATTTTATTGATGTTTGATGGATTATGTTTTTTCTTAAATGATTTTAAAACAGAATTTTTGGACCGTATTTTTGGGATGTTTCAAGTTGGTATCAAAGCCTTGGTTTGAGGGATTCAGTTACACTCTCGGGTGTGTCTGAACACAAACTAAGGGCTTAGTATGAAAATTTTTCAAAAGAAAAATCATTTTTATAAAAAGAACTTTGAAAAGAGAAAAGAGTGTGGTGCATGCAATTAGCTGAGCTCAAGTATGTACTTCCAAATTACCCATACAAGTTTATGTTATGATATGCTTATGAGAACTGCATGCTATATTAGGACTAAGTATCTTGGAAGGATTCCTTATGTGCCTGTTATATGTGTATCAAGTTTATGAACTGCATGCTAGTACAAATTAGTCAGTGATATGATGGCCTGACTAGGATAGGCTTGATTATGTTTACTCAATGCTCGAATGCTACTTGCTTTGTGCTTTTAGGAGTTCTAGTAATCTTGTACTAACTAGTAAACGAATATGTTAAGTTACATATTGCAAAGACTAAATAATTTCAGAAAGTTAGGTGTAGCTCTATTTCGCAACTCTTGTTTGAGTCCAACCGTTATAGGGTAGGATCTCTCATTCACAGAATTATCTAGTCTTAGTGATATGTAATAGTATTCACGAGCTAGTTAAAGGGAGATAGCAGGGACTTCTTATGTAGCTGATGGCGGAGAGTGGGATGGTGATTACCTTAAGGCAAGCCTAGTATGAGAGTAACGCGTGAAGCAGTAGTACTAGAAGGGACTTGGTGAAGTCAAGGCTGTTCTTGTGGAAAGTACATATAGATGTGGAAGGTAGTATAGGCCCATACCACTGAAAGCATAGGATCCGTACTCGAATCAAGGAAGGTTGAGATGAATCTAGGGAACTTGTGTTATATGTGATCCCTCGAGATATGATTAGTATTTTGATGTTTGTTATGATGTGTTTACAAAATGGAGGTACTATGCACTAGACCAGTTGGCAATTCAGGCGCCGGTGAGGGATCAGGCTCGGGCTCTGGACCCGGGCAGCGAGATGACCAAACGAGGGAGTTCATCTCCTCTGAGATCACGTGCAATATTCTAGATCAGACTCCTACGATCTTCGGCATGACCAAGGAGGGTATTTTGTAGCTTTTCGATGAGAGACTAAGTGCCTTCCACACTGAGGTGGCGGCCATGATGGGGTCGCTCACACTGACATTTAGGGAATTCAGAGCTTGTAGAGCTCCCGATTACCATAGGGCTCAGGACCCCATTGCGAGTACTAGATGGTTGGCGGATGTCGCCAATGCATTCCGCACCAGCAGATGTCCAGAGAGGGACAATGTTCGACTTGCGTCCTGTCTTCTGAAGGAAAAAACACGTGACTGGTGGGAGGAGGTCGGACATACCATTGGTGATGATGCAGCTCTTGATGCTCTGACTTGGAGTGACTTTTCGGACAGGTTTAGGGCCGATTTTTCACCTATGATAGAGGTGCAACAACTTGCTAGGGAGTTCGAAGATCTCCAGCAGATGACTGAGACGGTGACAGAGATCATCGCTATGTTCAGGGAGTGGGCCCTTCTCCTTCCGCAGTATGTGGCGGATGAGGAAATGAAAAGGGCCCGATAACATGAGATGTTGCGGTGTGATATCCTCTAGTTTATGAGCCGCTCTAGCTGCAAGATACTGGAGGACATGATTGCTAGGACGAGAGAGAGAGAGAGAGAGAGAGAAAAAAAAAAGAGAAAGAGAGAGAGAGAGAGAGAGAGAGAAAAAGAAAGAGAGAGAGAGAGAGAGAGAGAGAGAAAGAGAGAGAAAGAGAGAGAGAAAGAAAGAAAGAGAAAGAGAGAGAGAGAGAGAGAGAGAGAGATAAAGAGAGAGAGAGAGAGAAAGAGAAAGAGAGAGAGAGAGAGAGTTGGCTTTGGAGATGGAGAGGAAAAGGAAACCATGGGGGTTCAGTCAGGGATTGTGGCAATAAGCCCAAGTTAGATTCCAAAGGGAAGGGTCAGTAGGGTCGAGGCCATTGTGGCAAGTGTGGCAGGACACATGATGGGGTATGCAGGGTAGGTAGTTCGGGTTGCTTTAAGTGTGGCCAAACTGGACATTTGAGCAGGGATTGTATAGCCACTACCACCGCCACGACAGTACATGACTGATTTACTTCCAGTGTAATAAGAGGGGACACAAGTAGTCCCAGTGCCCGAGTTAACAGCAGCAAGTGTAACGCCTGCAGATCCGGGCTAGTCAATTTAGAGGCAATAGGGGTCGAAAACGACTTTTCGACAAAAGATTATTTAGAATCAATAATATTAACCAAGTTTTATAATATGTCTCAAGGTTTCCATACATATAAAGAACGCCGAAATCCGAGTTATAACGAAGAAGTTATGACCCATCGAAGTTTTACGGCAAAACCGGCACGGCACCGAGAAGCGTAAATAGTAAATTTACGATGGAGCGACTTTTATCCTTAGAAATCTAAACGAAAGTTTTAGTATATGTTAAAACAAGAAAATACAAAAAAAGAACGCCCAAATCTGACTTTGTATGAGGAAGTTATGATTTTTCTAAGTTTCGGCTTAACAATGCACGACCCAAAACTCGAATTTTAGTTCGAGCGGTTTTTGTCTTACGCGACCTAAATGAGAGTTGAAGATCTCATTAATAGGAACTCAACAGTAAAAAGATAGACGAAAACGGAGTCCGAATGAAGAAGTTACGAATTCTTCGCGATCATTTAATAGTCTAAATGCCTCCTACTGTTAAGTTTGAGATCGGTCGAGAATTAGCCGACGAAGTCTAAATGAAAGTTGTAGATCTTGATTTTACCTACGCGTTGAAAAAAAGAACATCGAAAACGGAGCTCTTTTGCGAGAGTTATGATTTTTCTAAGTTTGAAGGCTGATACGCGATATTGGGTGACGTGTCGCGATCACATCCATTGCTTTCTCTCCAAGGAAAGCCATCAGATGATGACATGTGGAACCAAATAGGCAAGTAGGTCCTCCTACTCGGCGAGTTCGTCAGGATTTCACCCTATAAACAGAAGTGTCGGGTTTCTCTCATTTCTCACACCTTTCCCCACTTCTTTCTCTCTCCACACTCTCTCTCTAGCCTACCTTAAGCCCCCTAAAGCCTAGGTAAACCCCCTAGCACCCAAAGGAAGCCCCGAGGCTCCCAGAATCCCAAGAAAAAGGGTCTTTCGGTTCGGAAACTCTACTCCGGCGAAGCCCGGTTTTCGAGAAAACCCGTTGTAAGTGAGCTACGCCTACCCTATCTTTAGCATAGCTTATGTCTCGATATAGTAATGTTATTAGGTCTTTAAAATAATTATTTGGGCTATTATTATGAGTTATATTGAATGTTATTTAACGCTTATATAATAATAATAATAATAATAATAGCTAGACTATTAATTAGTCGCGGTTATCGTTAGACTAAACCCTAGTGGTAATGATACTAGGTTTCGTCAAGGGATAATTGTTTTAAGAGTAACGAAGTGTTGTCCGAGTGCCGACTCACCATCTTCCCAAGTGAGTGCATAGTTACTTTCATCTTACACATAGATATTAAGTATTTAATATAAATTACGTGTTATGTGTGCATATTGTCTGAATACTTGCTGTCTATGCTGGGTGAGAGATTTTTATACATGTTTTAAATGTTTTAAACTGTATACGTATTTTTATATCTACAAAATATGTTGGGTAAAACATGGGTAGATGAAGGACGAGGGGTGAAAGCTGAAATAGAGGAATATTAAGCATCTTAATCTACTCGACGAGTTGAGAGCCCTCAACTTGGCGAGTAGGTTTGCCATAGTGAAACCCTAATTTCACGGTTTTGCACTCTATTTAAGCATCTTAATCTCCATCTTATGGCATCATTTCCAACCTCCAAGTCCCAAACCCTAATCTGCAAAACCCTAGAGCTTTGTGTGAGCTTGTGAACTATTTTTAGTGATCTTTGTTTGTTCTTGAAGCTTGAAGAAGAAGAAGGAGCTAGAAGGTTCAAGGAGAAGATAGTAGATCTAGAAACTTCATTCCATCCTCATCATTTTCTGGTAATCAAGTCTCTAACTTGGCTATTAGTTCATTATATATCCTTATTTATGTTTTATGAGGGTTTTGGTCCAAGAAGCTCAATCCTTGGGAAATGGACGTCCCAAGTGACTTACCTTTCAGATCTGGGATCTTGAAGGGGTTTCATAGCATAAAGGTGCAAATGTTATGACCATGGACGCCCCATGCAATCTTTAAGGTGTTGTTATGGCCTTTTAAGCCCCAAAAGGCAATGCATGGAAGGAAAGTATGAGGCTTTACGTGTTTATTTGGTGTCTAGGACCTAGATCTCGACTTTCATGCTTTGGTTTGGAGTGATAAGGCTTTTAGACAAAGATCTATGTCCTAAAGAGCTAGGGTTTGAGCTAAACCCATTAAGAAGGACTATTGACGGGTAAAGTTGGAAACTTTACCCTTATAAGGTCATTTTCAATATGTATATCAAGTATGAGGTTTGGATCTGGAGTGTATGGACTTAATATTTTAAGATGACCCAAACAGACCAAGGAACTCGACGAGTTCCTTGGTCTGTTCGGGTAATCTTAAAAGATTAAGTCCATACACTCCAGATCCAAACCTCATACTTGATCTACATACTGAAAATGACCTTATAAGAGTAAAGTTGAGTTGAGTTGTGTTGTCCCGATTTTTGTACAAGGTAGGACTCGAGGAGTCTGTATAGGGACTCGATGAGTTGATTCGCTAAATCGCAACTATAAGTAGCCAGGGAACTCGACGAATCAAGGGGGTGACTCGGCGAGTTGGATCGCGATTTAAGGATTTTTGAGTTATAGAACCTGGCAAGTTAATAGGTCAACTTGGCGAGTTGGATCACGATTTAAGGATTCTTAGTTTTTGACTAAGTGATTATTGTGATAATGATAGTTGGGGAGTCATTGGAGCAGCATTCGGAGATTCCTCTCACGAGATTTCACAATTAGCATATTAGGTGAGTTTCCTTCAGTAGGAATGGGTCGAAGGCAACAATCCCGACCAGTGTAGAGTAACTAAGTATGGGTTAGGGCCCGTATCTTAGAATCATTATGTTTAGTAGCTAAGTGTGGGCTGGCCCCGTATCTTAGACTTATTTATGATTAGTAGCTAAGTGTGGGCAAGGCCTGTATCTTAGTATTACCTAAGTATGTTTATGAAATGGTAGATTATGTTATACTTGTTGTCTGCGTGATGCTTGTATGTATGTTTTAGTTAGCGGAGTGTGGGCGGGGACCTGTATCTCCCGGATAGCGGAGCGTGGGCGAGGCCCGTACCTCTTAGCCAGCTGAGTGTACGCGAGGCCCGTATCTCTTGGTTAGCAGAGTGTGGGCGAGGCCCATATCTCTGAGATAGCTGAGTATGGGCGATGCCCGTATCTCATAGTTACCCAAGTGTGCGTGGGGGCTTGTATCTCCTTGAGTGTGGGGGAGACTCGTATCTCCTAGCTGCATGTTATATGTTATGTGTATGGTATGGGGTAATTTGGGGGACTCACTAAGCTTCGTGCTTACAGTTTTGAGTTTCGGTTTCAGGTACTTCTAGTAGCAAAGTGAATAACTCGTGATGATTGCAGTGCACACTCCATCCCTTCAGCCTGGGATGTTTAGACTCTGATATTCTGAGACATGATTTTGATACAACATTTTGTATGATGATTTGAGATACATAACTTTTGATTTTGTTGATGTTTGATGGATTATGGTTTTTCTTAAATGATTTTTAAACGAAAATTTTGGATTGTATTTTTGGGATGTTTTTAAACCATAAAAATAGTTTTTCGTACTTTATAAAGTAGCTTATAAACTACTTTATTGATAAACTAACTTGAGATAGTTTTTTGATATACTAGCTTATAAACTAATGTGATTTATAAGCTAGTTTGTCTAACAAGGTCTCAGACCACATTGAACTTACCTTAATTTTTTAACCCTAAAATGCAGTTTAAAATGAGGTAAATAGTTTTTAATTTATATTTCTACTTTATTTTCACCTCATTGGTTACCTTAAAAAATATATTCATAGTCTATTTTATTTTTGTAATTTATATAGATTGTCAATAACATATATTCTACTAATTACCTTTTAACAAATATATATTCTTATTTTTTTCGTTGCAATAATATTATAAGTTATGTTATCACAAAACTATATCAAAGACACTGTTCGTATATAATAAATTTGAATTAATTATGAATTTATTGAAGCAAAATTTATTCGATAAATAAAATTATATTTATGGCAAACTTTTAAATAAATATTATGCATGGATAATTAAAGCAAAAAGGTCTGATTTGAAAGAGGTTAAAGGAGAAAACAAAATGATTCTTCATGATGTGAACTCAACTATGAATCCAAATGTTTAAGCATATGTTACGAGCGAACAAGCACAAAGTGTAGCAAAAAATGTTGAACAATATTATCAACAAACTCCTCCTACATCTTTACTATTTGGACAATATTTTAATAATATTCAAGCACTTTGATTATGGTTTACTTGCTTATTAGGTATAAAACTCATTTATTATATGAGTTGATTAAAAAAAATTAAATATAAATATCTAAATATTTAAGAACTTTGGATTTATAAGAAAATAAGATAAATAATGACTTATTAAAATTGATTTTTTTATCTTTTAAATTTAAATAAATAAAGAAAATAAGCTAATAAACTTTAATTTGAGAATTTTGAAATACAAAGGTAAATCCATTAATGAAATTGATATTCATTTATTACTATATTTATTGTAATTATTACATTAAAATATTATATGAAATGTATTAAAATACAAAAACTCATAATATGATGTGGAAAAGAAATTAATTCTAAATAACCACAACATAATATTTGACAAATTAAATGAGAGTGTTGCAAGTAGTAAAAAAATACTTATTTATTAGAGTAGATTAGGCAACTAGTATTGTAAATTATCGGTTTTTATTAGATTACTATTGTGATATATATGTTAATTGCATATTTTATTAGAATATTCGTAAGTTTAAGATATATCTCAACTATAAGTTTTTATAAAATATGTTATCCTGTTTCAAATTTTTAATATATAAATAAATTTTTATGTAAATTCGATACATAAGGATTACACTTTACATTTATGATAATTAATATAATTTAATATATAACTTGATATTGCAAAGATTAATTATTAAATTTAAATTATAACTAGTCGATAAAATAAACTAAAAATATATAAACATAAAGAGACTATAATCGACAAACTATATATATTTTACTCCATTTTGGGGGCAAACGAACAATGTTAGTCTATATTTGGACTAACACTATTTATTTTCCAAAAAATGGAGTAAGAAATAGGATTACACTAAAGAGGAATCATGACAAAAATATATTGGAAAATAAGGAATGGAGTGTTGGAGCTGCTCTAAGTATATTGGATAAAATTACAAAATTCTGTTATTAATAAAGTAGTCTACCTTTAAGGTAAAACGATTTATTTTATTAAATGTTGTTAAATACATTTTTTCATGATTTCTATTCCATTTAACTCATTTTTCATTTCACTAAGCTCTTAAGATATAAATATTTAATTTACTCAATACAAAGCATTAAGTAAGTAAACCATTTGTTGAGTGAGGTCTTGTTTGGTAGGATCTGCTTGATTAAGAACTAAATCTGTAACAACGTGAATTTTCAAAATAATTTTTCATTTTTGCAAACATCAAAAACCATCATTTAATATTCTGAAATCACATGTGTAACAAATATCATTGTAACAAAATACATCCCATAATCATAAAACAGTTCCTTGGTCAGTGTGTACAAATCAGGCCAGCGCCTTCCCACGGTCCTCGCTAGTACCTGAAACACATAACACAACAACTGTAAGCATAAATGCTTAGTGAGTTCCCCAAAATACTACTTACGCACATACGCCTTTCCAGGCCCGGACCTTCCGGTCCATGTGTCTCAGGGGACTTCCGTCCCGACTCGATAAACCTTCCGGTCCTACCTGCATCAACCTTACGGTCCACATCACAGCGCCTTCCGACCCATAACATATATGCGTTCCGGCCCATAACATAATGTCTTCCGGACCATATCAAGCATAACATACATATCACATACAAACGATTAACTTATCATATATAATGCATACAACTCATAACATAACTGACCTTCCGGTCACATAATAAAACCCTTCAGGGTACAGTATAGTGAGAAAACTCACCTCGTGGAAATTCTAGAATCTCACGTGCTCGCTATCTCTGAATCCCAAACGAAGACTCAACCTCTCCTAATCATAACGAATATCATTTAATTAATATAGACTTCCACCACTAGACTTTACCCCTTATCATTATTCCTCAGAGGGTAAAAGACCATTTTACCCTTCCTTGACTAAAAGTCCACATGTTGACCAAAACCCTAAAAGTCAACATTTCAGTACGCGGGGCGTACAGCCTGATGTACGCGGGGCGTACACCGCCAACCCAAAAGTCGGGGTCTCCACCCAGTACGCTGCGCGTACTGGGAGTTACGCCGAGCGTAATAGATAGATCTAAACATTCTTCATTTTTGGTCTTAATCGGTTAAGCCACTACTTCAACTTCTAGATCCAGCTTTATTTAAGCATCCTTACTCATAAAGTCGAAACCTTTAAGCCTTGGCATGGTTGTAAATGCTCTTACACTCCTTAACACCTTTCCATTTCAACTCAAGGATCTAGATCACATGCATGGCTAATCATTCACGTCCAAGATTACATTTTTATGAATCTACTGTTGGATTAATGTCTAAGTCCATAACTATAATTGGTAAGACTTGACCCGACCCGGCATGGTCCATTTGGGTTGCATGGCATCATGCACTTGGATAGACTATAATGAGAGAAATAAGACACTTATGGTTATTAATATATTATAAGTTCTAGTATATTAATAATAAGAATAATAAGATTATTTAATTAGTATTGATCAAGAATTAATCTAGGATTAATTAAGTGATCAAAAGAAGACTAATTAAATATATGGGTTGATTGTGTAAATCATCCATACTTGTATAGTGGGCTAATGCTCCATGGATTATCTAGTTGGGCCAAAACCCATATGATGCTCCATGGATGCTCCATGGTGTATTTGAACCCATGGATCCAAGGAAATGGAAAGTCATGACAATTAGGGTTTACCCTAATTGTAACACTATATAAAGATATTATTCTTGACAAAATCGGTTACCAGAGATAGTAAGAAAGGGCTAGCCGATTTTATGAAGTGTAGAATTCTCTCAAGTTATTCCAAGTGTATTTGGTGTTGTGTGAACCATTTGAGGTGTCACACTTGGGGCACTAGGCACTCAAGCTTCATGAAGACTTTCTACATGAAAAGGTATGTATTCTATCTTGTTATATATTGATAGTTTTGTATGCTAGATTAGGATAATACCTTGGATGTTCATATTTGCATGTATAATAGAGAAAACATAGATCCAAGGTATTTAGGGTTGCATGTACACTTAGGTGTGTTAGAATGCTCATAACCCAACAGTGGTATCAGAGCCTAGGCTTGTTTTCTTGTTATACTTGCAATAGAAGCTGAAAAATCGAGTTTTGTTGTTGTCTACCCAGCAGACTCGCCGAGTCCATGAAGGGACTCGACGAGTCCAAGGCAAAATGCATCCAACTCGCCGAGTTATGTTCATGCACTCGACGAGTTGGACCCCATACAACATATTTTCGAGGTTTTTGGCTAGAAATGGACTAGGAACATTACCCTAAGTTGTTTTGAACTTATAAACTTGTTTTTTTAATGTGGTAATGTTCATGCTAATCCATTTTCAAAGATAATTGTCAATAGATTCATGTTTTGTATTAGTTTAAAGACTAATTACATGAAAAGGTTTGATTTGAATTATCTTGTTCTTATGAGTTGCTTAGATTAATAGAAAAATTAATTGAAATAGTTGTTTTCAATCCATTTTAATCTAAGAGTTGAGTATAAAATGTGTTTGTGTAACTTGTCCTCAAGTTACATGAAGAGTCACATTAAAGACTCATAAAACTCATAAAATTGGCAAAGGTTACAAAAAATGAAGAGTCTAGTTCTAATTAATTGGAGTTATGACTCCATAATTTGTCCTCAAGTTATGGAGAACCAAGAGTCTCTTCATTAAATAAATAAAAAAAATAAAAAAAATGTAACCTTAATTAATTCCATAAGTTATAAAAATAAAGAAAAGTTAATTCTTTTATTAGTTTAAAGTCTTCCATAAGTTATGGAACTTGAAGAGTTTTTTGGATTAGAACTACTTTAAACACATAAGTTATGGAATTAATTAGTTTTGAATAGTTTCAAAACTTGCCCTCAAGTTTTGGAATTTGTAAAGTTTTTTCACTTATGAATACTTTAATTCCAAGTTAGCCCTTAGAATTTTAAAAGTTAAAATTCAACCCTTATACTTTATAATATTATAAGTTAATAATATATACATGTATAAGAGTAAAGTCGGTCTTACCGCTAGTACGCCTCATTCACGAAGCCGGTCTATAAGGTGGGTATAAGGTTGTTGCCTATAAAATGGCAACTTAATGGGTGTCCACTCTCACCCACCGCTTGCTTGACTGGTGGAGGGTCATTAGCCGAACGGGTTTGACAGGACTATAATTCTCCCTTCATTAAAAGTATTAATGATAGATACTAAGTAACTAAACTCTTAATAATACCCAATCTTAGTTACTTAGGAAAATGTGAATAAGGTGCTAATCCATGTAATTACACTTGACACTTTGTCTAAGTCGTTAGTGGAGCGTGTGTGGTTAACCGGCACACTAACTTGGACTTAACAAGGTAGGTAAAGGGTGACTTAATATTTATCATAGTATCGATGGAGCGTGTGTGGTTAACCGACACATCGATTGAGGGGTAATTTATTAAGGGTACCAAGTAATTTGCATGGTTACTTCACACCTTGTTTTGAGATCCTCGGCATCCCAGTCACAAAACTTGAAGGGCACACTCGAGATTGAAACATGCCATTGAACAGTTCAATGAATCTCAAAGATCTAGGAGTTTCAAAACCAATTAAAACCTAATAATACATTTCGTTTATCTTGGTGGAAATTGGTGAATCGTCATTCACCTACCTTCAAATTGTTTTATAGCTTGGATTACGGCATACCTCTTCTAAGTTATAAAATAGTTTGTTGGGTCCTAGCCTTAATATGTCATATTGGGTGTCATATTAAGGACTTTAAAATCAACTATCTTGAATATCTCCCAAAACATGTCTGGTTTAGACATTTATGATCTTCCCAAATCTCTTGAAACAAGCTTTCCTAAATGAAGATGATGTCCCATGGAAGTCATACTTCTTTCACCTCCTCAAATTATTCTCCCAACCCACAAGTTCAAAGTCACTCATACCCTATTGGCAAGGCAAGGTCTAGGTGTGATCACATCTTGGAGATGTAGTCACATATTGACAAGCCGGAGAGAGAAGGGTGTCAAAGTCTTGAGAAAGTTGGTGGTTCTACTTTCTAAGTCACATAGTGAGTTCTTTTGGAACACCAATGAAACAGACTATGACAAGACCCTTAATGATCTTATTTATTTGTTAAGATCAACTTCCTCAAAACTTGATGGACATTGACAATAGTGACACAGGAAATACAGAAAAAGCATTCTCTTCCCAAGGAAAGGGATTGACCATAGTCAACTACGTTGACCAAATGGTAAAGAGAAAAGGCTAAGTCTGTAATAGTCCCGTGTACCATTATCAAAGGGTCCATATGTTTATATTGCCAAAGGAAGGGTCATTAGTTGTGAAGCTGCCAAATTTACCTAAGGATGTTAAGTCAATAAGTTTGACTCTACTTCAGGTAAAATCCACTATCTAACTCTGTTAAGTTTCTATTATGAGATTCTTGAAGCATGATGTGACTGGGTCACATGGTAATGTTTTAAGAATCAAAGAAAAGTAAAGGAACTCAAAGAAAGAATATGCTGAATCTGATTGCATAGATGGATTTCTATCGCGTAGTTTGAAAATCGGATTCTTGAGCTACTTCTTAGGAGTTATGAGATATTTCTTAGGAATAGATAACAATAAGTTTTCATATGGATTGTAAGGATAAGTTTTTCCGCATAGTTTTAAAATAAAAGAAAATTTTGATTTTATTTATTTTAAAATATCCTTACAACGACATTTGAGGAAAAATTGTTGCTTATATGATTCCATTAATAACAAGAGTGGAAATATGAAATTGATTCCTTCATTTGTGGTAATGTCTAAATTTACCAAATAAGGAAAGATTCTCATCACCCAAGTCTCAGTTGGACCGGAACTTGGAATCATGCAAGGTGTATAGCATGATGAATAAGAACTTTCAAGTATTGGAAAAATTAAGACTAATTACTTGTTCACATGGATGTGCGAGTCAAGTAATGGACTAAGGGATCGAGTACATAGTCATGTGCACTGATTAAGTCCACCACAAAAGATATAAGGCTGTTCGTCATAGTTTACTAAAGCTCAGTAAATATGATTATACTTACAAGCTTAAGTGTAACTCTGAGACATTGGAAAAGGTTTCAATGCATGGCAGAGCGAATAAGAAGAATCAAATTAGTCAGAAGGATAAAAGTTTCTCAAATCTGAAAAGATGGGAGAGTACTTTAGTATTAGTTTTGTGATCATCTTAATGATTAAGAAACCATATCAAAATTAGTTCTCTAAGGAAGTCTTAGTGCATTCTTATGACTAAGAAGAAGAGATCTTGAATTATTGAAATGGTTAAATCAAGAAGATGAGTCATACTTCGTTCCAATACAAGTCTTAGAGTCATACTCCAAGTTTGTAATTTGAGTGACATGTCTTTAAGAAGGTTTAAAACACGTGTCAAATGTAAGAGTAAAAGTGTCCTACTCTTGTTCATTTGAAGTTGGTAAGTTGTGATGTTTTGGATAAAACAAAGACCAACTTAGGCCAACTATGTGAAGTGTTTGTCTTGGTTAGAATCCACACTATCTCTTGGATGTTTGACAAGGGAGTCTTATAGGTCAAAAGGACAGTGGGAGCCTTAAAGGTCTTGAAAGTCTCAAGAACTAATCAAGAATAAAACCTGAAGTTCTTCACTAGCACACGACTTGAGGTTTATAACCTATCGTGTTGACATATTCTGTGCCCATTCCAATTAAAGTTGGATTTGCATATGAGTTCTTAGAGTTCTCAGTTGGTTGCATAACAACTTGGAAGCAATGGCAGGCCCTTGGGCTGCCAGGTGGCAAGAAGTTAAGATTGAGTTCAGTCCATATGAGTTTGGATTTGTCATTATCCTTGTCTTATGACTATGGTTTTGACAATTCACATGGATAAGAACACATACACCATATAAATCTAAGTGTCATAAGGTTTCTCTCCGATTCATGAAAATGATGGTGAGGAAACACTTTCACTAAGTAGATTTTAGTTAGATAGCAATTGTGGTATTTGCATTCTCAAAGTCGTTAGTGGAGCGTGTGTGGTTTACCGGCACACTAACCTGGACTTGTGAGAAGTGGCAAAAAGGTCTAACCATTATGATTACGGCATCCCTCTTCATAATTGTTTAGACACACAAGTGTGCTATCTAAGGGAAGGTGTATGATTTTGATAAAGTTCTATCAAAACAATCCAGTATCAGAAATCTGAACTTTGGTAAGAAAGTCAATAAAGTATTGATTTCTAGAAGTCCAGCTGATTTCTGAGTACATGTCAAAGCTAGTGGGAGCATAAGTGTTATGCTAATAATCATCATGTTAGTGGGAGCATGATAATTATGATAAAGATTGCAAGTTAGCAATGTTAATTATAGAAAACAAAAGGTTTCAATTGGGAAAAGTTGTTTTGCTATAATTAAGGGAGAGGAAATTATACTTCATCTCAAATATATAAGCTTAGATAGTGAGGTTTTAATCATTTAGTCAAGGATATATATGAATTTCATGTTGGAATGGCTCAACATAAGGAAATTCTGTATATGGGTCCATTATTTGCGTTCTAAAATTCGATTATGATTACGGCATCCCTTTTCATAATCTGAATTATGAGAACTTGGCAAATAGAAATGGAAATGTTATAGCAAAAGACTGGGTTAGTCTTTATGTGAGACATCATGAATCGGGTCCCATATGCTTCGGATATAGGATCGATTACATGTGCTATAGTTATCCGTTCTAAAAGCTTCCAAATGCATGGGGCATTAAGAAGGGAAAAGGTTTAGAACTGGATATGACTAAAAGGATTAAACAATTGTTGAGGACAATCTAAGGTTTACCAAAGATTGGTTGCTCAAGGACAGTTGGAAGTATAGTGATAATTCTGGAAGGACCATATTGACATAATCTGTAAGGAGGCAACTCTTGTTCAGAAGTGATAGTCAAAATGAATCTGGAAATGTTTCAAAGTCAGAAATTTCAATCTGTGTAAGATTACGGAAACTTAATGCAAGAAGGATGTTTCCAAGGAATCGATTTCCTTTGGAATACTCTGTAATGATTTTTGCCAAGTCTTTGTGAATTTGTGCATAATCGTTACAAGAGGATCAATGCATATAAGTTTAGAATCTAACATATTTCAGTAAATGACATGAATTTGGAATTCTTGCATTTGCAGTAAGGATTTGGGAGTGTGAAAAGAGAATCATTGAAGTTATGTTCAATTTATCTAGTTCACAATGTGAAGATCATAAACAAACATAGTATGCATACTTGGTGTGTGGCATGACTAGTGTTTAGAAAAACGTAGTGTACGTGCTTGGAGCATGGGACAACTATTGTTTTAAATTCAAGAATAAAGTTGATAGCTGAAACAGTATACAATGAATAATGTGTAATCATATGGTGATAAATAAAAGGTGTTTTATTTATGTTCATAGGTTTTGATACCATATTGGATTCAATTATTATTGTGTTTCACTTTGCATGTTTTGACTTCCCGAATAAACTAGGTTATTCTTCTGGAATGACTAAGTTATTCAAACCATCCACAGTCGGTCATATGTTGGAAGTAGATATGAATTAAGACTATCATGGGTTGGCTTGTAGAGGTCTAAGGTGTTGGACAAAGGGCTACAACACTCATGAGTGCTCATAAGTTCTGAGTATTGGATTCAACCCGTGCTCATTGGAATCACTTCATGGGTTGTATCACGAGTGATCATGAGATGATAATATCTTATATTCTTCAAACCTAGAGATATGAGTTGTTACTATGAGTTGGTTGTACATTGATTGCACGAAACCGCATTTGGTAACTCGGTGCTATAAAACGTGCCTTTGTGTATGATTCAACAAGTAGTAGAACAAGCCATATGAGTCGAAGTTTATCCATTCCTTTTACCTTCGGGATAAAAGCGATATCTGTGGGCCCCTCGATGATTTGATGATGACAAATGGAAGTGCTCGGTCGGGATAGGACTGATTTGATTTGTTCAATTAGTCAGTCGTCATAAATCGGAAATCGGGAAACAACAAATGGACAGAGAGAATGATTATAATCCATGTCTCAGTCCATATGATATCTAGAATGGAGGAATATATGATCCCTTATCTAATGGACAAGTCATTGACAAAGGTCAGAGTTTATCGACAAGGTCAGAGTTCGACAGAAGCTTTTGAGAGCTACGATTGCTAGTTGGTTCTTGAAGTCATACACAATAATAGTTTTAGACTTATCCAAGTGGGAGACTGTTGGATTAATGTCTAAGTCCATAACTATAATTGGTAAGACTTGACCCGACCCGGCATGGTCCATTTGGGTTGCATGGCATCATGCACTTGGATAGACTATAATGAGAGAAATAAGACACTTATGGTTATTAATATATTATAAGTTCTAGTATATTAATAATAAGAATAATAAGATTATTTAATTAGTATTGATCAAGAATTAATCTAGGATTAATTAAGTGATCAAAAGAAGACTAATTAAATATATGGGTTGATTGTGTAAATCATCCATACTTGTATAGTGGGCTAATGCTCCATGGATTATCTAGTTGGGCCAAAACCCATATGATGCTCCATGGATGCTCCATGGTGTATTTGAACCCATGGATCCAAGGAAATGGAAAGTCATGACAATTAGGGTTTACCCTAATTGTAACACTATATAAAGATATTATTCTTGACAAAATCGGTTACCAGAGATAGTAAGAAAGGGCTAGCCGATTTTATGAAGTGTAGAATTCTCTCAAGTTATTCCAAGTGTATTTGGTGTTGTATGAACCATTTGAGGTGTCACACTTGGGGCACTAGGCACTCAAGCTTCATGAAGACTTTCTACATGAAAAGGTATGTATTCTATCTTGTTATATATTGATAGTTTTGTATGCTAGATTAGGATAATACCTTGGATGTTCATATTTGCATGTATAATAGAGAAAACCTAGATCCAAGGTATTTAGGGTTGCATGTACACTTAGGTGTGTTAGAATGCTCATAACCCAACATCTACAACTCAAATGGACCAGAAATATGATGGATCTAAGCTAATGGAGACCACTTGCTCATAAAGTCTCCACCTTTGGGACCAAAACCCTAGAAAATGGTCCATAAAGCATACCACAAGAACTACAAGTCAAGATCCGAACTTTTTACCTTAGAATGAAGCTCCAACCTTTGCTAAGCCCAAATCTACACTTGAACACCAACTTCTAGCCTTCCCAATGGACTCTTCTTCTCCTTTTCTACCTTGAAATGACACCACCAAGCTTAGAACACTCACAAATGGGATAGGAACGAAGGAACTATCTCTTAGGGTTTCTTTCTGAGGGATGGTGGCTGAGGAGTCAAGTCATCTCATTCCTTTTATAGCCAACCACAACAATTAGGGTTTTTGGGTGTGGACCAGTTACGCCCAGCGTAACCTTGGGTATGCCCAGCGTACCCGAGTGAGGACACGTTTAAATGAAGCGCGCGAGTACGCGCATCGTACTCCTTGTACGCCTAGCGTACTCGCCTAACATACAAAACCCTAAAATGACAACAAATTAAAGACGAAGGGCTAAATAAAAGGGTACCTGGATTTCGGGCTGTTACAATTCTCCCCCACTAGAACCAGACTTCGTCCCCGAAGTCTTCGCATCTCAAACTCGGACTCCCATGTCAGCTCGGACCCCTTCCGATGTTGCCATTGCACTTGCACCAAGGGTACTTTCTTGTTCCTCAGAACCTTAACCTTTCGATCCCTAATTGCCACTGGTCTGTCAACATAGTTCATGCCTGCATCCACCTGAATATCATCTAATGGCATCACTACCAACTTGATGACAATACATTTCCTCAACTGCGACACATGAAAGGTGTCATGGATCTGACCCAACTCAGCAGGTAGCTCCAACTGATAGGCTACCCTGCCTACCCTATCGATTATCCTGAAAGGTCCAATATATCGAGGTCCCAACTTGCCCCTCTTCCTGAATCGTATCACTCCTTTCCAAGGAGAGACCTTTAGGAGCACAAGGTCACCAACCTGAAACTCGAGCTCGGACCGATGCCTGTCCGCATAACTCTTTTAGCGACTCTGAGCGGTTAACAATCTCTACCTGACCTGCTGTATCTGCTCGGTCGTCTGAAGTACAATCTCTGTGCTACCCATTACCCGTTGCCCCACCTCTCCCCAGCAGATGGGGGTGCGACACCTCCTCCGATACAATAGCTCAAAGGGTGGCATACCAAAGCTCGAATGATGGTTGTTATTGTACGAAAACTCTGCTAAGGGTAAATAGGTGTCCCAACTCCCTCTAAACTCCAAAACACATGCTCGGAGCATATCCTCGAGCGTCTGAATCGTCCGCTCGCTATGTCCGTCCGTCTGTGGGTGGTATGCGGTACTAAAATGCAGCCTCGTACCCAACTCCTCGTGAAACTTCTTCCAAAACCTAGAAGTAAATTGTACGTCCCGATCTGAAACGATCGACATCAGAACCCCGTGCCGTGATACCACCTCCCTCACATATAACTCTGCCAACTTCTTCGCAGAAGAGCTCTCACTGATAGCTAGAAAATGAGCGCTCTTCGTCAATCGATCCACAATCACCCAAATTGCATCGACCCCTCTCGTAGTCCTTGGCAATTTGGTGATAAAATCCATAGTAATTTTTTCCCACTTCCATTCGGGAATCTCCAGCGGCTGCAACTTACCATGCGGATGTTGGTGCTCGGCCTTAACTTTACGACAAGTCAGGCACCTCTCGACGAACCATGCAACATCCCTCTTCATACAGGGCTACCAATACTCCTTCTTTAGGTCGAAATACATCTTAGTAGCCCCGGGATGGATCGAGAATTTCGATCGATGCGCTTCTTCCATCAAAATAGTACGCGTACCGCCCAGAAACGGTACCCAAATCCGACCCTGAAATGTCATAAGTCCCCAACCATCAGTAACGAATTCCGATACCTGCCCGATAACCCGCTCCCTCTTCCGGTTTTCTAGTCTCGCAGCCTCAGCCTGGGCCCCTCGGATGGTGTTCAAAATCGAAGTCATCACCGTCAACCTCATACAGATGTCTCGGATCGGGGCGCTCTCCGCCCTACGACTCAATGCATCGGCTACGACATTAGCCTTGCCCGGGTGGTACAGGATCTCACAATCATAATCCTTCACCACATCCAACCATCTCCTCTGATGCATATTCAGATTTGGCTGATCCATCAAGTACTTCAGACTCTTGTGGTCCGTGTATATGGTACACCGAACCCCATAAAGATAGTGTCGCTAGATCTTGAGGGCAAACACCACAACCCCCATTTCCAGGTCGTGGGTGGGATATCTCGACTCATGAGGCTTCAGCTGCCTCGAAGCATACACTATAATGTGTCCCCTCTGCATAAGCACTGTCCCTAATCAAGATATAGATGCATCACAGTATACCATAAAATCCTCCATCCCTTCCGGGAGTGCAAGCATCAGGGCCTTCCACAATTTCTGACGAAGGGTCTCGAATGAGGACTGCTGCTCCGGACCCCATGAAAATGCAACACCCTTCCGGGTCATCTTGGTAAGTGGCACGCCGATCTTGGAGAAATCCCTGATAAACCTTCGATAATAGCCGGCCAATCCCAGAAAGCTCCTGATCTCAGTGGGCAATCTCGACACTTCCCATCTCATCACCACCTCGATCTTGGCCGGATCGACCAATATCCCCTTCTGGTTAACAAGGTGCCCTAGGAACTAGACCTCTCGTAACCAGAAATCACACTTGGAGAATTTGGCATACAGCCTCTCCGATCTCAATACTCCAAGAATCTCCCTCAAATGTTCCTCATGATGCTCCCTAGACCTCGAATATACCAAAATATCATCAATGAATATGATCACCGACCGATCCCGCATCGGCCTGCACACCCTGTTCATAAGATCCATGAACGCAGCCGGGGCATTGGTGAGCCCAAAAGGCATCACCACAAACTCGTAATGCCCGTAACGAGTTCTGAATGCAGTCTTCTGGATATCTTCCTCCCGAACCCTCATCTGATGATAACCCGACCTCAAGTCTATCTTAGAGAACCAAGATGCCCCCTGCAACTGATCGAACAGATCATCTATCCTAGGTAACGGATACCGGTTTTTAACCGTCAACTTGTTCAACTCCCGGTAATAGATTTCCATATGCTAGAATTAGGGTTTATAGTCTTGGATTCAAAGCATGTACAATAGAGAAACCTAGATCCAAGCATTAGGGTTTGTATGAGCACATAGGATGTCATATGACCAAAACCCATCAGTGGTATCAGAGCCTAGATTGGTTTCTATTGTATTGATGCATTGTATGTTGAAAAAAATTCGATTTTTGTGGTTCTGCATCATGGACTCGGCGAGTCCCACTATGGACTCGGCGAGTTGGCCCCTACTCGGTGAGTCCATGGGGGTACTCGGCGAGTTCGAGCGTTAGATGGAGCTATTTTCGGGATTTCTTGTTGTTTATCTTTGAGATAGTTACCTTATCATGTTAGATCAATATTAATCCGATTATATGATATATTTGACTATATTTTTGATCTAAATGAAGATATTTATCAATTAATAAGATAATTGTTTCCTTATAAGATAATTGATTAATTATTCTGAGTAAATTGATAAATTGTTTTGCAAGAAATCATTAAATAAATCAAATATGGATAATTATGTGATTAAATGTTAATTTAAAATTATTTGTTATTTGATCCTTGTTGTAATGAAAAGTTTCATATTTTCCCCTTTAGGTTTTATAGTTTAATTTGAACCCAAAAGTTTTGAAGTTTTGAAATTTAAATAGTTAAAACCCTAATGTTTTGAAAAAGGTTTCAAAACTTGCCCTCAAGTTTTGGAATTTAAAAGTTCATTAAAAGTTGATTAGGAATGTTAAATTCTAAAACCCTAGTAATGTTTTGAGAAGTTCAAATCACTCCCTTATGGTTTTATTAATTAATTAAGGTGTATAATTAAAAGAAGTTTAATAAATCCATAAAAGTTTAGGTTTACAATTTAATTGAATTAAAGGTATAATTGTTAAATTTGATCACTAAATATTTTAAAAGTGTAAAAATGCACCCTATACTATATATAACATTAAAAGTCTAACATTATATATATGTATGAGTAAAAGTCAGTCTTACCGTTAGTAGGCCTCATTCACGAAGCTGGTCTATAAGGGGTGTTTAAGGAAATTGCCTATAAAATGGCGATTGAATGGGTATCCACTCTTACCCACCGCACTTTTGACTAGTGGAGGGTCGTTAGCCGAACGGGTAGGATAGGACGAAACCTTCCATTATAAGTATAATGAAATACCAAAGTAACTAAATGTTTTTACAAATTCCTAATCTTAGTTACTTAGGCAAAGTGAATTGATGTAATTCCATGAAATTACACTTTGTGCCCTTGCGAATATGTTAGTGGAGCGTGCGTGGTTTACCGGCACACTAAATGGTTCTAAGCAAAGGTAGCAAAAGGGTGACTCAATGTTTGTCATAGTTCGGTGGAACGTGTGTGGTTTACCGGCACATCGAATAGGTGACTGTAACATGTGAGGGCACCATGTAACTTTGCATGGTTATTCACACCCGCTTTGTGATCCTCGGCATCCCAGTCACAAACGAGAGGGGCATATCTAGATTTAAACATGCCATTGAAATGTTTAATGAATCTCAAAGGATCTAAGAGTTTTCATAGATTTAAAACTTAAATTTATTTTTTCGTTTTTCATGGTGGAAATTAGTGAATCGTCATTCACTTACCTTCAAATATTCTGCAACTAGATTACGACATCCCTTTTCTAGGTTGTAGCGTATTGTGTTGGGTCCTAGCCTTAGTATCTCATTTGGGTGATTTACTAAGGACTCAATCAATCAATCAACTAACTTGAATTTGTTTCTCCCGTTTTGTAGATGTCAAAGTTCGACAACTATGGTCTTCCCAAATCCCGTGGAACAAGCATTCCACATGAAGATGATATTCCACGATTCGATCGAGGAACAAGAAATCATGCTTCACTTCCTCCTCCTCCTCCAATTATTCTCCCTAATCCACAAGATTGTAAAATTGAAAGGTTCAATATCACTCAAGCCCTTTTGGCAAGTAAACATAAAGAAGGAAAGTCGGTGTGTGCACACGTCTTAGGGATGAAGTCACACATTGATAGGTTAAGAATGATGGGATCCGTTGTCGGTGAAGAGATGGCTGTTGATTGGGTTCTTCAGTCACTTCCTAACTCGTATAGTGAGTTCGTAAGAGAGTACTATATGATGAACCACGACGTGACCCTTATTGATCTCACCTATATGCTTATTGCTGCTGAATCAGCAATGGTTTGGCGCAATAGAAAAGCAAAGTTGATTGGTGAATCTACCTTCAAGACCTCTATGGATATAGACAATGGCAATGAAAGACATGCAATGATCGAAAAGTTTGATCATAAGAGAAAGGCAATGTCTGAAGTAGTTCCATATGTTGTTCCAAAAGAGTCAATTTGATTTTATTGCCAAGAGAAGGGGCATTGGAGACGAAGTTTCCCTATTTACCTAAGAGATCTAAGAGATGGGAGAGTCAAAAGTATGACTACGCTTCAGGTAAAATCCACTATCTAACTCCGTTAAGTTCGTATTCATTGGTTCTTAATACATGATGTGATAAGATTGCATTTGAATGTTTTACAGGATCGGTGAAAAGAAAGGAAGCTTGATAAGAGAGCAAGATGAATCTAATCACAAGAGATGGATCTCATTCGCATGGACTTGAAGATTGGATTTTTGAGCTTAGATAATTATGATAGAGTTGTTAGAAATTTTCCTTTTACATAGTTTTCAATAGATTTTGCATTGTAAGGACAAATGTTTTTTACGCTGCTTTTATAAATAAAATAAATTTTGACTTATTTATTTATTTGTTTACTTCCTTGCAATGAAATCATTATGAAAATTGATGTTTGCATATTTCTACAAAGAATGGATATGATTCTTAGTTATGGAAATGTCGAGAATTTACCAAATAGGGAGAGTTTCTCATCGCCCAAAGTTTCAATTGGACTAAAATTTGGAATCACGCAACTTGGTTGCATGATGAATGAGAAATTTCATATTTGGAAATTAGACAAATTCGTTGACAAAGTGTCAAGTGAAGGACTAGGAGATCGAGTACACAAAGTTGTGTGTTGATCAAGTTCACCATAAGAGTAACAAAGATATTCGTCATGATTTACTAAAGGCTTAGTAAATATGATTACACTTACAAGATTAAGTGTAATTCTGAATTGATTAAAGGGTTTAGATCAATAGTAGAACAAATAAGAAGAATCAAGTAGGCAGAAAGATAGAAGTCTCTCCATTCTAAGAAGAAGGGAGAGTAGCTTTTATGCTTTATAATGGGTCTTAATGATTAAGAACCATTTCTCATTTGATCCTCTAAGTGAGTGTTAGTACAATTATATGTTTAAGAAGAGGAATCAAGGATTGAAGAAATGGTTAAATCAAGAAGTCTATCATACTTCATTCCAATAACAAGTCTTAAAGTTAAGATTGTGACAATGAGTGAAAAGTATTAATGGTTTATAACATTCATCAAATGTGGAAAGTTGTGATGTCTTGGATATGACAAAGGCCAACTAGGACCAATTTATGAAGTGTTTTGATAAAAGCTACACTAACTCTTGAATATTTGGTTGTCAACAAATGTTTATTTACAAGAGAATCTTATATGTCAAGGAGTCAGTGGGAGTCTTAATGGTCTTGAAAGGTTTCAAGAACAAATCAAATAAACCTTATCGATCATCACTAGCACACGAGTTGAGGTTTACAACCTATCGTGTTGACAATATTTTGATTTTGTGTTGTTCCAATTGAGTTAATTATGCATGTGAGTTCTATGAGTTCTCATTTTGAACGCATAAAAGGTAAGGCACCTTAATCAATGAAAAGTACATTGATAGGAAAAGGTGAGCTTCTTAACTACTTGGAAGACGTGGTGGGCAGCTGTACTACCATAAGGCAAGAAATCAAGATTAAGAAAGTTCGGTCCATATGAGTTTGAATTTGTCATAAACTTTGTTTTTAACAAATTCACATGGATAGGAACAAATACACCATTTAAATCTAAGTGTCATAAGATTTCCTCCTTCATGAAAATGATTGTGAGGAAATGCTTTCACTAAGAAAGATTTTAAGAAGATAGTGATTGTAAAATTGCATTCTCAAATTCGATCATGGTTACGGTATCCCTTTCCATAATTTGAATTGTGAGGTTTGGCAATTATTCTTAATAGTTTAGACACACATATGAACTATCTAAAGCAAAGGTGTATAAGCTTAAGAGGCCGTGATAAAAGATTATCAAAGCATTAAGTATTAGAAACATGGACTTAAGAAATTCAATAGGTATTGTTTTCTGTAAGTTAAGATGTTTATGAATACATGTCGAAGCTAGTGGGAGCATAAGTGTTATGTTTTATAGTAATCATCATGATAGTGGGAGCATAAAAGTTATGATTGTATGATTATTATGGAAAGTATTGCAAGTTGGCAATATTAATTATAGAAAAACTAGAGTTATACCTTGCAAAGTCATAAGGGTTGTAAAGTTGTTTTGCTATAATTAAGGGAGAGAATATTATGCTTCATTTCAAATCTAAAGGATTAGGTTGAGAAATGTTGATAAATTTAGTCAAAGGTACAAAGTGTGTTCTTAAACATTTGATTATGATTACGGCTTTCCTCTTCATAATTCGAATTTTGAGAACATAACAAATAAAACATTATGCATCGTGTCCCATACGCTTCGGGTAAAGGATCGATTGCAAGTGCTTTAGTATTTGACCATTCTAAAATTTTCCAAATGTCTAGCACATTTAGAGGAAAAAGGGACTAGAATGGGTTTTGACTAAAATAATTAAACAACTATCAAAGGACAATCCAAAGTTCGACAATGATTGGTTGCTTGTGAGTAGTTGGAAGCATGGTATTGAATGGACCATATCAACATTATTATGAATAGATAAGATTCTATTAAGAATAAGTTGTCATATGGAAAATATGGAAGCGTGTCCATATTGGGAATTGAATATTGAAAATCTATGTCTAGATTAGAAACTTTTATGCAAAAGGATGTTCAAAGGAATGTACTTTGGGAGACATCATATCTAAGGAATTGTCTTGTAACAATCTCCATTAGAGGACTTTGTAATATCATTGGCAATAGTCTTTGTGACTTTGGTACAGTGACATTACGAAAGAATCATTGCATAAAATGTTAGAATCTAGTATATTCTATAAGTGGCAAGAATTTGATATTCTTAAACTTATGAAAAAAGGGATTTGGAGTTGTGAAATGAGAATGATTGGAAATGTGTCCAATGTGATCTATTTCACAAAGTAAGAACCATAGGTAAACATTGTGTGCATGCTAGGAGCATGGGACAAGTGTAATAATTCAAGTAAGAAGTTGATTACCCGAAACGACAAATAATGAGTAATCGATATGGTGATAAATAAAAGGTGTTTTATTTATGCTCAAAGGGTTGAGGCCATATGGGATTAGTATTATTCTTTTGTTTCACTTTGCATGTTTTGACTTCCAGAATAATTGAGTTTATTAAGAATAATCGAATTATTCAAACGGGCCACAGTTGTTCATACGTTGGAAGTAGATATGAATGAAGACTGTCGTGAATTGGTGTGTGGATTGTCTAAAAGAGTATTAGACATAAGCAAATGTTTGCTGCAACATTCATGAGTGCTTATGAATATGAATTTGAGCATTGGATTAAACCCACGCTCGCTTGGATCACTCCATGAATTGTATCACGAGTGATTGGTGAGACGATAACATCTTATATTCTTGAAACCGAGATGTGTGAGTTGTATCTTGGTAATCGGTTGCACATTGATAATATGTAAACGCACTAGTAACTTGGTGTTATAAAACATATTGTTGTGTGTGATTCGGTGAGTGAGTGCAAGCAAGCATTGTATCAAATTTTATCCGTTCCTTTTATCCAAAGAAGGACAAAAGCGATATCTTTGGGCCCCTCGATGGTTTAGTGATGACAAACGTAAATGCTCGGCCGGGCTAGGGCTAATTTGATTTGTTCAATTAGTCAGTCGTCATAAATCGGAGATCAAGAAATAGTACAAAGAGAATGATTAGAAATCATATCTCATACGATATCTAGAATGGAGGAATATATGATCCCTTATCTAAGGACACGCATATCTGATAGGATCAGAGTTGACAGCGGCTTTGGAAAGCTACGATTGCAGATCAGGATCTGAAGTCATGCGCATAATAGTTATTAGACTTATCCAAGTGGGAGACTGTTGGATTAGTGTCTAAGTCCATAGCTATGTTGGTATGTACTTGACCCGATGGTGCATGGTCCTTTTGGGTTTCCTTCACCAAATCAACTTGATTGGAGAAATAAATAAAGAGAGAGAGAGAGAGAGAGAGATTATTATGATTTATTAATATGTTATAAGAATAATATATTAAAGGAGAAATAATATTTGTTTAATTAATATTGGTCAATAATTAATTAGGAATTAATTTTGTGATCAAGTGTAATTAATTAAACTAGAGGGGTTGATTTGTAATTATGTGATAGTTACAAAATAAGGTAAGGATTATCTTAAATATAGGGTGAACGAATTTAAGGAGATAATGCCTTAAAATTCAACTAGGATAAGGGTTTCTAAGACTTATCTTATGGTTACTTGGTGGGCAAGCAACTAGATAAGGATAAGGACTAAAACCCTAATCTTTACACCTATATAAACCCCCTAAGGCTCATGAATTCGTCTAAGCCTTCCCAAGAAGTCCTAAGGACGAATTCCTACCTCTCTCCTCTCTCTTTATACCTTCTCCATTTGCTCTTGGTGTTTGTAAGCCATTAGAGGAGTGACACTTGTGACTCTAAGCATTCCAAAGTCAATTCAAGGAGGAATTGGGATTGTTATTGCTACATAACAATCAAGGTAACATCTTAAACCTAATTATATGTTAATATCGATTTCCATATGCTAGAATTAGGTTTTATAGTGTTGGATTTAAAGCATGTACAATAGAGAAACCTAGATCCAAGCATTAGGGTTTGTATGGGAACATAGGATGTCATATGACCAAAACCCATCACCTTTTTCTTGACAAAAAGAATCGGCGCTCCCCAAGGTGAGCTACTCGGTCGAATAAACCCCTTTCCCAACAACTCCTAAAGCTGCGAGGATAACTCCTGCATTTCTGGTGGAGCGAGGTGATAAGGCGCCTTGGCGATGGGTGCCGCTCCCGGAACCAGATCGATACGGAACTCCACTTGCCTTTCCGGACGCACGCCTGGCAGTTCTTCGGGAAACACATCCGAAAATTCGCACACTACTGGAACCTCGTCAACTGAATTAGGCCTCCCCGCGGCCACTCGTGTGTCCATCACATAGGCTATGAATCCACTGCAGCCCTGCTGCAAACTCTATCTCGCCCTGGCAGCCGAACAAAATGCTGACCCACACTGGGTCCCCTCGCCATACACAGTAAGCACTCCCCCACTAGGGTATCGTATAGTCACCAACTGTCTTTCGCAGTCAATGACTGCTCCAAACTTACTCAACCAGTCCATACCCACGATGACGCAGACATCTCCCATCGTTATAGGAACCAAATCTATAGGGAACTTGACACCAAAAATCTCAAGCACACATCCTCGAATCACATCAGTGGCGTATACCGCTTTCTCATCAGCTATGGAAACCCTCAGGGGTCGACTCATCACCTCCCGATCAATACTGATGTGCTGACTAAAAGCCAAAGATACAAAAGACCGACTCGCACCAGAGTCAAATAATACCAAGGCAGCTACAGAATTCACAAGAAAAGTACCTACGCATATCATAATATAAGCACAATATCTCAACATAAAAGTAAACACACGAAAGAATAGATACCAGCCACGACATCGGGCGTCGCACGGACCTCCTCCTCTTTGAACTGAAAAGCTCTCCCACGAGCCTTCGGAGCCTCGGCTTTCAACGGCCGAGTCTCAGTAACCCTAGCAGTAGGCGCAGGTCCCTGGTAAAGCTGAGGACACTCGGTCTTCCGATGGCCGGTCTGGTTGCAATGAAAGCAAACCATAAATCCCTTGGGGCAATCCCTATCGATGTGCCCCTCCTTGCCACACTTGTAGCAAGCACCTGATCGACAGGCCCCCTCATGACCCTTGCCGCACTTTCCGCAAGTGCGGCCCTTCTGACCTCCCATCCTCGAATCAGTGGACTTGGTTCGCTTGGCCGCCGGCTGGGACTGAGCCGGCCACCGATCCACCCGCTGAGACTCGGCCTCCTCCCTGGCCTGAGTCTCCAACTCGATCTCCCTCTTCCGGGAATTTTCCTGGAGCTCAGCAAAGGTCCGGTATGACAAGTTCGATACGAACTCCCGAATGTCCCTCCTCAGTACACCCAAATATCGAATCATCCGAGCCTGCTCAGTGGACACCTGCTCAAGGCAGAACATCGCCCTCTCATGAAACTTCTGGGTGATCACAGTAACTGAATCATTACCCTGCTTGATGGTCAAGAACTCCTGAATCAACCGTTCCCTCTCCACCGGGGGAACATACTCGTTTCTGAACATAGTAGTAAATTTCTCCCAAGTCACGACCGAAATCTCCGCAAGAGTGAAGGTCGCTATCACGAACTTCCACCAATCCTTTGCTCCCAGGCGGAGCTGGTTCAAAGCGAACCGTACCCTCAGATGCTCCGGAGATGAACATATGTAGAATCATCCCTCAATGTCAGCAATCCATCTCATCACAGCGATCGGATCTTGCATCTCGTCAAACTTGGGTCGCTTCGTGTTACTGAACTCCCAGAATAGCAACGAGTCACCTCCCTGTGGTCTGGCAACAGCCACAGCTGCGGTAGCTGCAGCGGCTGCAGCCTTAGTCACCACGGCGTACCGCTCATCGAAAGTCTCCATCAGTGTGGTCTTGATAGACCCAAACATTTCCGGAATCTCGGCCCGGATCGCCGCAACCACCTCTTCGTGAATCATCTGACGAAGCTCCTCGTCACTCACACCGCTCGTCCCAGGTCTGTGGCGTGGCCCAACCATATTGCCTCTGAAATACAACAAAAAAATATCAGAGACTCAATTGAGCATAATCGCACTCGATAACACAACCCTACTCGGCCTCCGATACCCAAAGGATTCTTACTTGGGTTGCCCACTGACCCAGTGTCTTCAGTAGTACGGGCCCAATACTACCAACTACACCGCATCAGCATTCACCCCAAGTCCTCCTCCTTGGACCCCGGATCACGAGTACTCTATTCTTGCTATGCACTGGCTACCTACTCGCTCTCAAATTATCTCATAGCAGCCGGTTCCCCTAGATTAAGGCATCACAAATCAGGCCACTCTAGTCCTAATATGAATACCTAGTCTACTAACATGCATAACATATCATAACATATCTCATAACACATATTGTAAGGGTATTTTGGGGATTTTACCGTTCGGGCGCTGGCTGACCGTACACGCTGCTTCTCTTTTGGTTATTACAAAATCTCTTATAAAATTTTTTATGCTTTTATTAATTGAAAATTTTACTCAAATCCCCGGTTTGAGTTCAGTTACGCCCGAAGGTGCATCCGAATCCCTCAAACCAAGGCTCTGATACCAACTTGTAACAACGTGAATTTTCAAAACAATTTTTCATTTTTGTAAACATCAAAAACCATCATTTAAAATTCTGAAATCACATGTGTAACAAATGTCATTATAACAAAATACATCCCATAATCATAAAACAGTTCCTTCGTCAGTGTGTAAAAATCACGCCGACGCCTTCCCACGGTCCTCGCTAGTACCTGAAACACATAACACAACAACTGTAAGCATAAATGCACATACGCCTTTCCAGGCCCGGACCTTCCGGTCCATGTGTCTCAGGGGACTTCCGTCCCGACTCGGTAAACCTTCCGGTCCTACACTATTTGATCTTCATTGTTCTTGTTGAATATTAACTAACGTTTAAAGAATCTATCCATATAAGTTTTTATTGTTTCTACAATTGGTATTAGAGCAAGAGATAATGTAACTCATACCCTACTCTTCTGTGGAGTTATGTTAGGGTTTTAAGTTTTTATTGGATATGTTCTTGTCATTTTTATCGTTTCTATCGTTTATAGATGGCAGGTCTAAACCCTGGTTTTTACCCAAAATTCGATTATTGTTTTACACATTTGATTCTATACCAGTCTTTGTGAATCTCGACATCATTCAGCACAAAGATTCTTATAAGAGCTTAGGAAGAAGAGTGTTGTGAATGCAAAGCCTGTTCTGATTGTGCAAGAAGGTGGTGACGAAAATGGACGTGTTGAAGTATAGTCCACAAATTTAGAAGATGAGGATGTTCAAAATGTTGGAATAGTGTCTAAGGCTGCAACTATATTAGGCAAGTATTTGATCCGGTTGTGCATGGTCCTTTTGGGTTGCCTTCACCATAGCAACTTGATGGATGATTTGTTAAGAGAGAGTAAATATTATAAGGAATAATATATGGTTATTTGATTAATATAAGTCATAGATTAATTGGAATTAATTTGGTGACTTAAAGAGATTAATTAAATAAGAGGGTATAAACTGTCAATTGTTTGATAGTTACACTTTAGACTATAAATCCTTATCCATGATAGGATGGACGATTTCTAGGGCTTGGATAAGCCAAAATCGTCCATAGGGTTATCAAGGAAAGGATATGGATCAACTTAAAGTCTAAGTTATCCAATTAGGGTTAAAGCTGTAATCCTTAAGGAGTCTACAAGTATAAATAGACCCTAGGGGTGAGGGAATTCGAGAATCACAATACACCATCTAAAGTAGAGATACTCTGGCCGAATTCCTCCCCTTTCCTCACTCCTAAATCATCTTACTTGCTATTGGTGTTTGTAAGCCATTAGAGGAGTGACATTTGTGACTCTAGAAGCTCCAAGACAACAAGATCAACAAGGAATCCAAAGGTATGATTCTAGATCTATTTCAATGTTGTTATTTAACCTAATTAGCCATTAGAAGTCTTGGATTCAAAGCATGTTTAATTAGAAAGCCTAGATCCGAGCATTAGGGTTTTGCATGCGCACATAGGAAAGTTCTTATGGCTAAAACCCATCAGTGGTATCAGAGCCTAGCTTGGTTTTCTTTAAATTATTGCTTGATTAACTGAAACAAACCTGCAAAATTCGATTTTTGGGTTTATGAGTCATGGACTCGGCGAGTTCCAAAGTGGACTCGACGAGTAGGCCTGACTCGGCGAGTCCCTTTGTGTACTCGGCGAGTCCGGGCGTCAGGATTAGGAAAAACCGGGATTTTTTCATGTTTATCTTATGGAAACTTACCTTAATCATATTAGATCAACCCTAATCCGATTTTTTGATATATATGACTATAATCTTGATCTAATTAAAGATATTTATCATCTAATAAAATATTTAATTTACTTATATGATAATTGATTAATTATTTTGATAATTATCTTAAAAGAAATCTTGGATAAATCAAATAAAGATAATTAGGATATTAATTGTTAATTGGAATTATTTGTTATTTGATCCTCCATGTTTTAAAATGTTTAAAACTTGCCCTCAAGTTTTGAAATTTATATTTGTGATTAAAAGGTTTTAATTTAGACAACTTAAATTTCAAACCCTACGTTTTAAAAGGTTTAAAACACAACCTTATACTAATATGATATTACTAGAATAATATATATATGTATAACTAAATGCTAGTCTTACCGTTAGTAGGCCTCATTCACGAAGCCGATCTATAAGGTGGGTATAAGGTTGCGGCCT
The DNA here is from genome assembly GCF_052625555.1 of Lactuca saligna. Lineage (NCBI taxonomy): Eukaryota > Viridiplantae > Streptophyta > Magnoliopsida > Asterales > Asteraceae > Lactuca > Lactuca saligna. The sequence goes on along the minus strand of NC_136425.1, from coordinate 11,025,919 downwards.
ATAAAATGGCGCTTAATGGGTGTACACTCACACCCACCGCTTGCTTGATTGGTGGAGGGTCGTTAGCCGAACGGGTAGGATAGGGCAACCTCATCCTCTCATTAAAAGTATAATAAGAAATACAAAGTAACTACACGTTTTAAAAATTTCCCAATCTTAGTTACTTTAGGAAAAGTGAATTGATGCAATCCCATGAAATTACACTTTGCACCCTTGCTAAGAAGTTAGTGGAGCGTGTGTGGTTTACCGGCACACTAATTGGTTCTAAGCAAAGGTGGCAAAGGGTGATTCATTGTTTATCATAGTTCGATGGAGCATGTGTGGTTTACCGGCACATCGAATAGGTGATCGTTACAATGAAGGCACCATGTGAATTTGCATGGTAATTCACACCCGCTTTGTGATCCTCGGCATCCCAGTCACAAACAAGAGGGGCATATCGAGATTTAAACATGCCATTGAATAGTTCAATGAATCTCATCCGAACCTAGGAATTCTCAATACACTTAGGACTAATAGTCTAGGTTTTGTAATGGAGAATTAGTGAATCGTCATTCACTTACCTTCAATTTATTTTCATGTTAGATTACGGCATCCCTTTTCTAATATGTAAATGTTATTGTTGGATCCTAACCCTAATTTTTCTTATTGGGTGATAATTAGGGATTCTTATTCTAATCTATCTTTGTCCTTTCTATAGATGTCGAACACAAACAACGCTGTTGCGAGTTATTTCACGTTGATGAGCCTTTGCCAAAAGGTCACCTTCGATGGAACGAACTTTAGCGAATGGATAAGATACATTCGCACCATTGCTCGCTACGAGGATAAGGAGTATGTCCTCGATGAAAAGCTTGAGAAGATCAACCCCGAAATCGCTACTCCGGCTGAAATCACCGCTTTTGAGACTCATGAGCGAGATGCAACGAAGGTACATTGCATCATGATTGCCACCATGAACTCCGAATTCCAAAAGTCCTACGAGGACATGTATCCATACGAGATGCATCAAGACATGTTGGAGAGGTACCACCAAAACGCGAGACAAGAGCGTTATGAGATTTTCACTAACATGATCTCCGCTAAGATGGGTCATGGAGAATCTCTTACCGTGCACCTGCAAAAGATGCAAAGGTATGTCGATCGCCTTCGCAAGTTAAATGTTGACTTTGGGGAAGACTTGGCGATCGACATGGTGCTTCACTCTTTGCCTCCGACGTACAACCAATTTAGGATGACCTACCACATGAACAAAGAGGAGGTCACCCTAAGCAAACTCCAAGGTCTTTTGAGATTTGCTGAGAGCAACTTCAAAGATAAGTCTGTTGCACCTACTCCCAATCTGTCTGCTGCTCCTGTCTTGGCAATTGGTCAAGGAAAGGAAAAGAAGAGGAAGGCTTCATCAAAGAACTATCGCAAGGTTAAAGCCCGAGATGGTGCCTATTCTAGTGGGACCAAAGTTGATCCCTCTAATCCCTATCCTAACCCGAAGGAGGCAGAGTGCCACCACTGCCACAAGATAGGACATTGGAAGAGAAGCTGCCCAGAATACCTACAAGCAATCAAAGAAGGAAAGATCAAGCCATCTTTCGCAGGTATATACACAATTAAATCTAACAATTCTAATCATGCTATTTCTTGGGTTCTTGACACCGGGTGTGGTTATCACATTTTTTCAAATGTGCAGGGACTAAGAAGAAGTAGGGATGTGGAGCAAGGAAGGATCAATCTAATCATGGGGAACAGAAGATCGTCGCCTGTTACCAAAATTGGAGTGTATTCTTTAGTGCTTAGGAATAATTTGTGTTTAGATTTGAACAATTGTTGCTATTCGCCAGAAATGGCTAGAAACATCATTTCATTTCATGGTTTATATAGACAAGGATTTAGATTTTCTTTTAATAATGAGAATGGTTCTATTTTGGCTTATCTAAATAGTGTCTTTTACTTTGAAGCTATACCATGTAATGGAATATATGAAACTGTTATGATTGTTGATAACTTAGGAAATAATGTTTTTAATATTGATTCTTCCACTAGTTTGGATAAAGCATCCTTGTGGCATTTCCGTCTTGGACATGTCAACAAGAAACGCATAGCCCAACTCCAAAAGGATGGAGTGTTGGAGTCATTCGACCTTATGGAAGATGACACATGCGAGTCTTGTTTACTTGGAAAGATGACTAAGTCACCCTTCACGAATACTTGTGAAAGGGGTGAGGGGCTATTGGACCTAATACATACCGATGTATGTGGACCCTTTAGATCAACCACGAAGGATGGGAACCGCTTCTATGTGTCTTTTACCGATGATTATAGTAGATATGGGTATATCTATTTAATCAAGCAAAAGTCAGAAACCTTTGAAAAGTTTACAGAGTTCAAGAATGAAGTGGAGAATCAATTGGGCAGGAAAATCAAGATGCTTCGATCCGATCGAGGAGGATAGTACCTAAGTCTTGAATTCCACGATTATCTCAAGGACTGTGGAATAGTTTTGCAATTGATGCCTCCTAGGACACCGCAGTTGAATGGTGTGGCAGAAAGGCGTAATCGAACCTTATTGGATATGGTTCGCTCTATGATGAGTCGTGCTTCACTTCCTATCTTCTTTTGGGGGTATGCCTTAGAGACTGCCGCCCATATCCTTAACCGAGTCCCTACTAAGAAGGTTGCCAAAACACCTCACGAGATGTGGACGGGGAAAGCTCCCTCGTTGGCACATATCAAGGTTTGGGGTCGCGAGGCTTTTGTAAGACGAGATACTCACGACAAGCTTGAACCTCGAAGTGAGCGATGTATTTTCATCGGCTACCCGCAGACATCCTTTGGATATCTCTTCTATAGACCGAAAGACAATGTTGTCTTTGTTGCGAGGATAGGAGTTTTCCGAGAGCGAGAACTCATAAGCCAAGGAGACAGTGGGAGGCAAATCGAACTTGAAGAGATTCAAGAGTCGATAGATGAAGGAACCTCTACCGCTGGCATTCAACCCGAGGAGGAAACTCCGGTTGAACCGATTGACGAATCCTTACCTCTTAGACGTTCCGATAGAGTTAGAGTTCATACCCAGTTTTATGGTTTTCATATTACTATCGAAGGGAACACGTATATTAGTGATGGTACACTAATAAATCTTGATGAACCTAATAGCTATAAGGAAGCCATGGCAGGCCCGGAGTCTACGAAATGGAAAGAGGCAATGGATAGCGAGATCCAATCCATGTACAATAACCAAAGAAATAGGTAAGAATATGTTGAAACAAATGTTGAATGATAAGGATAAAGAACAAATAAAATGTAATAATGTGCAAAAGTTTGACTCGTTGTACTCAAAATAAAATTTGGAAATTACTTTTGATACTGAAAACATTTCTGAATTTGATGAAAGCGACATAAGTCAAATTTCTATAGATGATGAGATAGATTGTTCTGAGTTTGTACAAAATGAGGTTAAAACAAAGAAAAAGTTGATTTCTGAAAATTCAATTGAATACGTACGTGTTGTAAAAAATAAAGGTCCTAGAGTTTTAAAAGCAAAAGCCACAATTTTTTCGAAAGTAAAAACTGTTCCAAATCAGGTTTTCGTAAAAACAGGACTGAAAAAAATGACACTGCAGAACTAACGTCCCTAGTAGATAATGATAATGGAGAAGGGTGCGATGAAATTCTTTTGGTCAGGACCTATTGACAATGCATATGAAACCAAATGTATTTCCGAAATGACCTCATGGAAAACGAAAGTGAGATATGTTGCAGAACCACTGAATTGTGTTAACCCTTGTTACGATAAAGCTGGTCCAAGTGGTACTAAACATGCCCCAAGTGAAACATCTTCTGAACAGACTGACACGCCGGTCAGAAAACAGAAACCTAAAACTAATATTCATAAGTTAGCTGAAGAACTGATTGCTAAGAAACGAAAATTGAATGCTAGATATAGGAAAAACTTGCAAGAAAGAAAACGCTTCAGGAAAAATAAGAATTCCAATCAAAATTCTATTAATTCTAAAAGATCTTCAACTTGAAATACGAATTCTTCTCCTATCCAGAAACCAAAATCTAAATTTTTTTCCAAACCACAGGTTACAAAACCTCAAGTTTCTAAACCTATTGAAAAGCCTAAATCCAATTTTCCTCCTAAAACACAATTATCAAAATCTGTCAACACATCAAAAGATGTTAAGGGTAAGACTAAAGTTGTTTTGAACCAGAGATTTCTCTCGAGGAATACGAAACTAACTTAAAAAAGGAGCAAAAGGAATTTGCAAAAAAGATGGCTAAGAAACCCAAACATTTTATTCAACGAAAAGCTAATATAATTGAAACTAATCTTGGTTAGCATAAAATGAATTTTTTTTTTAAATATTTAAAGGGGAGAATAGTGCTTTACTAAAAAGATCTTTTTGGGTTGATAAAAATAAATTTTTTCATGTTCTTAAAAAATCCTCACAAGGACCTAAGAAGGGTTGAGTTCCTAAATCTCTCGGAATTTTGTAGGCAATACGTGACGAACAATACGACTCTGAATGGTACATCAACAGTGGATGTTTGTATCACATGACTGGAAGGATAGAACAACTGATAGAATTCCGATCGTTGAAGGTTGATGGTAGAGTAAACTATGGAAACAACGCCACTACAGAAATCAAAGGCTACGTGATGATTACAAATGTCAAATTCTTCATTCAAAAGGTAGCATATGTAGAATACCTGCAACATAACCTAATAAGTGTTTCACAATCGGTTGTAGGTACTGGGCTGAAAGTGTTATTCGATAATCAAGGTGAAGAGATAATAGATAAGAAATCAAAAGCAATGCTTCTGAAATCCAAAAGAAATGGAGATATGTATCCTTTAAACTTGAAACCTATCACATGGAAGCCAACCATTTTCCTTCTTACGAAATCATCTATGGATGATAGTTGGTTATGGCACCGAAGGCTCTCCCATCTGAATTTCAAGGATATCAACAAACTTGTACTTGACGATCTTGTACGAGGATTACCTATATTGAAATTTGAGAAGGAACATCTATGTGTTGCTTGTGAGCTAGGAAAGCAAAGTAGAAAGAGTCACTCGACAATCATCAATACCAAAATAATCAAGCCACTGGAACTTTTACACATCAATCTTTGTGGCCCATCTGCCATCGAAAGTATTGGTGGAAATAAGTATATTATGGTTACTGTTGATGACTTTTCAAGATTTACATGGGTTTTCTTTCTTAGAAAAAAATTAGATGCCACTTCAAAGCTGAAGGATTTCATCAAGCAACTTGAGCTTCAATTGCGAAAGCCTATTCGAAAAGTTTGCAGTGATAACGGTTTTGAATTCAAGAACCAAGTGTTTGAAGAATTCTAGACTGAAAAAGGGGTTTCTCATAAATTCTATGCTCCTTACACTCCATAGTAGAAAGATGTTGTTTAAAGACGAAACCGCTCTCTTTGCGAAGCTGTAAGGATAATGCCATCCTTTGCGAATCTTCCACTTTATTTCTGGGCTGATGCTATCGGAACTGCATGTTTCACTTAGAATTTCTCTCTGATCAATAAAAGATTCTTAATCACACCTTAGGAGATTCTAAATAAACGAAATCCTAACATTAAGTTCTTTCATGTCTTTGGTTCCAGGTGTTTTATATTTAATTCCAAAGAGCATAGGAATAAATTTGATGTGAAAGCAGATGAAGGAATCTTTTTAGGATGCTATCTTACATCAAAGGCATTTAGGTTTCTGAACAAGAAATCCAAAAAGATCGAGGAAACCTATTATGTCACCTTTAAAGATAATTATCATAAAAAGTATCAAAATGTTGGTTATCAATCTAACGGAATCTTTCCGTCAACTCTGGCTCAGACGATTCTTATGATGAACTTATATGAGGAATTCATAAATTTGTTTGATGATCCTGGAAAAGCAATTCCTTCATAATCAAATGTAAAAGTTAATAAGGAGGATGAACTGCAGAAAATCATTGATGATGCTGCCAAAAATCTTAGAAAAAAGCCAACAATTTCCGAAGGCTTCTGAAATTCCACCTCAGCCACAAGCTACTAATGCTCCAGTTCATGGGAGGGTTCTGCTTCAACCTCCACAACCGATACACCTGTTCAGGGGGAGAATTTAGATCCATAAATCAACACCGATATTTCATTCCATGGGGAGGATCCAACTTCGAACATAGAGTCCCATGAAAACTTCCAGGGGAGAACCCGATTCCGAATGTAGAGTCACATGCAAACTTCCAGAGGGAGAATGAGAATGAAAATAATGACTCTGATGTACAATCAAAATTTGAAGATGTGAATGCAGAACTGGATCTAACATATGATCTGAACTACCCTCCATTGGAAAAATGGACCAAAGATCACCCTAAATCTCAAGTGATCGGAGCAGCGTCTTGAAGAGTTCTCATAAGGGCACAACAAAAAGCGAATCAAATGACATTATTTTCAAAAATGGAAATTTTCATGTTCCGTTCATTCATCTCTAAAAATGAGCCTAAAACTATGAAGATTTCTCTTGATCATTCTGATTGGGGGCAGGCTATGCAGGAAGAACTCAATGAATTTGAGCGTAATAAAGTTTAGCGATTGATTCCAACTCCAAAGGATGCATTTGTGGTAGGATTACAATGGGTATTTCAGAATAAGCTTGACAAGGAAGGCAACGTGATTCTAAACAAGGCTCGATTAGTTGTTAAAGGGTACTGCCAAGAGGAAGGCATATACTATGAAGAAACATTTGCACCGGTTGCAAGGCTGGAATCTGTTCGGATTTTCCTTGCTTATACAACACACAAGAATTTAGAAGTCTATCAAATGGACGTAAAATGTACATTTTTGAATGGTGAATTAGAGGAAACAATCTATATGGAACATCCACCAGGTTTCCTGAATGAGAAATATCCAAATCATTGCTACATTTTGGATAAGGCTGTGTATGGTCTAATACAAGCACCTCGTGCATGGTATGAAACCCTAACTCGATTTCTGAAACAATCCAAATTTAAACAAGGTTTGGCGAACCAAAATTCTTTCATAAGAAAGATGGTGACCATCAAATGATCATCCAAATTTATGTTGATGGTATCATTTTTGGATCCACTAATCCTAGATTAATAGCTGGATTCCAAAAACTGATGGAAACTAAATTTGAGATGAGCTTAGTGGGTCCTATTAACTTTTTCCTTGGTTTAAATATTAGACAAAGTTCAGAGGGCATTTTATCTAACCAAGAAACTTATACGAAGACCTTGCTTGTGAAATTTCGCATGGTGGGTGATTTTAAGGTTAAGGTTCCAATGGCATTCGGAACAAAGCCTACTCCATCCTTAGACAAGCCAGCAGCAGATCTCACACTATATTGACAGATGATTGGGTCTTTAATATATCTAACATCAAGTCATCCAGACATTATGTTTTCTATTTGTTATTGTGCCAGGTTTCAGGCGCATCCTCATGAACCACATATGATTGTTGTGAAAAACATCTTCTGATACCTCAAAAGAACAACCTCTCTCATAATTTGGTACACTTCCAACTCAAGATTCTTTGTGCAAGCATACTCCGATGTTGATCTTGGTGGATGTGGTTTCGATCGTAAAATCACTTATGAGGGATGTCAGTTTCTAGATGGCAAACTTGTCAGTTGGCAATCAAAGAATCAGACATGTGTATCCCTATCTACTACATAAGTTGAATACATTGCAGTTGCATTGTGTACTTCCCAAGTTGTCTGGATTCATAATCAACTCAGTGATTATGGGATAAATATGAAGAGAATCCCTCTGTATTGTGATTCAGAAAGTGCGACAAGTATATGTCATAATCCAGTGCAACACTCAAAGACCAAACACGTTACACTGCTATATCATTTTATAAAGGATCATGTAGAGGATGGAAACATTGAAGTACACTTTCTTAGATCCTTTGATTAACTGGCAGATATCTTTATGAAAGCCTTACTTGAACCAACATTCAGTCGAATTCTACAAGGCTTAGGAATGATCGAAGCGGACTCAGTTCTGAAAACCCTCTCGTAATTGGAATTTATTGTTCACGATTTGAATGGTTCCAAGCATCATAATGATTTGGAATTCAATTCCAAAATCCGATTGATTCCGAGCTTCGAAATTCTTCGGAATATATTGTTTCATTAAAAGGGTTCGGAATGAGTTGTATCCGTTGTATACTAAGTTTCCTCCAATTTATTCCGAGCTTCAGAATGCTTCAGAAGATAATGTTCACTTGTGTTTCTATTTTATTTATTTCTATTTTTACTCTTTTTCAGAAAATCACAAAAATATTTTTTTTTATTTCATTTATGTTTTTATTTATTTATTTTTTTAGAAAAACCCAAAATTACAAAAATATTTTCTTTTTCTTTGTTATGTTTTATTTTTAGAAAATCAAAAATACCAAAAATACTTTTCATTTGAGGGATAACATTACTTTCAAGAAAATATTCATCATGACTATAAAGTTCTGAATCTATGCACTAGTTAAGTGTCCCTAGAAGCATGTTGTCCCAAGCCTCTAATACTTTATGTTTGAAACCTTTATGAAACTTTCATTCTGATCGTTTCTTCCCAATCAAGCTAATAAATCACATAAGTCATTGAAACTCTTCTTAAAATGAGTTAATAGTTGATTGTTTTGGCATTCGTTTATAGAAGAGGTACACTTCTTTGTAGCCAATCTCAAATTTCTCCATCACCTTCACATTCATAATCGTATCCGTTGAGACTCTCAACACTTACCACTGAGGTTTATGGTTACAAAACACCTATGTTGATGATCTTGAAATCGTTATTACCATAATTTTGAGTGAGACCCAAAATCCAAAACCAACTTCTGAATTGACGGTGAACAATAAAATGTTGAAGATATTTTCACCAATAAATTGATGACTAAAAACCTTTATGGTTTGTACCTTTTACTCGCTTGGAATCTCAAATTTTATTTTTGAGTGATCTTAATGAAATGTTCTCGACCCAAGACATTTTTTTCAAATAGATCCAGTTTTTATTTTTCTTGAGATTTCCATAATATCCAGTCACTTATATTGTATTCCAACCATACTTGTTCTCATGGCTAAATTGATCAAACAAGTACTTCTCTCTGATTTTCAGACTTATTTTAGGTTTCGGAATCTGGTTGAAGCTTAAGCCACCAATGAAGATTACTTAAAAGAAGTCTTTCACTATTTCTTCACAAATAGCTTATCGTAAATCAACGGGATTCCACACAAGCACTTCTGAATCTCTCTTGATTCAGACGGAAGAGATCGCTGCCTAGGATCCAACTGATTTCATGTCAATTTTAGTTTGACATCATAGAATCCCACAAATTTAATTTGTTTTACTTCTGTATCTTTGGTATACTCTTGCACAAAAATCTTTATGATTTTTCAAAAGTCTGGTTTTAAATACCAAATGGTTACTTTCATTCAGAAAACATGTGATGGTGACTTGGCTGATAATTATGAAAGGATGCATGCTGGAATGGCTATTACTTCGAGATAAGGATCACATTAGGCGGGTCTTTTCAAATTCTTGACATCACGCGTATCGATTACCATGTCATCTGACACATAGTGTTGTCACGCCTTCCAACGCTGATTTATTGGGATATGGAAACATCTATGCGTGATTTTCTCTCACCTGTCATGACGTATAAAAGAGTTTTCGACGGTTTATTTTCTCTCACCGCACACACTGAATTTAAAAACTCTCATAACAAAAAAACCTTTTCTCTCCTACTGTTCATCATCGTTCTCACTGTAACAATGGCCGGTTCATCTGACACTACATCGTTTGCTGATAATTCTGCCTCCGTTATGATGTTGAATTTAAATCCACGTCAAAATATTACCCTTGATCTCGAATCGTCTCGATACACTAAATCCCTAAGGCTAATGATTGAGTGTCTGCCTTTCTCGCCACTAGCTTCAACCTTGACCATGGCGGAATTTGTTCCCTTGGTTCATATTTCCAAGGCGTATTCGTTTGCAAACTATAGTCAGGCTGATGGAGTTATCACATTCGAGGTTGCTTCACACAAGACTTCGATTTCAAAAGCTCGTTTCTACAGATGCTTAGGGTTTACTGCTACAGAAGGGCTTGTTCATCCAGAATCAATTTCTTCATCTACACTCATCGAGATGTTCTACCAAATGGGATATATTAGGGATATCTCTCTTTTTTCAAAGTTCAGCAGGACCTATCCACCTTCTACATAGAATGGGTTGTTCACTCTCTTGTTCAAAAGCTTATCTGAGAGGGTTGTTGGGTCTGCTATTGCTAGTAAGTTATTTTGTGCTTTGATCTATGCTCTTCACACGAGAATCAACTTGGATTATAGTGCTATTCTCTGGGCACAGCTTATTCAAAGCACTGTTTCTACTTCACGTCATTCTGAGATCTCATGTGCTTGGTTTTGGTCTGTTATCGTCAAAAGAGCCCTAAATCACTTCCAGGTTCCAATGAATGATGACTCAGTTATGGCTGCTATTCCGTTAACTTCTTCTTTTATGGTTTCTGATTCAAGCGCATTCAACTTCGTCGGATCTATTCTAGAAGCGATGTTGTTGAATGTTCTATTTGACAATGTAATAGTGAATGACTATCGCATACATCCATCCTCTGAAGTTCGAACCATGATAGAGGAACTTAGGAAAGCTATTAAAAAAGGAACCAAGGCCAAACGGGGAGGTAAGAGAAAACCGAAGGCTTCTCCTTCGGGAGTAGTGCCAAAACCAAAGAAGATCAAGACGCAAGCTTGTAAACCGAGATCACCTTCTCCGATTGCTCAGGAAGCTTCGGAATCAAGGACTTAATCGAATGTTCGAAAGAATGAATCAATTAAACACGAAGTTGAAGATACAATAGCAAATTCAGAATCATTGGTCTCGAAACCAACTCTTACCGTACCTATTCCAAAGGTATAATCTCTGATTTCAACTTTTTTTCCTTTACAAGATGAATTCTCTCAGGTGCCTACTCTACCATCTTCACTTGTTACTACACCAATTCTAATCACCATTGCTCCTATACCACCAAAGATCACTTTGGGTGTTTCTCTTCCACATATATCTATTTCCCTATCTACTACACTCTTTTCGGATTCTACTACAACCACAACAACAACTGCTATGAGTACACCTGAAGTAACTGTCAATGTATCTGATACAGGGGTAGGTGTCACCTTTAATGTTACTATTGGTCCATGAACCTCTATAGCTTCCCCACTTCGTGATAATGATCCAGACATCCTCTATGGTGATGAACAGGATGACTTTCAGGATTTTGTTTTCAGCCCCTTTAGAGTCCATCAAACTAGTGATAATGATGATGCACTGGATATGAAAGGGCAGTTTAAGGCCCTCAATGAAAAATTGGATACTCTTTTGGAGTCCTCCAAATCTTCTTCAAACTATGAGTATATGTTAAAGGCTTATCAAGAAACGGTTGAGAAGCTGAAAAATTCGAATGCAAAAGTCCTTGAAGACTCCACCAAGGCAATCCAGGCATCAGAGAATACCATTACTAAAACGACCGAGAAAGTCGAAAAACTACATGCTAAAGTTACAATGTTCATGGTTGATTTCCGGAATTCTTCTGATCAGAATACTGAAGCAACTAATAAAGTTATTGAAAGTCTTGGCACAACCTTACAAACTAAGAAAGAAGCATTGTCTCGTGTTCGCACTAAACTCAAGGTTGACAACTCTGAAATGAATGCATCCACTGTTTCGAATATTGAAAAGCTTCAACAAGATCTTGTTGCCAAAACCAAAATAATGGATAAATTGGCTATAAAAGTTGAAAAAGTCAAGGTTCTTTCTCTCAAGCTCGATTATGCGAACAAACACTTGGACTATATGGAGACTAAGAAAGCAGCTATCAAAAGCTACGTTTCGAAAATCAGTCAGTATTTGCAACGAATTTGAAAAACTCGTGATTCCATGCTTACTGTTTCTGTTCGCCATCACCTCTCTGAAAAGATCAAGTTGGTCCTTGCAATGTTGAACCAAATTAAAGGTGTTTCGGAAGGTGATGCTCTTCTGAAACAAGAGGGATACAAATCAAAAGAAAAACCTCAACCTCAGGTTAAGAAACCCACTGAAGAACAACAACCGAAAATTGATATGAAGGTTAATGAAGCTCCTGGATCTAAAGGGAAATAAAAGATGATTGAAGATGAAGAAGAAGAAGAAGTTCTTTCTGAAGGTGAAAAGGTTGTAAGGAAGAAAAGAGACTGTGAACTTAACAACTTGTGTATATTTGGAAAGAGCTAGAAGCTAGAGTTGTGAAAGTTACACTTGAAACCCATATGTCACTTTTTCCTCCTTGATCATGAGAAAGAATTCAAAAGGAAGCTATCAAGGATCCAAGCATTCACTGGTTGGAGCCTTCGGTATATTTCAAACTGGATAATACCTCTGACTCTCAGCTTGACTTTCCACTCACTCCGAGAGCCTTCCTATTCTGATGCTTTGAGCATATTGAGAAAGCATCATTTTAAGACTATGATGTTAACAATATGTTGCTCTCTTTTTATATCAAGCATGGAAAAGCCTTAGTTTCAGACATGGAGCCTAAAGAAGATTGTTTTCGTGAAGGTTTATGCTGTTTTTCCAACTAAAGATGACTTCACCCTTGCTGGAAAGCATGGCAGTCGCATTGCAGATGACTTCACCCTTGTTGATCTGCCAAGCATGAATCTGAATGATTGGATTTCCTTGTTTCTGATTTTTTTTCGAAAGATGAATAGAAGCATTAACCAATTGTTTCTCATCTGAGGGGAATGTTGGTTTGCTACATTCATGAAGTTGCAAAAATGGATGCGAAAATAGCAGCAATTTTAAAGAAAAGGCCGATTGTGAAACCTGAAGAAGAAATTAAGGACTTCCAAAAGATGAAGTTGGGAAAGAGTAAGAAAGCAAATTGGAGTGTGGTGTATCAAAGAAAGGATGGTGAAAAAGTTCAGAAGAGTTTTTTTGTTAGACAAACATTTATACTCTACTATTGCATTGAACAACATCATTGGCTTGGCTGAAGCTTGCAAAGCAAACACTGATGCAGATCTTACATGCTTCAATGATATGATCAAGTAGTATCTTTTGATCAGATACACCCTTCTGAATTTGATGAAAAAGCTATTCAAGGTTTAGAAGAAACAACAATGAAGAATCTCATTTCTTTATTTGACACAACGGGGGAGATTATTGGGCCTATTGTGTTATGTCAAATGTGTATTGTATAGGTTTATTATTATCGAGATGGGCCTATCCATTCTCATGTTTTGTACTTATCCGTATAGCCTATATATTTCATGCATGTAACTATTAAGGTTAACGATTGTATTGCCCTACCTAGCTTTCACAGAGAAGTTCACGTTGAACTCGTCTAAATCTATTCAATATAAGTATTCGACACTATTTGATTTTCATTTTTCTTGTTGATTATTCACTAACGTTTATAAAATCTATCGATCTAAGTTTTTATTATTTCTATAGAAGAGTAGTGCTTTTCAGTTGATAGCCAAGGAGGCTCGTGCAACACTTGATCTGGTGACGGGATCGTTCCTCGTGAACGGCATTTCAGCTTTGGTATTGTTTCATTTGGGGGCTATCCGATCTTTTGTATTGGTTGCGCTTAGCAAGAGGGTTTTTGGAGCTCCAGGGGAGCTTTATTGTCCTTTGGACGTCGAGATTATTGATAATCGATTTGTCCGACTTTCGAGGGTTCATCAAGGTTGTGTTCTTAAGATGTTTGGTGAGCAGTATCCAATTGATTTGGTTCCCATTCCTTTGCATCAGAATAAGGTTATTGTAGGAATGGAATGGTTGAGCTCCAATGGGATGATGATCAATTTTGAGCATCAGTTGGTGCATATCTAGAGCCCAAGTGGGGGACAGTTGCTGGTACAGGGAGAAAGAGCTCAATGTGGGCCAATTCTATGTTCAGCGACTAGGTTCAGATGATATCTTCATCAAGGTTATTTAAGATTTGTTGTCTATATTATGGATACTCGAGATAAGGGTAAGGTGACTGTGGATGATGTGCCGATTGTCTGGGAATACCCAGATTTGTTCCCCGAGGATTTTCATGGGGTGCCTCCTGAGAGGCAGGTGGAGTTTAGGATTGACCTGGTTCCTGGTGCGCCACCGATAGCCAAGTCACCATACTGGTTAGCTCCTCCAGAGATGCAGGATTTGTCTACATAGTTGTATGAGCTGTTGGACAAGGGTTTTATTCGACCGAGCAGTTCGTCATGGGGAGAACCAATATTTTTTGTGAAAAAGAAAGATGGGTCTCATTGGATGTGTATTAACTACCGGGAGTTGAATAAGCTAACAGTGAAGAACTGTTATCCAGTCTCGAGGATTGATGATTTATTTAACCAGCTTCAGGGTGCGTCTTGGTTTTCCAAGATTGATTTTCATTCAAAATATTATCACATGAGTTTCAGAGAGGAGGATGTGCAAAAGACGACATTTTAGACTCGTTACGGTCATTACGTGTTTGTGGTGATGCCCTTCGGGCTCACCAATGCTCCAGCCGTGTTCATAGACCTCATGAACCACGTATGCATGCCGATGCTGGATCGGCTTGTGATTGTATTCATTGATGATATCCTGGTCTATTCCACAACCCAGGAGCTGCATGAGGAGCACTTGAGAGAGGTTTTGGAGACTCTAAACAGGGATAGACTTTTCACAAAGTTCTCCAAGTGTGAGTTTTGGTTGCGCGATGTGCAGTCTCTAGGGCAACTTGTCAACCAGAACGATATTATGGTTGATTCGGCCAAGGTCGAGGATGTGATGAGGTGGGAGGTTTCGAAGTCTCCATCTGATCTTCATAGTTTCCTTAGGTTAGCAGGTTACTATCGTAGATTCATCCATGATTTCTCCAAGATGATGGTTCCTCTGACTCGGTTGAGAAGAAGACCGTCACTTTTCGTTGGGGGCCCGAACAGTAGTCATCTTTCGAGATCCCGAGGCAGAGATTGTGTGAGGCGTCGATTTTGACCCTTCTGGAAGGTGTCGAGGACTTCATGGTTTATTGTGATGCATCGATCACAGGTTTGGGTGCAGTTCTGATGCAGAGGGGTCACGTGATTACTGATGCTTCGAGGCAGCTGAAGCCTCATGAGGCAAATTATCCAATGCATGATATGGAGTTGGGGGTTGTGGTTATCGCCCTCAATATTTGGCGACATTACCTATATGGGGTCCATTGTACTATTTACACATATCACAAGAGCCTGAGGTATCTGATGGATCAACCGAATCTGAATATGAGGCAGTGTCGGTGGTTGGATGTGGTAAAGGATTATGATTGTGAGACACTTTTACCATCCGGGGAAGGCCAATGTGGTAGCCGATGCTCTCAGTCGCAAGGCAGTCACATCTCCGATCAGGGATATTTGTTTGAGGGTGATCGTGATTACTCTGCGTTCAGAGCGGATTCGTGAGGCTCAAGTCGAGGCTATGAAGGAAGAGCACCAAAAGAGTGAGCGCATAATGGGTTAGGTGGCTTCCTTTGATTATGATAACCAAGGGTTATTGACTCTTCATCGGAGGGTATGGGTTCCGTATTGGGGTGGTTGGTGTCAGGTTCTAATGGAGGAGGCGCACAGATCAAGGTTCTCCATCCATCCTAAGATGAAGAAGATCTATAGAGATCTTCATCCTGATTATTGGTGACCCTGCATGAAGCAGGATGTAGCTTGGTATGTGGAGAGGTGCTTGACTTGCAGGAAAGTCAAGGCCGAGCATCAGCATCCTCATGGAAAGATGCAACCGTTGGATATCCCTGTTTGGAAATGGGAGGAAATTACCATTGATTTCATTATGGAGTTGTCTCGGACAGAGCACAAAATGGATTTGATTTGGGTCATAGTGGATCGATTGACCAAGAGCGTGTATTTTATCCCAATTCAGGAGAGTATCTTTGTGGAGAAGTTGGTTGAGGTATACATAAGGGAAGTTGTAGCATGGTGTGGGGTGCCGATTTCAGTTGTTTCAGACAAGGACGTCCGACTCACTTCCAGATTTTGGAAGAGGTTCCACGACGAGTTGGGCAATCGTCTCCATTTTAGCACGACATTTAATCTACAGACTGACGGTCAGAGCAAGTAGACTATTCAGACCTTGGAGAATATGCTTCGGGCATGTGTTTTGGATTTTGGTGGGAGTTGGGATTCGTATCTTCCATTAGCGGAATTTTCGTATAACAATAGCTATCACGCCATCATTGATCGACCTCCTTTTGAGATTCTCTATGGGAGGAAATCCAGGACCCTGCTTTGTTAGGGTGAGGTCGGACAGGGAGTTATAAGGAGTACCGAGGTGGTACTCAATACTACTTAGTTGATTCAACAGATTCATAGTAGACCCCAAACAACTCAGAGTCGGCAAAAGAGCTATGGCGACAAACGCCGATCAGATCTAGAGTTCTAGGTAAGGGATATGGTTCTCCTAAAGGTGTCACCTTAGAAAGGTGTCACCCGATTCAGAAAGAGGGGCAAGTTGGGCTCCAGGTACATCGGTCCTTTCGGGGCTTTGGCCCAGGTGGGTTGGGTTGCTTATCGCTTAGACCTTCTCAAGGAGCTCATTCGAATCCATAGCATATTCCATATCTCTCGGTTATGGAAGTATTTAGTGGATGATTCTCACCTTCATGATCACTTGTATTAGATCTACTTTATAGTGTTTCTTGGGCATTTTTGAGTCTTTTGAAGTAAAGATAAGCTTTTGATATACACCAGAAGTAATAGATGCTAGATCTAAGCTCCATTCAGGCCCTATGTTCATAAAAATGCAAACTTTATGGATCTTTTTGGTTCATGAAAGTATTAAGACCTTTATTAAGCTCTTTTTTAGCTTTTGAATCCCATTAAGCCATGCATGGGTGTAAAGTTGCCAACTTTACGTCATAAGTCACCCTTTAGGACTAGATCTGAGAACTTAGCTTGAGGTCTCAATTGATTAAGTGCTTAATGGAGTAGGTTGGCAATTTGAGGAGTACACTGGGCATACCCAGCTGGTATGTTGCGCGTAGTGGCCCCGGATGATGGACACTACGTGTACGAGTTGAGTATGCCCCACATACTCAGTAGGTGGGCTTTTGGGCTTGGCAATCCTCGATATTGGGCCATAGTTTGGGTTTGTAAGTTTGGGCCTTATTAGGCCATCAAAATTTTGTTTTGGACTTTGGTCTAGTATGTTGGGCTTCTTTGGATTTAGGCCTGTGATGGGTTTTGGGCCTAATTTGGAAGAT
This sequence comes from Lactuca saligna, assembly GCF_052625555.1. NCBI lineage: Eukaryota > Viridiplantae > Streptophyta > Magnoliopsida > Asterales > Asteraceae > Lactuca > Lactuca saligna. The sequence continues at coordinate 11,008,626 of NC_136425.1, read as the reverse complement.
TTGGCCATAATTTGGGCTTTAGGTTGCCATTTAGGATTTGGGCCTTATGAGTGGTTGAGTTAGGCCTTGGCTTTAGGCCAAGTTAGATAAAGGGTAAAATGGTGTTTTACCCTGGTTATGGGCTAAGTAGTTCAGATTATGGGTTATCGGTCGAAATCCAATTAATAGTTGGATATTATTTGATATTTATAGTGTGGGGATTTTCTAGACCAGCAGATAGAGATACGTTCAAGTGATTCAACAGTTAGAGGTGAGTTTCCTTATTGTGTTTAGTGGGTCGAAGGAACCAATGTTGGCCCATGGTTTTTTATTTTAGGAAACTAGATGTTTACGTGACTCTTGCAAGTGTTATGTGCATGTATGCTTACCGGGCAGGGCCCGATGACTGACCGATCTGTATACCAAGTGGGGCTCGATGTCGGGCGGCGCACGATGACGGGCAGGGTCTATTATGTGTTTATTATGTATGGTATGTGGTATTTTGGGGAACTCACTAAGCTTTGTGCTTGCGGTTTTCAGTTTATGTTTCAGGTACTTCTGGTTCGAATGGGAAGATCCCGGGATGATTTCAGTGCACACACCACATCATTCCGCATTTTCTGATTACTATGATGCTTTATGATGTATTTGATACACTTTGTTCCACCATGGTTTTATGATGATGTTTTGGATTATAGTTTTATTAATTTAAAAACAAAAATTTTTGGTCTTAATTTTGCGACGTTGCAACATATACAACACATGCACTCTGCGCATACAACACAAGACTGAACCGCCCCTGAGCCTACAACATAAAGATGGACCGCTCCCAAGCCTACAACATAAAGCTACATTGATCTCGGGTTTGATGACCTGAAACACAAAGCAGTATCGCCTTAGCCCAACCATACCATGTCGACATATGCAAATAATAAACAATAAACAACAAGTGTATGTAATCATACAGATCTACCACGTCTAACAAATCAATTCAATATACCAACATCCTACACACAAGGACACATACTAGAGTACAAAGTATAGTGAGAAAACTGACCTCATAATCTAGAAGATAATAGTAATGATCACATATATGATAACCAGCTTTACATGTCACCTATATAGAAAACATGGACCAAATCCTCAAACTATAGCCCAAATCCTTAAGTTTAACCTAAAGTTAAACTTGGTCAAAAAGTCAATAGTCCAGTTTGAAACATCCCAAAATTACAGTCCAAAATTTTCATTTTAATTCATTAATAAAAACCATAAGTATCATTCATCATATAAAAGTTATAAACTGTGTATCTCAAAAATATCATAACATATGTCAATATATCAAAATCAGATGTCAAGACATCAGAGTGAATCCTCTTAGGCTAAAAGTTGTGGTGTGTGCAATGTAATCATCCCGAGCTCTTCCCCAAACTAGCAGAAGTACCTAAAATCAAAACTGAAAAATGTAAGCACGAAGCTTAGTAAGTCTCACCAAACTACCACATACCATACACATAATCACATAATAACATACATTGGGCCTTGCCCACTATATCGGGCCCCGCCCGACATTGGACGAATCCGGCATCGGGCCCCACCCGACATCGGATCGAAGTCCGGTATACATATAACATATCAACAAAGCATGTAACATAAACACATAACATAAACACATAACATAAACATATAAACATTCCTCAGGCTTGACCCGACATCGGATCGAAGCCCAGAACATATAACACATAACATGTAAGCTAAAGATTCCTTGGGCTTGCCCCGACATCGGACCGAAGCCCGGAACATAAAAACATACACATGTAAGAATCACAAAGACATCAAGCATACAAACATTCCTCGGGCTCTCCCCGACATCAGACCGAAATCCAAAAACATATAAACTACATCGGCTAACCCCGACATCGGACCTAAGTCCGACATACACTATCATACATAAACGGGCGGACATTGGTGCCTTCGACTCGTTCCTACTGGAGGAAAACTCACCTTGTAAGCAAATTGTGAAATCTCGCGTAAGGAATCTCTAACGACTGCTCCAACGACTCCCCGCCTATCATTATCACAATAACAATAAGTCAAAATCTGATAATTCTTCTTAAGGTAAAATGACCATTTTACCCCTAGTCAAAGTCAACATTCTGGTCAAAGTCAACACACTGGGTTGACTCAAATCGCCGAGGTATATACATCAAAAATCCTGAAATCACGATCCAAATTGTCGAGTCATCCCTTTGACTCTCCAAGTTCCTTGGTTACTCATAGTCAAGATTTGGTGAGTCAACTCGTCGAGTCCCTTCGAAGACTTGTCGAGTTCTTCGTTGTACAAAATCGGGACAAAACGACACTACTCATTGAGTCCTTCTCTGGACAAGCCGAGTTCATCAGTCTGTTTAGGCCATCTTAAAGGATTAAGTCCCTACTCTTCAGATTTAAGTTCCATACTTCATCTACATACTGGAAATGCCCTTTTAAGGGTAAAGTTTCCAACTTTACCCATTCATAGTCCTTCTTAATGGGTTTACCTCAAACCCTAGTTCTTTAAGACTTAGATCTTGGTCCATAAGACATAATACTCTAAACCAAAGCATGAAAACTGAGATCTAGGTCCTAGACACTAAATGAACACGTAAAGTCTCAGACTTTCCTTTCATGCATGGCCTTTTGGGGCGTAAAAGGCCAAAATAACCCCTTAAAGTTTGCTTGGGGCTTCCATGGTCTTAAATTTTGAACCTTTATGCCATGAAACCCCTTTTAGATACCATATATGAAAGGTAAATCACTAGGGCCGTCCATTCCCCAAGGATTAAGCTACTTGGACAAAAGACTCAACAAACGTGGAGATGAAGAGATCTAAGCACACAATGGACAAGTTAGGAGCTATTTACCTTTATTGAACCAAAAATGGAGCTCAACTTCTGGATCTACTGTCCTCCTTCAGGTCCTTGCTCTTTCTTCAAGGATCCACTTCTTCAACTTCACAAAGAACACCTAAATTGGTACAAGAACACTCAAAAGTGGATTAGGGTTTCGTGGCTAGGGTTTGGGATGATGGAGGCTGCAAATGAGAACAACCTTTGGAGGTTAAGGTGTTTAAATAGGGTGCAAAACTCTAAAAATTAGGGTTTCACTCTGGCATCCCTACTCATCGAGTTGAGGCTCTCAACTCGTCGAGTAGACTTCAAGTCCCGCATCCAAATTCCATGCCTACTCGACGAGTTTGGGCCTCCAACTCGTCGAGTCGCCTTGCAAAAATAAATAATTTGATTTAAAATAGATACCAGGATCTAGGCGTTACACAGTCAAAGTTAAAACTCCAAAAATCATCAGTGGGTCGCCACGCCGTGACCACCCATTGGTCACGTCGTGACGACCAAAGTGTCACGTCGTGACGAATGCTCTGGATAGACTAGAGTCTTAAGCTCTTAATCATTTAAGACATGCAACCAAACCTTCCAGAATGCATCCTTATCCAGAATACCATAAAAATCATAGATTTTTAGACATGCATGTCCCAAAGACAAGCTAGGTCAAAATGAAGGAAAAATGAGCTCTAATCTCATGCATGAAACCCAAAATTCATTAATATTCCATATCTGGGACAAATGGTAGCAAAGGAGTCTTAGGAACTCATAAAGTTGCCAACTTTATGAGATCCCATCACTCAACTTACATAAATCATGAGAAAATTGAGCCAAATACTAGATCTAAAAGCTTGAGCTAAAAGGCATGAACTTAAGGAGTTACAAGAGTCCTAAAGCAGCCCAAAATGATGATGAAGTGGCTTGCAAGATGAAATGATACACCAAATATCTTATCTTCTTCTTCAAGGATTCAAACCACCCAAAAATGGAACTCAAATATCAAAAATGGAATATTAGGGTTTTTGAAGAGTGAAGGGGGGTGATGGAGGCTGGAAACGAAACCCTAATTCCAAGTTTAAAGGCTTAAATATAGAGGACACCCTAAAAGATCATGGACTTGGGTTGCAGTCATCCTCACAACGTGACCATAATCATGTAGTGACCTCCTTATGGTCACATCGTGACACCGGGTTTTCCCTAAAAACCAAGCTTTTGAATCCTTAATTCCCTAAACCAACCCATTCTGAAAAACGGGTGTTATATAAAATAATGATGAGAGGCCAGGATTTTTTTAGTACTACTACACTAGAAATGTAGTCACGTAGTAGGGCATTGATGATGACCACAAACTATTCTAGACAAGTAGGGTCAAACATGGTAGGCTTGCAACATGTAGATGTTTATAAGCCATACACCGGCAGGTATACAACCTGTAGGTGTAAATTGACCAGACATGGGCATGATTACCACTTGTAGATGTTACTAATTTGTTTTGTGGGTAGGTCTACGACCTGTTGGCATTGATGAGTCGTACGCGGATAGGTCTACGACCTGTAGGTGTTATAGAACTACAAAGGGGCATATCTCCGATTTGTAGATGTTAAGGAACCACATACAAATGAATGATCTATTCATGAGGGTACTATGTTCACCCCATGGTTGTCTTATTTGTACATATTGCTAAGGAATCCCCGATGCAATATTATTTACTTAGAGAGCCTTTAGGATAGATCCCTTACGATCATTGGTTTAGGACCAGGGAGTGAGAATACCCGGTACGGGTAATCGGGTTATTTGTTCGATGTGAAAGACATAATTATAAAAAATTAATTATATTATTGTTGGCTAAAAACCTTATGTGCTTATCAGACTCCCAAGCCTGACCCGTTCAATTTCTTTGTATAACAGGTAGGAATACAAAAAGTATATGGATAAGTGATGTTTGGATCTGATGAAAGATTTGAGGAGATGTTGGCCATTGTATAATATGATGTAAGGCCTGTCATGACTATGTTTATGGTTATGTTTCTTGTATCAGTTATGACATGCCAAGTTTTTTTTATAATCAATGAAAAACATTTCTTCGAAAATACTTTTTGTGGGACAAATTCTGCAACATAAAGAATACTCTGCTTAAAATAAGTACCAAGAAAAGGTTTTTTTAGGCCGTGAAAAAGAGGATGTCACATATACAATTGTCAATTGGGGGAAGAGGAATGAGTGGTGTTCCTAAACTTTCAAACTCACTAGTAGGTGACGAGGGTATTCAAAAAAATGGTTGATTTTTCTTACATGAATTTAGATTGGGCTTATTCTTCTTCCCTCATCTTCTTATCTATCTTAGCTAAATGTTAAGCTCAATAATCAACAGATTTGGTTAAGTGTAGCCTATGTTACATAGACATTAAACATAAGTATTTGAAACACTCTCATATCAACTCGTATTAGGCTAGTTCTTTTTATTGAATATTCTTATAACCACTCGTATTGGGCTGATTCTTTTTTATGTATATTCTTGTTTGTCCTGATTTGGGTAAGTATAACCTAAGCTACAAAGCCCTAAATATGAGTACTTAGAAAATATGCGAAGTTGACCCGATAACGGAGGCAAAATATATTGCATCAAATAAAGCTATAAAAGAGGCTATTTTGATGAATAAGTTCATCATATATCCTGATGTGGTTCCCAACATTTATAATCACATTTAGATCTTTTGTGTCACCCATGGTGCAATCATATTGGCTAAAAAGTCGGCCACACAAACACAACTTAGGAAATATCATTATATTCACAAGGTTGTTGGGAACAAATATATTAGCGCTTGTAGAGTTGTAATGTTGGGAACTTGGTCGATCCGTTCACTAAGGCCATGTCACATCATCACCACTAACTATCACTAAACTTATGGAATACCCACCACTACCACTCTACTTCACATCATTTTTTTATTTTTTTAAGACTAAACTGCACAAATGGTCCCTGTGGTTAGCCGAAAATTGCTACTTTGGTCCAAAAAGTTTCGGACTAACACCAGAGGTCCAAAGTTTTCATTTTGTTGCGGGTTTGGTCCAATTTCCTTTAAACTTTTTCATAATGACAATTTTGCCCTTACTTTTATATTTTTTAGTTTTTAATTTATTTAAATATTAGTTTTTTATTTTTTATTTTTTATTTTTTTCTCTTTCAAAAAAATTTTATCTAAATATTTTTCTGAAAATAAAATTTGTCTTTTCTACTTGATTTTTATAATTTTTATAAAGAAATAAAAATAAATAAATAAAATATGCAATCTCTCTCTCTCTCTCTCTCTCTCTCTCTCTCTCTCTCTCTCTTCAGCTAACAAGAACACCGGAAAGTTTGAACACTACCTTGGGAAAAGATAAATGCCACCACCGAAAATGATGAACGTCACCACCACCACGACAGGACAAAACATCTAGCCAATATGACCACTGTAAGTCAACATCACCACCATCTCCTTGAAAACCTCATATCTGAAAAGTATAATCGGAAACCACCGCCACTGCTACCATTTCTGTGGCGACTCCGACAAAAGGGTTCTAACCCATTTTCCCACCACCCATTTAGCCGGACCACCACCATCGATGGCACCCATTTTTCCACCACCTGGTAACTTAAAACCATGAAAAATCTTATCTGCAACTTGAAGAAGGGAGGCCCAACGCCATCTTCCTCATCAAATATTAAGTCTCCGCCGCCTTCGTTTCTCTACATCTTCGGCGCTTCGTCGTTCCTCAAATCTGAAAGCCTCCACCATCGTCGTTCCTCAAATCTGAAAGCCTCCACCAACCTTCAACAGGAAAACCCTCATATTTGATAGCTTCCACCGCTGTTTGGGAACCCTAACCCTAGCGCCATCAAATCTGAACCGAGACGAACGATATAGTGAAGTAGAGACCCTAAACGGACGATTGGAGTAGTGTCGCTAGCGTTTATCAATCTTATAGCTTGAATCGTCGTCGAAGAAGGATAGAGATGAAGAGAAAAGAAGGCAGAGAAATGGGTGACATCGGTATGTGCTCAATGGGGGTGAGTTTGAATAGGCCTCCATCGTCTTTCCAGATTCAATGAGAATGTGTTCCACCAGACGATAATGACAATAGAATGGTGGTGCTCCGCCGAAATCAAAGTCGATGGTGTCGTCGGAGTCGGAATCGTTGGCGGTGCCGAAGAGATGTCGCAGGTCTGAAGCTTCAGAGTGGGTTGAGGTGAAAGAAGAGATGGTGGTGCTCCAGACGGTAGGTAATACACGGTGGTGGCCTCCGAAACCCTCAGTCACCGGAACACTCAATCACCGGAAGCCTAAGTCACCGGTGATTGTATTTTCATTTTCAGAAAGTTTGAATGAGGAAGATGGATTTGTGGAGAGAGGGGGAGAGAGAGAGAGAGAGAGAGAGAGAGAGAGAGAGAGAGAGAAAGAAGAGAGAGAGAGAGAGAGAGAGAGAGATAGAATTTTGTATTTATTTTTTATTTTTATTTTATTCAGAAAACATTAAAATAATTAGAAAAAAATGAAAAAATAGAATATCAAGGGCAAAATCATCAATATAAAAAAGTTCAAAACAAATTGGACCAAATTCGCAACAAAATGAAAATTTTGGACTTCTGGTGCTAGTCCAAAACTTTTTGGACCAAAGTGGCAATTTTCGGCTAACCACAGGGACCATTTGTGCAGTTTTGTCTTTTTTTAATTCAAAAATACAATAAAAATACATCTTTAAAATTTAAAGATAAAATATAGATTTTTTTAACTAGTTTTCATTCAATAATAAAGAAACATTACATTAATATTAAAACTACATTACTTAAATAACCTACAATTAAAAATAAACAAACATAAAATAAAACTAATTTTCGTTCATGTTAAATTGGTACAAATATTCCGCGACATCTTCTCGAAAATTGAATTTTCTTTATCAACCGAATCAAAAAATTTTAAAAAAGTCCATGTTTTTTTTTTGTTTTAAAGAATGACAGTGTAAAATTTGATGAAAGGTGAGTGTAAATTTTGATGTATTATGTTTATATAGGTGTTGAGTTTGTAAAAATAAATAAATAAATTAAAAATTGGACCGTGGTTGAATTGGCAACATCTTCCGATTGATCCTCCTAACTCGTCGTAGCCATCACGAAACGCAACGACCACGACACACAAGGACGGTGTGCGCGATCGTGGTTCATGGCCTTGTATACCAGGGAAGGTCTAGTGCTTAGTATCCAGTATGGTCTAAGCAATTGTCGTAGACCAAGCTTGATTCTTACGATTAAAATAAATTGAGATTTTTATTTTTAACAAATAGTAGGAATACGTATCGAAATAACTATGAAGCGATGAAAATCCTATCTAATTGGTCACCTGAATTTATCGACACAAGAAAGAGTAGTTCTCATTTCCTGAAAAGATAGGTTGTTATTTGAACTCAATTCTATAATTCTTTTCTGATAGAAGAATCTAATAATATATCATTATACGTGTTATATTTTGTCAAATTTATAATGTTTTTTTAACATTTTTTGTATATATTTGTAAAATAAAGTTTTTGATATATGATTACGTACCAAATAGTGCAAGTCTACTTATAAGTTATACTTGTTCTTGATGCTATAATCTATTTAACTTCATCACCTTCGTACTACTCTCTCTCTCTCTCTCTCTCTCTCTCTCTCTCTCTCTGTGTTGTGCTTTCCTTCCTGTTGCTTTTCTTTGCATCAAACCACCACTAATCTCTCTCACTCCACCCCTAAGTCTAATCATCTCCCATCTTCTACACTTGAAGCATCCATCCATCATCTTCGAGATTCATTCCAATCCAACTATATTACGAATTCCACTGCATATTTTTCATAATTCAATACAGTTTTAATCCATTTTCTCATCTGGTTATACATTCAATTTTACTGCAAAAAGATTCAAAAAGCATCGATTTAAAGTTGTTTTTTTACCGTTATGGATAGAGATTTCTTTCTCAACGCTGGACTCCACTTCGAACCGCAGACTCAAATGCCGTCATGGAAGTTGATGGCATCGGCGCCGGAGATGAATTGCCCGCCGCCGCAATCGTCACTTGGTAGATTCAACAATTTTGAGTCTGCTTTTAGCTCAATGGTCTCCTCGCCTGTTTCCAATTCAGTGGCTCCAAACGATACTTTCGCCGTTCGTGAACTTATCGGGAAATTGGGTAGCATTTGCAATGGTGATGGTGAGGTTTCTCCGGCCGCCATGGCTCCGGCAGCAGCAGTGCCATTGAATTCACCACCACGCAAGTTTGATTGGCCACCCGTTGACCATTTTGGGAAAGAAAACCAACTCAATTTGCGAGATTCAAGTCCTCTCGGTTCTGGATTTCCATCACTAACAGCGGATCCAGGTTTCGCGGAGAGGGCGGCGAAGTTTTCTTCTTTTGGTAGTCGTAGTTTCAATGGCAGAACTTCTCAGTCAGGGTTAAATTCAAGCAACCCGGATTTGCAATTTAGATCTAGCGTTTCACCATTAATGAGAAATGCCAGAATGCCTCGTGTTTACAGTAGCCCTTCCCTGAAAGTGGATGGATCTGCCATGGCGATTCGAGAAAACAAGAATTTGGCTGAAACCCACATGGCAAACGGGCTGGGTTGTGAATATAAATCCAATTCAAATGAAGAGTCCTCTGTTTCCGAACAAATGCAAATTGGATTGAGAAATCCGGACGATTCAAACTCAAGAAAGAGAAAAGCTGCATCTTCAAAAGGCAAAGCAAAAGAAATTGCATCACCCGTTGTAAAGGTAACAAGAATCAAACAAAATTCAGCTATAATCAACAACTTATGTTCCAAATTCACCAATGTTTCGAAACTTCTGTGTTTTAGGAAGAAGGAAGCGATGATTCGAATTTGAAGAGACAGAAGAAAACAGAGGAGAATACAAATGGTGAAACAGAGAAGAATCCAAAGCTTCCCGAGCCACCAAAAGATTATAAAGATTATATTCATGTTAGAGCAAGAAGAGGTCAAGCTACAGATAGCCATAGCCTTGCAGAAAGAGTAAGCCTCTATCTGAATCAACAATAATTACAGCTTTCAAGATCTTGAATTCCACCATGATCATGTTTTTTACAGGTCAGGAGAGAGAAGATAAGTGAAAGAATGAAGCTTCTTCAAGATCTTGTTCCAGGTTGCAATAAGGTATCAAATTTGTAAGCTTCCAACTCGAAATTGATGGCATTATGATCAAGGTGCTGATCGAAATGCGAAATCGTGTTCTTAGGTCACTGGAAAAGCACTCATGCTCGATGAAATCATCAATTACGTTCAATCACTACAAGGTCAAGTTGAGGTAAGTCGATAATTTCAAATTCTTGTAAATAAATCCACCGATTACAATCAAAATGATTGTGGTTCTTCAGTTTCTGTCCATGAAACTAGCAACAGTGAATCCAAGGCAAGATTTTGACATGAATAGTCAACTTTGCAAAGATGTTCATGTTAGTCAACTTTCTCTCTCTAAAACTCAACGCTTCTCTCTCTCTCCTCTTAAACTCTACGAAATTTGATTTCCTTTTGTGGGTATGTTCTCAAATTTGCAGATGAATCAATCACATAGGAATTTATCTCAACAATTATACCCAATGGAAACATCCACGTCAGAGTTCTATCAACAAAACCCACAACAAGTACTTTTTGTTGGGTCTACTGCTATCACTCAATCTTCAGTGGACCCATTGTCCACCTCCATTGTTCATGGATTCACCCAAACTTTCTCACAAGTAAGTAATTTACGAAAAGAAAAAATCATAACTTTACGTTAACATCACTCTTAAAATAACAATCCACAATCCAACCTTTTTGATTCAGTTCGTTGAATTTGAAGGAGATGATCTAAATAATATTGTCAAGATGGGTTACAGAGAGAATCATGATCATGATCAGACATCGGAAATGAAAATTGAACTCTGACCATGATCCAAACGCGTTTGCAGCCATTGGTCGATTGATGGCATGATGAGGCTGTGTAAATACAAAAGAGACTACTTTTAGTTCGGATTAAAATAATTAAACCTGTATTTTGCTAATTGATCTACTTTTAAGTATAATAATTTTCTAGCATTTCATTTCATTTATTTTTTGTAATATGCATTGTATTATAGAGATTATGTGGAGTTGAAGGTTCAAAAGTTCGACATGTAATATATAGATGGAAATTAAAAGTAAAAAACTTCAAGCAACTTTTAAGTTTTAACCAAAGTTTATACTTCTAGCTTCATATATGTATATACATATAGTCATGCAATATTACAAAGCTTCATAAATGATACCAAGTATAATAATTGGTTAAATATCTTATATGTCTTGACGAAAGAATATTTGATTTGCCATATAGTCGCATAACATTTGGGACCTCTTTTGTCCAATGAAAATGCAACATCATCGTTACATACAAGATATATGTAATAATTCTACGCAAAAAAATGTTTTTCTAATTTGTCTTTGTTGAATTACGTTAAAAGGATAAATGGGTTTTCCATTAAATGAAGTAGCATGGTTCTTAGTAGTAGGTCATACCAAAATGTAATCATGGGAAGACCCCAAATTACACCTGACCTAGTGTTTTTCTTGTGATTAACTGAAACATCCATATCAACCAAGAAGACATGTTTTTGTCCATCCCGTTTAAACCCTTATTTTAGGACTTTGTTGCATTAGCCTTTTTAACGATAGTATATATAACAGAAAATGAACTATCTTAGTCGGTTCGCATCATATGTCAGCTTAATTTCAAAATATATCATGTTAATTATTATGTATATTTATTACCTACTAATCTACTATTGAATATAAACTAGATATTTATCTTTTTTTTTTTTTTTTTTTTTTTTTTGGAACGGCTAACACATACCATCCACTAAACCTAGTCCTAAAGTCTTTTTTTTTTTGTTCATAGTGATATTTGAACCCTCGTTATACTATAATAATGACTAAATAGCAACTATTTATGAGGTTGGCTAAAAAGATTTAATTACGTACATAAAGGTTATCAATCACGAAATTTATAGGTCAACCAAAGATATATAAGGTACTTAGATCTGTTTTTGATATATTAATAATATTTGTCTTGTTCAAATATAGAAATGAAATACAATGATTAATTTGCTTGAAAGTAGTTAATTAAGTAAGAATAATTAATACAAGTCGGAATTAATATTTAATTAAAAAATTTAAGAATCCCAGGTTGGCATTGGTGAATTATGACTCAACCCACCCCATGCAAGAAGACTTTTTTTTTATCTAATTTGAAAAGACGACTCAGATGTAGTGGAGTTACAGGTAGAGAAGATACCCCTTCATATGTAATTATTTATTAATATATTTACTTTTTAAATTTAAATGAATTATTCACAAAAATATCATATATTTTATGAGTGATCACCGCTAACAAAATGAGAAAAGTAAAATTATTTCTAGTTGCGATGGAAATAAAAACATCAAATTACTTTCTACCGTGATCACTTCAGGTTCCAATCAAAATGAACCTAGTAAAATGATAAAAATCCGATAGATACACCGTTATAGGTTCTATTTATATATGTTATGACCAACAACTCATATTTGATCATATTTGATAAGGTTGATTTTTATTTATTTATTTATTTATTTTTTGAATCGAAAGAATACTCCAAAATTTGGAATTTGAATTTAGTAATTTTTTTTCTTCTGAATTAACTCATCAATGAGGACCATGAAAAAAAAAACTTGCTAACCGCAAAGATAAAACAAAATACATAAAATGTTCTTTTTATCTGCCGTCATTTTCATTGAAAAAGAGCGAAAATCATCTTTTTTATTTGCCACTACAGATAAGCAGTTATAAACATAAACATTATGCACGTAAGTAATAAATAATCTTGCCACTTCGATTATTTTAGTTCAAAGAGGTATCAACATTCCTTCCACTATTTGTTCCATATGTTGGGGTGTGAAGACTTGATTAAACACAAGTGAGCATCATAATCACAAGCGAGCATCAGGAATCACGAGTAAGCATCAGGATTACAAGCGAGCATCAGGAATCATGAGTGACAATCAGGATCATAAGCGAGCATCAGGAAATAATCATGAGTGACAATCAGCATCACAAGTGAGCATCATAAATCACGAGTGAGCATCACGGATCACAAGTGAGCATCATGGATCTTCATGTTGAAGATGCTAAAGGAGAATGCTTATCAGTTGCTGCTCATCAGTTGAAGATTCTTAAGGAGGATGCTCATCAATTGAAGATACTCAATAAGGATGCTCATCAGTTGTCAATGATCATGGATGATGCTCATAAGGTTAAAAGTTCTAGAAGCACATGCATGGCATTCTATGATTGATTGGAAATTAGGGCATCCCCTTTATGAGCTAATTATGGATGTGACTAACCCATCATAATTAGAGTTTCCTATGGTTACCTATAAATAGTTCGTGAAAGATAATAAAATCATCTCTATCTCGTTTGTCCATAGAAGTAGGTCACCTTAACTAAATTGCATTAAATATTGTGTTCAGTTTTGATTTAATTAAGTTTTTCAAAAGTTTTATTTCGTAAGTTTCATCGAAGTTTGTTGATATTTGTCTGAAGTGCTTAACTTGTTTTCTTTTTATCCCAAAAAAAAACTTATTTTGTGGAATGCTTGAAAAAGATTCGGCCCACTTGTTTATTTCATGTGAGGTAATTGCGACTCTATAGGGTTTCTTAAAAAATGGTTTGATCTTGATACTCCTACTTTATAGAGGTGGAAGAAGTGGCGAATTGGATTGATGTGAGTCAATTATCTTAAAACAAGCATATTTTTTTTTGGATTCGATCATTATGTCTATGTGATGGATGATAAGGAATTTCAAAAACGATAGTCTTTAGTCATTATGTAGTTAGAGGGGATTCTTTATAGATATGATGGTTGATTTTTTCTTATTTATAATTTATCAATAGAAATAGGAAAACAACCATTAGTTGCGTTGAGCAGTTGAAAATCCGATTTTATCCATTACTTTGTAATCTCTTTTTGTTAGCAATTTTCTAACATGTTAGCATTAAATCATTCAGATGTTCAAAAACAGTTTTAAATAAAAAAAAATTTTACATCGACACTCCAAAAAACATGCTATGGTGTTTTAGGTTATTCTGTTTAGTTACTTGGATTTGATAAGCATAAAATGCCATTTTATTGAACGAAATTGAAGTAGTTTAAAGAGAATCAACACCAAAACAAATGATGAAACTCTCGCGAATGGTTAATACAATTATGTTAGACCCTCGGAACCAGCCGCTAACCATGCACGAAAGGTTTGAATTATTCACACTAGCTTTGTACTAACTGTGTGTGAAAGAATGTGTAACATTATTTTCACATGTGGCCATCATGTCAAAGATGTACTTTATAATTGACATAGGGAATATATTTTCTCCTAAGGGTGAACTCGGTACCAGAACCAAACCGAACGTGTACCAAAATTGTTTTTGGCCAAAAATAAGAACTAAAAGCCTCATCGATTAAGGGTATACGATATCATTTTAGTTTTGATTCTAGGTTTGGGTTTTTGTACCAAACCCATGTTAGTACAAATTTTACGTTGTACAAATTTCAAAGTAACATTTACAAGAACACTTAAATTTTCACAAATTAACACCTGTTTAATATGTGTGAGAACATTTACAGAACCGTCACAAACACTACAAAAGCTAAAAACAAAAATACGAAGAAATAACAATAGTTTAATTGGCAGGAGACCGGTAGCAACAGTTTCAAAGAACTACAAAAGGTAAATGAAATTACTAATAAAAGAACAAGAAAAAGCATTGGTAAATATAAAATACTTTTGTTATTTGTTGATTTTTTTGTTGTATGTTTATAAGGGAAGAATATGTTAGGGTTGTTTGACTTCGAGTCACCATTGATTTCGAAGAACAAGGCCATTTTTTTTTTATTTCCAAGTAATTAGAAAATGGATTAGACTATGAGATTTGTATGAATCTTCATTGCATGGTTTGTTTTAATAGTTACATAAAAATCAGTAGTATTGGTACAATTAGTATCGAAAACCGAAAGCTAAAATCCACTCATTGATGGAATCGAGACCTGAACCCTAAGGAAAAATCGATTATGGTCTGTTTTTGGAAATCCAATCCGGCTGCCCACCCTATTGTCTCATACTATATGTCGAATTATGTTATTTAGAAATTCACGTTTTAGGTCATACTTAAGACTATGTAATATCAATGAGGATCCTCCACTCATCTTTACAATGTTGATTTCAATTATCAATCATTAAAATGATGATGGTGTGTTGTGTTTTCTAGTTGGAGGATATAAGCTACATTTTGGACATGAAGAGTTTAGTATTATATTTGGCATACATCTTGGTAGTTTTACATGAGTGGATGGGAATGATATTTTCGGGTTTAAAATGTGTTGCTTCCTTGACAAAAATTATTCTAATCTCTTATGTATTGAAGATTTACTTGACGTGTTTAAGCTCAAGGTTTACAACATTTCTAATGAGGATGTTATCTGTATACTTCTTATTTGCATGTTGGAGCATGGTTCTATGTCGGCATAAAGGCAAATTTCTTGTCAAGCCATGGGAACTTTTGGTTGGAGATGATTTAGAATTTTAGATGCATGAAACACATATTATTTTCATAAAACATTTTTTGTTGTACAATTTTTTTTTCCAGTTGTAATGAATTCTTTGTTGTGTAGGTATCCGTGGGATCATATTTATAGATATATACATACAATCATATGTGTAGGTATCCTTGGGATCATATTATAATGAAATAATTTAATTTGCTAATAATTTTTATTATTTTTTTATTCTTAAAAATATGTTTAAACAAATTTTATTTGGAAAATAAGAAAACAAAGAACAAAAAAATCTAAGAAAAACATCAAAAAAAAAATGTTAGTAGCATAATTTTAAATGCATGTGTATAACATAAATATAGATATACTGGAAAGTTTTTGAAAATATGAAATATATGTAAATTTGAATGTTAAATGGTAGCGTAATTTTAGGCTAATAATATCGAATGAGAGAAATAAACTGAAAATTGATTTAAATGGTCTTAAATGTAGTAATTGAAATTTGGAAGAAACGTGTATTCTTAAATCCTGGTAAATACATAATTAGGTAGCATCCTTCCTAATAACTAAAGAACTTTTTAACACATGACATGTTTTCTTTCATTTTGATAAATGTCAATTTATGTTAATTTACAATTATATCATTTCCACTTGTCAATATAAGACAATGTCACCTAATAAAAATGTATATGATCTAAATTAAGTAAATTAAATAAATCAAGAAATTTAGCCAATTTTTCTAAACATATATTGGAAAAGTTTTCAGTTAATCTTTAATTCAGTTTTAATCATCCAACAATCAAACATCGGTTATATTGTTTCTTTATAAATTTAAGCTTGATTTCATAAATCATTCATATTTGAAAACTTTTACTTGATTTGCTTCAAAAGTTTTACTTTATTTTCCTATAAATGGGTTAATGAAATATTTTTATCCGTATATAAAATTACGTTGAAATTGAAGATTTAGATAGGGAAGAAAACCTTACCAATAAGACATCTAATGTTGTATTTAAAGAAGTATTTGGAAATTAATGATTTTTAAGAATTATTTAGAAGATTTCATTAATGATTTTTTTGTAGTTTGGGTTCAATTACATACTTATTCAATAAGGTATTTACTTATATGTATTGTATTATTTTAATAAAATTTTATATATTTTTTTACAAATCTGTGTATTACACGTGTCTTACATCTAGTTTTTTAATAAAATTGATAAATACAAAAAAATAAAATATGGATTTTATTAAATTCAAAAATACCATAAAATATCAAGTATCATAATTAATGACAAAATGACATGTTGCAAAAAAAATTTGCATTTATTAGAAAGGATAATATTGATTAACACGTTCATAGATAGTTCTAAGACTTTTGAGTCGTGCAAATATCGTTTAAAGATTCTATCAAACGACTTGAATGTTAACCGATTCATATATGACCTTATGAATAGTTCTATTAAAAGGTTACAAAATTGGCCCTATAGCTTTACATTAACTAAACAAAATAACCTATACAAACTAAAGAGTTTTTCAGTGTTATTCGGTGTTGCATTTCCTACTTGAGGTCGATGGTTCAACTCTCACTGTGGACAGATGTGAAATAATTTAAGAATAGTTGAGTATATAATTGTATATTGCCGTTTAAAAAAAATTAAGAAGATGTTTAATTAATGAATTGGAAAATAAAGATTAATCATAACAATAAGGTTTTTAAACATTTATTTTTTAAAATAAAGATTAATCATAACCACGTTCCTTTTGCATTTAATTTGATTTATACGTGTGAATTTGAGAATTAATTAATCTTTAGGTGACAAACTTGTCCCCGTTGAAAAAAAATATTATAAATTGATCCAATGATTTTGTGCAACGTGTCTTTGGACAAACTGAATAATAGTCCTGACAATCTGAATAAAATATTATAAATGGACCAATGATTTGGAGAGGGGGTTGGTTAAAGAGGAGGCTAGGTCAATTTTAGTGCGATAAAAATATAATATAATATCCTCCCGAAATATAAAACAAAATTCTACAGAATGGAACATCAGCTCTTTTGTACATATAACAATGTTACTGTTAGCCGACTAAATAAGAAAGACTCGTCGACTCCCGATGCACGTTCACCGCCATTCTAACAAAACCAACGGATTATCAATTAATGTAGAGGATCACTGTTACTTATGAAGATCAGAAATTGGATCCACTAACCTTCTTATACTATCGGATATAATCGCAAATTGGTTTGACACTAATATTTAAGTTGTCATGTGTTGCAGCAGAGAATTTGTTTATAAGAGAATTTGTTCATAATTAATAAAAACGAAAATAATAAAAGGAAATTGTGTATGAGACAAAAATACATAACTTTATTGTGAGAATGAACTCTTTTGTAATTTGCATATAGATTTTGATTTATGTTAAGAATCTATATACAACACGGTGACAATTATACTATATTAAGAGGAGCATAAAATTGGAATGAATAACTCGTTTTAAATTAATATAAATGAAAACCATAAAACGAAATTACCGTAAGGGATCATAACCTAACTTTAATGTGTGGGTTAACTCTTTCGAAGTTTCTATATAGAATGTGATTTACAAACATCAACAATCTTTATATAATATTATGATGATTATATCATATGAACTGGACAAAAAAATATTAAAATAATATTTCGATCCAAACAATTATATAAAAGACCAATAATAAATTAATGATTGAATGTATATTTGTATAAAAATTAATAAAAACAAAATTAATGATTGAAAGAATATTTTAAGAAAATTAATAAAAACGAAACTATAAAAAAAATTATATAAAAGACCAAAAATAAAAAAATAATAATAAAATATTCAAATCGCACACTTAAAATATCGATAATATAATTTTAAAATTATAATCGACGAAAATTGTTACATAAAAAACATTTAAATGGAAAAGTTTAAATATGAAAATGGGTTATGTTAGAGAGAGACAATAGTTTTGATTTGAATATAAGTGTTTATTTAATATCTTGTATAATATGCTTTGAATGTTATAATTTGATTTGGATTCAATGATATATGGTCCGGAAACAATCTAAACAAAAAATTATTAAAAATATCTCACCAACTTTATTTTCAAATTATATATGTATCATTTTATTCATATTATTAGGCCGAAGGCAGTGATATTAAATTTGTTATCATCTACGTAGACATCGTCTAAGATTTATCACACTAATTTATATTTTTGCTATTTACATTGGCATGGATTGATACATTTGTCATGCTATTTTTTAAATTAATTAATATAAAAAATAAACATTTCAAACATATTTTTTTTTTTGAAAACTAAAATTTCATAAAATTAGAAGAGAAAATTACATCACATAAAAAAACAAAGTAAAATTTCAAATTACGAACTTAGAATTTAAATAATGAAACGACAAGGCAAGATGGAGCATTTGTGTTGACATACTACACCAGGTTAAAGGTTTTATGGGATGAGATAAGTTCTGTTTTTCCTACACCTAAATGTCATTACAGAGGATGCACATGTGGTATTAGCAAAAGTTTGGAGAATTAAAGAATAAAGAGAAGCTTTACGAGTTCTTACTTGGACTTGATGAAAAATTTTCCACCATAAGGACACAAATCCTTGCTATGAAACCCACTCCTACTCTGGGTGAAGCATATCACCTTGTTGCCAAAGATGAATAGCAAAAGCCATATCGATAGGAAAGAGAGGTAATGTCGAGGCTGCTATGTTTCAAGCCTTCACCAAGCATGAAAAGACCACAGAAAGTTCAAACAGAAGTGGGTCAAGAAATGGCAAGGGATGCTCAAGTGAGAAGACGGAACACTGTGCTTTTTGTGGGAAAGCCAGAAACAATCGTGATGGGTGCTTCAAACGTATTGGGTATCGAGAATGGTAGCCCAGAAAAGGAAAACCAAACAAAGGGATGACAAGGACTGCCCATGTTGAAACTGAATAGAACATTGCTAGTGATGTAGAAATTAACGACATGCGAAGTCCCATTCCTGGCGTGAGTGATGAACAATACAAACAGTTTATCAACCTATTCACTCCTAAAGGCTTGTCAAGCGCTGAAACTTCTCAACCAATGGTGAACATGGCAGGTAGATTTGATGAAGGTAACAAATGGGTGATTGACTCGAGATGTACTTGTTGGATTAGTGTCTAAGTCCATAACTATTTTGGTATGTATTTGACCCGATTATGAGCATGGTCCGTTTAGGTTGCCTTCACCATAGCAATATGTAGGATGAATTAAGGAGAGAAAGGATTAATTATGATTTATTAATATATTATAAGAATAATATATTAAAGGAGAAATCATAATGTTTAATTAATATTAGTCAAGAATTAATTTTGTGGCTAAAAGAGATTAATTAAACTTAGGGGACTGGAATTGTAATTATAAGAGAATTGCAATTGGGCTATGGATCACCTTGGAATAATAGGTTGGACGAATTCTATGGGGAAGCCCATTAGAAATCGTCCAAGGCATGTTCCAGAAGGGGTCCATGGGCTACTTAGGGCTTAAGTAGTCAAATTAGGGTTTCCTTGTTTGATAACCCTAATTGCCTAAGTATATAAGGAACCCTTGGGCACCAAAAACGTGGCTAACACTTCCTTTAGGGTTTCTAGCCATTTTTTGTGCCTCCCCTCTCTTCCCTCTTCATCCAAGTTGCTTAGTGGTGTTTGTGACTCCATTAGAGGTGCAACACTTGAGGCACTAAGCTTTCTAAATCCAAGGATTGATTGTTATTGCTATATAACAATCAAAGGTAAGATCTAAACCCTATTTTATGTTAATATGATTAATTGTATGCTAGATCTAGGGTTTATAGCCTTGGATATTCAATTGCATGTTCATTAGACAAACTAGATCCAAAAGCTATTAGGGTTTGCATGTACACCATAGGAATGATGTTTTGCTCAAAACCCATCAGTGGTATCAGAGCCTAGGGCTGTTTGCTAGTGAATTTAATCTTAATTGATCGAAATTTGACTAAAAATCAAAATTGTTTGGCTTCTGCATGCCTGACTCGCCGAGTCACTTAGTGAACTCGTCGAGTCAACTGTACTCGCCGAGTCTAGGACCAGACTCGACGAGTCAGCAGGTCTGGCAGGCTGTTTTCGCGATTTCTCTTGCTGTTTTGGCTTGGGATACTTACCATAAACGTTTTTAAGTCATAAAATCCGATTTTTATTGATTTTGGGTGAATATGCTTACCAAAATTGAAGATAATTGTCAAATTTATATAATCTTTTGTTTTATTAGATAAATATTGATTATTTGTAATTTAGATTTGAATTATCTTGTGAAAAAGTTTCAAATTGCACCCTTTAGGTTTTATAGTTTAAATTTGAACTTAAAGTTTTTTTTTTTGAAATTTAAATAAGTTAAACCCTAATGTTTTGAAAGGTTTCAAAAATTGCCCTCAAGTTTTGGAATTTAAAATTTTGATTAAAAGTTTAATTATGAAATATTTAAATTCTAAACCCTAATGTTTTGAAATGTTTCAAAACTTACCCTCAAGTTTTGGAATTTAAAAGTTGATTAAAAGTTTAATTTTGAAATGTTAAATTCTAAAACCCTAGTAATTTGAAAAAGTTCAAATCACACCCTTATGGTTTTATTAATTAATTAAAGTGTATAATTAAAAGTGATTTAATAAACCCATAAAATTTTGGTTTACTTTAATTAAATTAAAAGTATAATTTACTAAATTGAACCACATAGTATTTTAAAAAGTGTAAAATACACCCTATACTATATATAACATTAAAAGTCTAGTATTATATATATATATATATATATATATATATATATATATATATATATATATATATGTGTGTGTGTGTGTGTGTGTGTGTGTATGAGTAAAAAGTCAATCTTACCGTTAGTAGGCCTCATTCACGAAGCTAGTCTATAAGGGGTGTTTAAGGAAATTGCCTATAAAATGGCGATTGAATGGGTATCCACTCTTACCCACCGCAATCTTGAGTAGTGGATGGTCGTTAGCCGAACGGTTAGGATAGGACAGGAACCTTCCATAATAAGTATAATGAAGTACAAGTAACTAAATGCTTTTACAAATTCCCAAATCATAGTTACTTTAGGCAAAATGTGAAATTGTATGCTAATCCATGGTATTACACTTCGTACCCTTGTCAAACGTTAGTGGAGCGTGTGTGGTTAACCGATACACTAATTTGGGGATGACAGTGGTAGCGAAGGGTGGCTCGATGTTTGTCATAGATCAATGGAGCGTGTATGGCTAACCGGTACATTGATTATGTGATAGTAGTATTGAGTGCACCACGTGATTCGTATGGTTATTCACACCTTATTTGTGATCCTCGGCATCCCAGTCACAAATAGAAGAGCATAATCAAGATTTAAACATGCCATTGAAAAGTTCAATGAATCTCAAAAGATCTAGGAGTTTCAAATCATTTAAAACTTAAACTTCCTTTTCTTTTTTCATGGTGGAAATTGGTAAATCGTCATTTACCTACCTTCAAATATTCTGCAAATAGATTACGGCATCCCTCTTCTAGGTTGTAGAGTATTGTGTTGGATCCTAGCCTTAATAATTCATTTGGGTGTTTTATTAAGGACTCGATCAACTTAACTTGAATTTTCTCCCGTTTTGTAGATGTCTGAATCTTACAATGGTCTTCCTAAATCCTTTGGAATAAGCTTTCCAATTGAAGATGACGTTCCAAGATACGATCAAGGAAATGAGAGTCATGCTTCACTTCCTCCACTTCCTCTGATTGTTCTCCCTAAACCATAAGTTTGAAGGCTTGAAAAGTTCAAGCTCACTCAAACCCTATTGGAAATTAAGCACGAAGATGGAAAGTCTGTGTGTGCACACGTCTTAGAGATGAAGTCACACATTGATAGGTTAAACATGTTGGGTGTCAAGATTTCAAGTGAGTTGGCTGATGACTGGGTTCTTCAGTTACTTCCTGAATCATATAGTGAGTTCGTTAAAGAGTACTATATGATGGACCACGACGTGAACCTCATTGATCTCACATATTTGCTTATAACTGTTGAATCAGCAATCATTTGGCGTCCTGGTCAAGCAAATTTGTCTGGTGAATCAAACTCCCAAACTTCAATGGACATTGAAAATGATGACATTGGAGATCCAGAAAAGGTAAACTCTGAGATAGTCCCTTGTGTCATTCCAAAAGAGTCCATTTGCTTTTATTGCCAAGAGAAGGGGCATTGGAGACGAAGCTGCCTTGTTTACCTGAGAGATCTGAGAGATGGGAGAGTCAAGATGCATGGCTCTACTTCAGGTAAAATCCATTAACTAACTCTGTAAGTTCCTATTTTTGATTCTTAATACATGATGTGATAAGATTACATTTTGATGTTTTGCAGGATTGAAGAAAAGAAAGGAAGCTTAAGGAAGAAGCTGCTGAATCTGATCACGAAGAAATGGATTTCAATCGCATGGATTCAAAGATCGGATTTTTGAGCTGCTACTTTAGAGTTAGGGTAGACTGCTAAGAAATATGTAATATTATAGTTTTTCAGTTGAATTGCATTGTAAGGATAGGTTTTTCCGCAATAAAATAAATTTTGATTTTATCTTATCTATTTATCCTTGCAATGACATGTATGAAAAATTGATGTTTGAAGGTTTCTATTATTAGCAATAATGGATTTAATTCTTAATTATGTTATTTGCGGAAATGTCGAGAATTTGCCAAATAGGGAGAGTTTCTCATCATCCAAGTTTCAATTGGACAAAAAACTTGGAATCATACAACTGGGTTGTGTGATGAATGAGAAACTTTATAATTGGAAATTCAGGACTAATTCATTGACAAAGAGTCAAGTGAAGGACTAGGAGATCGAGTTCACAATGTTGTGCATCGATCAAGTCCACCACAAGAGTGATAAAGATATTCGTCATGATTTACTAAAGTTTAGTAAATATGATTATACTTATAAGATTAAGTGTAACTCTGAGTTAATTGAAAAGGTTTCAATGAATGGCAGAAGAATAAGAAGAATCAGGAAGACAGAAAGATAAAAGTTTCTCTATTCTAAGAAGAAGGGAGAATAACTTTTATTGTGTTTTATGATAGGTCTTAATGATTAAGAACCATGTCTCAATTGATCCTATAAGTGAGTCTTAGTGCAATTGCATGTCTAAGAAGAGGAATCGAGAATTTTAGAAATGGTTAAATCAAGAAGTCAATCATACTTCGTTCCATTATCAAGTCTTAGAGTCAAGATTGTGAGTTGAGTGAAACGTCTTAAGTAGGTTTATAACACTCATCAAATGTGGAATTTGGAAAAGTTTTCTAATTCTTGCACATTTGAAATTAGAAAGTTGTGATGTCTTGGATAAGACAAAGACCAACTAGGACCAATTTTGTGAAGTGTTTTGTCTTGATAAAAGCTACACCAACTCTTGAATATTTGTTTATCAAGAAAAGTTTCTTGACAAGAGAATCTTACATGTCAAGGAGTAAGTGGGAGCCTTAATGGTCTTGAAAGGTTTCAAGAACAAATTCGAGAATAAACCTAGTTAATCATCACTAGCACATGACTTGAGGCTTACAACCTATCATGTTGACATTATTTTGTTTTTGTGCCATTCCAATTGAGTTAATTATGTATGTGAGTTCTATGAGTTCTCATTTGAATGCATAAAAACAAAGGGCCTTGATCGATGGAAAGTACATTGATATGTAAGGATAAGTTGCTAAACTACTTGGAAGACATGGTGGGGCACTCGTGTTACCATAAGGCTAGAAATCAAGAAAGTTCAATCCAGATGAGTTTGGATTTGTCGCAAACTTGGTTTTGGCAAATTCACATGAATAGGAACACATACACCATAAAATCTAAGTGTCATAAGATTCTCTCATTCATGAAAATGACTGTTAGGAAATGCTTTCACTAAGAGAGATCTTAAGAAGACAACAATTGTGAAAATTGTATTCTCAAGTTCGATTATGGTTACGGCATCCCTTTCCGTAGTTCAAATTGCGAGATTTGGCGAATAGTCTAACATTTGGGTCTTATTGATATAAGTTTTGAATTGTTTAGACACACATATGAGCTATCTAAGGAAAAGGTGTATAAGTTTAAGAAGATTAGATAAAGGCTTATCGAAGCATCTGGTATTAGAAATACGAACTTCAGAAATTCAATAGGCATTGTTTTCTGGAAGTTCAGTTGTTTTCTGAATACATGTCAAAGCTAGTGGGAGCATAAGTGTTATGCTTATATGATAATAATCATCATGATAGTGGGAGCATAAGTGTTATGCTTGTATGGTTATTATGGAAAGTATTGCAAGTTAGCAATATTAATTATAGAAAAACAAAGATTCAATTTGCAAAGTTGCATGGGTTGAAAAGTTGTTTTGCTATAATTAAGGGAGAGAATATTATACTTCGTTTCAAAATCTAAAGCTTATATTGAGAAATTTTAATAAATTTAGTCAAAGGATACATAATGTGTTCTTAAATTTCGATTATGATTATAGCACCCCTCTTCATAGTTTGAATTGTGAGAACGTGACACATAAAATATTATGGCAGAAGATTGATAAAGTATCATATCTGTATGTAAGACATTATGCATCGTGTCCCATACGATTCGGGTATATGATTGATTGTAAATGCTATAATATTTGACCATTCTAAAGTTTTCCAAATGTCTGATGCATTAAGAGGGACAAATGACTAGAATCGGTTTTGAGTAAAATAATTAAACATCTATCAAAGGACTATCCAAAGTTCGATGAGGATTGGTTGCTTGTGAGTAGTTGGAAGTATGGTATTGGATGGACCATATCGACATTATTATGAATAGATAAGATTCTATTAAGAATGAGTTGTCATATGGCGAATATGGAAACATTTCCATATTGGGAGTTGGATATTGAGAGTCTATGTCTAGATTAGAAAATTTTATGCAAGAAGAATGTTTAAAGGAATGTACTTTGAATGTGAGACTTCACGTCTATGTAATTGTCTTGTAACAATTTCCGATAGAGTACTTTGTATTTTCATTGGCCAAGTCTTGGTGACTTTTGTGCTATGATTTTGTGAAAGGTTCGTTGTATAAAATGTTAGAATCTAGCATATTCTAGTAGTGGTAATAACCTTGTGTTATGACACTAATGATAAGGATTTGGAATTGTGAAATGAGCATCATTGGAAAAGTTTTTTAATTGATCTATTTCACAAAGTAAGGACCATAGAAAACATAGTGTGCATGCTTTATGCATGGGACAACTATTGTTTAATTTGAGTAATAAGTTGATTTTTTGAAACAGTAAACAATGAATAATGAGTCATCAATATGGTGTTTAAATAGAAGTGTTTTATTTACTGTCACAAGTTTGGGGCCATATAGGATTAAGTATTATTGTTGTGTTTTAGTTTGCATGTTTTGACTTCCAGAATAATTGGGTTATTCGAACCTCCATAGTCAGTCATACGTTGGAAGTAGGTATGAAGGAAGACTGTCATGAAGAGTCTGTAGATTGTCTAAAGAGTTTAGACATAACACAAGTTTGCTGCAGAGTTCATGAGTGCTTTAATAAGATTAGAGTATTGGATTAAACCCACACTCACTTGGATAACTTCATGGATTTATCACGGGTGATTAGTGAGACAATAATATTGTATATGCTTGAAACCGAGACGTGTGAGTTGTTATTTGCTTGTCGGTTGCACACTGATGATAAGTAAACGCACCAGTAACTTGGTGTTATAAAACTTATTGTTGTGTGTGATTTGATCAGTAAATGCAAGCGAGCATTTGAGTTGAGGTTTATCCATTCCTTTTACCCAAAGTGGGATAAAAGCGATATCTGTGGGCCCCTCGATGATTTAGTGATGACACCTAAGTGCTTGGCCAAGCCGAGACTAAGTTGATGTGTTCAATTGTAGTCTGTTTTCAGTCGTCATAAATCGGAAGTCGGGAAGCAATATAGAGAGAATGATTAAAATTCATGTCTTATGTCTATACGATATCTTGAGAATGGAGGAATATATGATCCCTTATCTAAAGGACACGCATATCTGATAAGATCAGAGTTGACAACGGCTTTTGAAAGCTATGATTGTAGATCAGGTTCTGAAGTTATGCAAAATAGTTATTAGAATTATCCAAGTGGGAGACTGTTGGATTAGTGTCTAAGTCCATAACTATTTTGGTATGTACTTGACCCGATTATAAGCATGGTCCTTTTAGGTTGCCTTCACCATAGCAATATGTAGGATGAATTAAGGAGAGAAAGGATTAACTATGATTTATTAATATATTATAAGAATAATATATTAAAGGAGAAATCATAATGTTTAATTAATATTAGTCAACAATTAACTAAGAATTAATTTTGTGGCTAAAAGAGATTAATTAAACTTAGGGGACTGGAATTGTAATTATAAGATAATTGCAATTGGGCTATGGATCACCTTGGAATAATAGGTTGGACGAATTCTATGGGGAAGCCCATTAGAAATCGTCCAAGGCATGTTCCAGAAGGGGTCCATGGGCTGCTTAGGGATTAAGCAGTCAAATTAGGGTTTCCTTGTTTGATAACCCTAATTGCCTAAGTATATAAGGAACACTTGGGCACCAAAAACGTGGCTAACACTTCCTTTAGGGTTTCCAGCCATTTTGGTACCTCCCCTCTCTTCCCTCTTCATCCAAGTTGCTTAGTGGAGTTTGTGACTCCATTAGAGGTGCAACACTTGAGGCACTAAGCTTTCTGAAGCCAAGGATTGATTGTTATTGCCATATAACAATCAAAGGTAAGATCTAAACCCTATTTTATGTTAATATGATTAATTGTATGCTAGATCTAGGGTTTATAGCTTTGGATATTCAATTGCATGTTCATTAGACAAACTAGATCCAAAAGCTATTAGGATTTCCATGTACACCATAGGAATGATGTTTTGCTCAAAACCTATCAGTACTAAGCACATAACACCTAGTTTTGACTTGTTTCATGAAGGCATTGAGACATTGCGTGGGCTACCCGTTACCATACCTAACGGTGACTCGATACCAATGAAAGGAAAGCGGACATGTAGTCTCCCTAATGGAACCACGATCCAAAACATCTTATATGTTCCCGATTTCACTTGCAACCTTCGTTTGGTTAGACGACTAACAAAAGATCTACAATGTGTCGTAACCTTTTTCTCGGATTTTTTTTGTTATGTAGGACTTGATTTCGAAGAAAGTGATTGGGACAGATGAATGCCAACAAAGTCTATACAGGATGAAGATGGTGAGGAATAAATTAGCAGCGATGGCTGTTACGAGGGTGGTTTGGCATAAACGCTTAGGCCACACATCTCATAGCAAACTTTCAAATTTTGATTTCATTCTCACAAAGATAATTAATGTGGTTTGTGATTCATACACTATGGAAAAGTTTACTAGATTACCATTTTATGATAACACTATTAAAACAAAGGATTGTTTTGAGCTTATATATTGTGACATATGGGGGAAGTATCTAACACCCTCATTATCTCGTGCAAATTATTTTTTTAACTATTGTTGATGACTTTAGTCATGCCGTTTGGGTATTCTTTTTAAAACAAAAGTCCAAAACAAGATTTTGTTTGGTTAATTTCCACAGGATAATCAAAACACAATTTAACAAGAGCATAGAAAGGGTGCGATGTGACAACGAAGGGGAATTCACCTCAAACTGAATGACAAAATTTTATGCAGAACAGGGAATATTGCTCAAGACCACGTGCCCTCACACTCCGCAAAAGAAATAGAGTGGTGGAATGGAAGCATTAACACTTACTCGAGATGGTGAGAGCCTTGAAGTTTGAAGCGAGACTACCATCCACCTTTGGGGTGAATGTATCCTAACAACGGCTTATGTCATAAATAAGCTCCCATCTAAAATCATTAACAACAAAACACCTTATGAGATGGTCTACGATCAAAAGCCAAGCTACGACTACATGAAGGTGTTTAGGTGCCTTGTGTATTTTCGAAGCACGGAGACCGGAGTTGATAAATTTGAAGAAAGGGGGAGGCCTAGAATATTCTTGGGATATCCCCATGGATCGAATGGATACAAGCTTCTTGACCTTAAAAATAGAAAAATAATTGTTTCTCGTGATGTAAATGTCATTGAAACCTTTTTTCCTTACAAAAAGGGGCCCACAAAGAATGAAGAACAATAAAATTTTAAAATCCTGTCATGGAATGAAAGAAAAGAGGAACCATGTAAGTCAAAGAAATAATCAAGATAATAACCAAAGCATTAAAAGAGAAGATGTGCATGGAGTTTTACCTGAGAAAATTGAAGAAAACAATGGTGATATGGGAACTCCTAATTTATCCATGCAAAATGAAGAAAGTGGTGGGGACATGGAGACTCATGAATTTTCCATGCAAAATGAAAATAATGGGGAAATGGAGACACGTGAAGAAATAACACAAACCATGGGAGTCAATGCTCAAATTCCTATTAGAAAGAAAAGGAAAAAAAACTCGTCCCACATACCTTAAGGATAACATCATCGATCTACCACCATCTATAGACCACGCATCACCCATCACCTGTCAAAGTTCTTCTACGGTACATTTTATAGCCAACTAAGTTTCTTACAAAAGATTTACTAATTCACATAAAGCATATTTGGCGGCCATCGGTACCCATGTTGAACCCAAAAATTTCAAACAAGTTATGCAAATTTCGAATGGGACAGAAGCAATGAAATAAGAAATTCAGGCTCTTGAACAAAACGATACATGGACTCTTGAGGAATTACCAAAAGGGAAACACGCCATATACTCGAAGTAGGTATACAAAATAAAGTTCAAACCTAATGGAAAGATCG
The DNA here is from genome assembly GCF_052625555.1 of Lactuca saligna. NCBI lineage: Eukaryota > Viridiplantae > Streptophyta > Magnoliopsida > Asterales > Asteraceae > Lactuca > Lactuca saligna. The sequence goes on along the minus strand of NC_136425.1, from coordinate 10,979,256 downwards.
AAAGCTACAAAGCAAGTTTGGTGGCTAAGGGATTCACTCAATTCGAAGACATCAACTTTCACGATACTTTTGCCCCGGTGGCAAAACTTGTCACTCTTCGAACGGTCTTGGCAGTTGTAGTCAAAATAAATTGGATAATCAGTCAACTAGATGTAAACAATGCCTTTCTATATGGAGAGTTAAACGAAGAAGTTTACATGCAGCTTCCCCGAGGTTTTGGGAACGGAAAAGAAAATAAAGTTTGCCGCCTTAGAAAATTCCTCTATGGTTTGAACCAAGTGTCGAGAAACTGATATCATAAATTCACCTCATCCCTACATGAGACTGGCTTCAAGCAATCTCGTTCTAATCTCTTATTATTCATTTTTAACATGGAGGAATCGTTCTTCGTTCTCCTTATGTATGTATACGATGTAATTAGCATGGGAAATAACGTTAAGAAAATTGAAGAGACGAAGATGTTTCTCAATACTAAATCTAGCATCAAGGACCTAGGGACTTTGAAATATTTCCTAGGCATAGAAGTGACGTGCATGCGAAAAGGAATGGTTTTCAACCAAAGAAAGTATATTCTTGATTTACTTGAAGACAACAACATGTTGGGATGTCGGCCAATTACCTTTCCTATGGAATAAAACATGAAGCCAGGGAGAAACAATGAAGACCTTGTCATTGATGTAACTAAATACCAACGTTTCGTTGGACGTCTCCTATACTTGCAAGCAACAAGGCTGGACATCACCTACTCGGTTAATCTCCTAAGTCAATTTGTTGCTGACCCACAAGAAAGCCACATGAAAGAAGTCAAAAGGGTTCTTCGCTGCCTCAAAGCTACACTAGGATTAGGAATTTTACTTACCAAAGAAGGCGGAACCAACCTACTCTCCTACTTCGACTCGGGCTGGTTAGGGTATCCCGACACAAGGATATCAAGAAGTGGGTATTTGGTCCTTTTAGAAGGAGCCCCTATATCTTGGAAATTGAAGAAATAGTCGGTAGTGTCACGCTCTTCAACTGAGGTCGAATACCAGGCCATGGCTATTGCTGTTAGTGAAACTTTATGGCTGAGATGGATCTTAAAGGAATTAAATCTTTAACAGAAAAGCTCAACTCAATGTTTTTGTGACAATCTAGCCGCTAAGCCCATTGCTAACAATCATGTTTTCATGAACAAAATAAGCACATTGAAATGGATTGTTATTTCATTAAGGAACACGTTGCGTCTGAGGAGGTGGAACCACTGCGCATTGATTCGAAGGTTCAAATTGGAGACCTTTTCACAAACTGGGAACTCGACAACTTTAATTACTTCTTGGCAAGTTGGGTGTTTGTAACCTCCACACTCCAACTTGAGGGGGAGTATTGGAAATGATTGATTTTCTTCCCTAATTACCACCACCTTTTCTTGTTGTACACCATGATTTTAGATCTTTCCTTTTCCTTTCCTATTGTATATTAGACGTGCTCCCCATGTATTTTTAGTGTGTGAATCAATAAAAATCATTACAACCATTTGAAATTATCAAAGGACGACTTAAAGTTGTCCATTTTGCTTGTTAGTTGGTCGATCTTACTAGAAGCACTTGTTGATGTTTTTCCATTTCGCTTGGCTTTGTCTCTCCCCATGGGGCGAGTGGATCTTGGAACATCAAAAGGATCCACTTCATTGATGTTAATCCCGACATGCATACCATGATGGAAGGAATGATGGAATGGGATGCAAGTACAAGGAGTTTCTAACTTGCAAACCATCGACCTTCACTGGAAAGGAGGATCCGATCGGAGTGATGGATTGGATCTCCGAAATGGAGTTAGCCTTCATGACTTGTGGCTGCAGAGGCAAGTTGCAGACTACCTATGTAGTGCATCAGTTCCGAGGTGGAGCCGTTCGTTGGTGGAACACTCTAGGGAAGACTTTAAGCCCTAATGAGCCACTGCAATTGTCATGGGCAGAGTTCTTGGCGCAGTTCAAGCGCAAGTTTTGCTCGGCTCAAAATCTGTTGGAATTGGAGAATAAGTTTCTAACATTGACGAAAGGTAGCATGTCAGTTGATGAATACACTAATAACTTTACAGACAAGATGGAGTTTGCTTTGCGTATCGTTCCAGATGAGTTGAAAAAGGTTGACCGGTACGCAAAGGGACTCTCTTGGGAGTATGCAGTGTCAGTTCGTCAGGCGCCTACTCTAGAGGCAGCTATCTGGGCTGCCAAGTCTTTTGAAGATATGATTAAGGGAAGAACCGCCAGCAAGGTTGAAGTTGGCGAGAAAAGAAAGATTGAAGGATCTTCAAGGTCCGATGAGAAGAGAAATTTTCGAAGTCTGATTCGATGAAGCTCGAAGAAGGAGCACAATGGTGTGACAAGTGCAAAAGGAAGCACATTGGGGAATGCTCTAAAGAAATGACTTGTTTCAAATGCGGGAAGACGGGTCATTATGCTAGAAAATGTCCAAACAAAAGAGAAGCCTGCTTTAAGTCTGGTGAAGAAGGACACTTCAAACAAAACTGCCCAGGAAGGGAAGAAATTACAAAGCCAAATGTGCCGCCAAGGCCAAAGGCAAGAACATTTCAAATGATCCTTGATGAAGCAGATGGCAATGCAAGGAATCAGGAATGAGAATTTTATATCGAAAGATCAAGTTATAAAGTAGCGATATGAAAAGTAACATGTTGTGTAGCCTATTAGAGGCATAGTATAGGGTGAACTTGAACTTTTGTGTAATCGTTTCAAGGAATTAATATAAGCCCTAGTATTGCTAACTGATGTGTTGAATGATTGTCTGATTTTCTTGTATGGTGAATTGGTCGACTGCGGGACAATACTTGGGACGAGTATGAGTAGGTGTGAAAGGTAGTAGATGCATATACTACCGGAAGCACAAGACTCGCACTTGGATCAGGGAAAGTCACAAGGTTACCAAGAAGCTAGTAATTGATTCCGTTTTGTTCAAGTGTGTCATTACCCTTGTTTCGGTAGTGACTGGTAAGATGGTTGTTATTCCGACCCTAGTGGTCATATCAAATTGAGTCCGACTATGATGAGAGGTCGTTAGAACACGACCCATTGGTCTGTTACAATAGATAAATAAAAGAATTTATCCTGAGAAGAAGAAGGAGTCCACAATGAGGACTTATTTGGTAACTTGAACGTTACGATTGAAAGTACAACATAGTACGATAAGCAGATACAAGATTGGGCATCGTCTGCGGTCAAGAAAGCCATAGAGTTAAAAACTCTTTCGAGGAAACATAGAATTTACGGTTATTACCTAGGATGAAGAGATGGCGTATGGAATCATTATACAAGTTCTATTTCCGTTGATGATTCTGGGACATAATCATCCTAAGGGGGAGATAATTGTAACGCCCGTAGATCCGGGCTAGTCAATTTAGAGACGATAAGAATCAAAAAATGAATTTTTGATGGAAGATTATTTAGAAGGATTAATCTTAACCAATTTGTAGTATATGTCACAAGGTTTTCGTGCATATAAAGAACGCCAAAATCCGAGTTATAACGAAGAAGTTATGACCTGTCGAAGTTTCGCGACAGAACCGGCACGACCCAGCGCGACCCAGCGCGATGTAAATAGTGAATTTAAGGTAGATGGATATCTATACTTAGTGATCTAAATGAGAATTGAAGATCTCATCAATAGTAGTGCAACGACGGAAAGACGGACGGAATCGGAGTTCAGATGAAGGAGTTATGAATTTCGAACGGAGTTTTCCTGTCCCGGCCTACTAAAAGTAATCTATAAGTAATATACTTATAATATATTAAAAATAAAGTCAAAATTAGCCAATGGAGTCTAAAAGAGAGTTGTAGAGCATAATCTCACCTTCGCGACGATATAAAGAACGTCGAAAACGGAGTTCGTATGAGAAAGTTATGAATTTCTGAAGTTCGGGCGCGAAACCTCAAAACTGTCAGAGACCACGACGTGGCAAGCAGTGCCACGACGTGGCAAGTGTCCTGACACCTCCGGGAGGCCCCCAGATGCAACTTGGGATGACGCATGCAGTGACGACCAAGCCCACGACGTGGAAAAAGGTTGCCACGACGTGGCAAGGGCCAAAATTGCCCTATAAATAGATTTGAAGGGCCAGCAGTTTAGAGTTGCTATTTTCTCTCTCTTCTCTCTCCCGTTTTACCTCGATTTGCATGCTAGAAGTACCCTGAAGCCCCGGTAATATTCCCGAGTCCCAAAGCAAGTCCCGAGATTCCGAAGATCCCGAGAAGTGCGGTTTCCGAGCCGAAGCTCTACCCGCGAGAAGTTCGATTTTTGTAGAGATCTTCCAGATCTGCTGAGGATTACTACTTTTGCAAGTCGTAGTGCTGTCCGATTATCTTTTGATCAAGTGAGTGTATAATCCCTTTCATAAACACGATTATAATACAAGTATTGTTTGAATGTATTAAGTACATGTTTTGGGTGAGTGTGTGGTCACATTCTTCTAACACATAAATATTAAGTATTTGTTATGAAATATGTGCTATGTGTTTATATATTGTTTGTTTATTTGAGATTGAGTATGGAATGGATGAACTATATAGGGTTTAATGAGTTAAACTGTATGTATATTTTGTATCTATGAATATGTTGGGTAGGACATGGGTAGATGAGATCCGTGAGTATGGATCAGATCAAGAGGTTAGTTTTAGATCCGTGAGTATGGATTTGATAAAGAGATTGGATTTAGATCCGAGAGTATGGAATAGGAAAAGAGATAAACTTGTTATTAATCCGGGAGTATGGATTAAGACATAGTAAATTGTCCCTAGTCCGGGAGTATGGAGTGGGCACAGTTTAGATCCGGGAGTATGGATCAGAACAGGATTTAGGTATAGTAAATTGTCCCTAGTCCGGGAGTATGGATTGGGCACAGTTTTAGATCCGGGAGTATGGATCAGACCAATAGGTAAACTTGTCATTAATCCGGGAGTATGGATTAAGACATAGTAATTTGTCCCTAGTCCGGGAGTATGGATTGGGCACAGTTTTAGATCCGGGAGTATGGATCAAACCAAGAGATTAGTTTAGATCTGGGAGTATGGATCAGACCAAGAGATTAGTTTAGATCCAGGAGTATGGATTAGACCAAGAGGTTAGTTTTAGGTCCAAGAGTATGGATCAGGTGGAGAGATTAGTTTAGATCCGTGAGTAGGGATCAGATAAAGAGGAAAAGTTTAGATACGAGAGTTTAGATCGTGGCGTTGTGAGGATCGTTGGGGTGGGATAAGAGTTGCTTTTATATGGTGAAATTATATAATTTTGGTTGTTCTGTATATATTTATATGATATAACATTGTAGGATGAAAACCCTATATGCTCACCAGGCTCCCAAGCCTGACCCACTCAATTTAATTGTATCACAGGTATCGATACGAAGCTGCTTTGCACTGAGAGATTAAAGGAGATATAAATCAATTGTGTAAGTAAATGTAAGTTTTGTTTATGATTATATGTCTGTATCGGAACATGACATCCCGAGGTTTTATTGTTAAATGAAAATACATTCTCTTTGAGAAATGTTTTAATAAGTTATTATCTTATCTTGTTTTGGGAACAAATTCCGCAACCATTTTCTTTAAAAGATTACTCTGATTTTATAAAACAAAGCATAAACAAATCGGTCTTTTCTGGCCGTAAAAATGGGGATGTCAGAGTCGGCCCGATGTTCACTAAGGTCATCGAATTACTCGTCGAGGCCACTCCGTTTGTTTTAGTGAACAAATCAAAAGATTAGAAGAAATTCTTGAATGCAACCCGTTTAACCTTTCCCTAAAAAAGCTACCAAATTCTAGCCTCGCTAGTTTGTAACGTCCCGAAAATCACGACATAAAAATTATTGTTTTTAGATTCATAAATTGTCAATACATATCTTTCCCATAAAACTAAGGTAACCAAGATTTAGTAAAACATCCTCAAATCAAAGTAATTCACATAATGAGAAAACATGTGTGTGCTCTGCAATCATCCCAAGCTCTTCCACTTGAAAACCGAAGTAACTGAAACATAAACTAAAAACTGTAAGCACAAAGCTTAGTGAGTTCCCCCAATTACTACATAACATACAACCACAAAATATCAAGCGACATACATGTTATTTCCATGGGCTCCCCCATGGTCTTTACCTGGAATACCATGGGCTCCCCCATGGTATGATATCCAAGTGCTATGGGCTCCCCCATGGTCTTTACCTAGAATACCATGGGCTCCCCCATGGTTTGATTTCCAAGTTGTAACACCGAGATTTTCAAAAACAAAATTTTTATCTAAATAATCAATTTAATATTAAAACACTTGGTAAAAATCTTATTCATACTTGAATTACAAAACATAGTTCCATTTTCATTTGCATAGACAACCAGGATCCTCCAAATACAACTCTTTCTTCGGTGTGTACAATCGAACCATTGCCATTCCGCGTTACTGAGAAAACCTGAAACAACATAACATAAACACTGTAAGCACGAAGCTTAGTGAGTTCCCCAATATACACCTTACGCACATACGCCCTTCCAGGCCCTGACCTTCCAGTCCACTGCACAATGCCTTCCGGCCCATGAGATAATCGCCTTCCGGCCCATAACGTGTTGCCTTCCGGCCCATAAGATAATTGCCTTCCGGCCCATAAGATAATTGCCTTCCGGCCCATAAGATAATTGCCTTCCGGCCCATAAACATATATAACACATAATACATTTACTCTAACACATAAAGCACATATATCATATATCAACCTGCCTTCCGGCCCGAAACATGCACATCACATAATACATTTACTCTAATACTTAAAGCACATATATAGCATATCACACCTGTCCTTTCTGTCACATAACACTTTGCCTTCCGGCCCATGGATAAACATGTATATCACGCATAGCAGCTAACTTTCCATTTATAGCATATAAACATAACACATAACATATTTGACCTTCCGGTCACACAATCAAACCCTTCCGGGTACAGTATAGTGAGAAAACTCACCTCGCGGACGCTGGGAGATAGCAACTCCTGAAGTCCCTCGCACTTGATCCTCCGAGCTACAAGCTCCCTGTAACATCATATATCCCTTATTAACACTTCTATCTTCCACGTTAACTGACCCTAAGAAATCACACCGGTCATCCCTGGTCAACAGTCCATTGTCAGCTCGACTGGACTCGGCGAGTTCCCTGGCGACTCGGTGAGTCTGGTCGTTCTTCAATTCTCTAAAATTCCCCTTCTACTCGTCGAGTATCCCCTTTGCCTCGACGAGTTACTCCTGGAAGAATCGCGGGGCCACCCCGACTCCACTCGCCGAGTCTGAAGAACAAACTCGGCGAGTCCCAGTGAATCTTCAAGCTACTCGCCGAGTCTGATGATCCGACTCGGCGAGTCCACGCCATGCAGTCGATCGAACTGCTTCCTGAGGTACATATTTTCCCGAATATACAAACATGGATCCTTCTGGACCTCTAAGGGTCCTAATGCAAGGTTATAAACATTGAATAACAACACAACAAACCATCTAGACTCCAAATGGGTTCCATAAACCCTAAATCTATATATATACATCAATCACAGGAGAATGTAATCCGAGTTATTACCTGAATGATGTACCTTCCATGTCCCCAAACTTCAGAACTCGAACTCCCTGCAGTTCCTTTAACTAAAACCCTTCTCCTCCTTGCACAACAATTCCTTCAAGGTCACCCATGATCTTCAAGCTTGCTCTAGACGCCTCAGTCGTTTAGGGTTCTCTTCAATCGGCCAAAAGACGAGCAAGGACGGCATAAGATCCCTTATATACGTCCCAAACTGAACGGCTAGGGTTTTTCCGCTGAACAGCGTCGACTCGTCGAGTCCAGCCGCGAACCCGCGACCACAACTGCGACCCTACTCGGCGAGTCTGGCTCCAACTCGCCGAGTCTCCCCTTTAAAACACCCCCAAAATGAAATTAAACAATACTTAAGATTTTGGGCTGTTACAATTCTCCCCCACTAGAATTAGACTTCGCCCTCGAAGTCTCACTCTGAAAATAGTTCTGGATGCTGCTCCCGCACCACACGTTTCGGCTTCCCTAGACACTTCCGATCTCTTCCGAGGTTGCCACTGAATCAATACCAGAGGTACCTCTTTGTTCCTCCGAAACTTGATCTTCCAATCCCTGATGGCCACTGGCCCCTCGGCGTAACACAGGCTCGCGTCCACCTAATCGTTCTCTAGAAGAACCACTGCTGACTCATCTGCTATACACCTCTTCAATTGCGACACCTAAAAGTGTCATGGATCCATCCCAATTCTGTTGGCAGCTCCAACCGGTAGGCCACTTTTCCTACCTTCGCACCTTCACGCAAAGACCCAACATACCGGGCCCCTACTTACCCCTCTTCCTGGATCGAAACACCCCTTCCCAGGGAGAGACCGTCAGGAATACGAAGTCGCCGACCTGAAACGCATGCTCGTAACGGCGTCTGTCTGCACAACCTTCCTGTCAACTCTAAACGATCTTTAACCTCTGATTAACCTGTTGCATCTGCTCTGTCGACCAAAACATGATCGATGTACTGTCCACCACTTCCTGCAACCGAGAATTTCCCAAGACGCGACTCTGCTCTAAATCTCAATGATCACACGACCCATAAGGATTATGAAACTCTGAATCACCGGTTTCCCAATCCTAAGTCCACTTTATCCATATTGGAACAACTGAGGGACCTATTCTCAATTCTCAGGGCAACTCTCACGAGTTCACCTCTTGCAATCGTATACACATGCTGCACTCGCCCCAACATACCTTTCCCTTCACTCACTTAGTGAAATCCTTAACAACCTTGCCACTACTCCCTATATCACACATGCACTGGATCTGCTACCTTTCCTCAACGAACGAGATTCCGACATCACCTTCCATGCAACAGCTCAAAGGGCGGCATACTAATGCACTAATGATGGCTGTTAATATGGAACAACTCAACCAATGATAATTACGTACCGCAGCTTACTCCGACAGCTAATACACATGCCCGAAACATGTCCTCGAACGTCCGCATCGTTCGCCCTCTCTAAAGTGTCCTCAAATGTCATCATGATAAGCTCCTTTCCCATATTCCTCCTCAAGACTAAGTACCAGATCAACTTTTGGCTCCACATCTGAGTCCCCAACGGTCACCCATATCGCGATCCAAATATTCCACTGACTTTTCTCCCCGTGACCACTATCCCGACCCAGTGACACGTAAGTCACAAAATCTTCTTTTCCTCGTGAGAGAAAATACAATCCCACCGAGGATCGTCTCAACTCAAATCTCTGGTTTCTGCTGTGCCTCTTCCTTGCGTATCTCCCCGCATCTCCCGACAGAGACGCAGATCCCCGTCTTGCCCCCGACTCAACACCCAAGCTCCAAAGACTCAATACCAGGGCTACCCAAACTCGAAACTCTTCCACCTCCTACGCTGCTCGAAAATATTCCAACATAAAAATTCTCTTACCACTCAGTGAGTACTGCAACTCCACGCAGTATCACAACACCCTCTGACTAGTGAGTACTGCGACTCGAACATCCACCACAGACTATGGAGGCAATCAACATAACGAACGCCCATCTTGCGAAAATCCACCCTCTCAAATAGTCTCCCTGAATGCCCATACCCGAAGACTCCTACTAAATCCGCAGATACCTAATATGCCACACGTCGATTCAATTCGGGATTCCTGAATAACTCCAAAATAAGGATATCATACCCGAATATCCCAGAATACTACCACCACCACTGATCTCCTGCACCCCATAATTAAATCTATATTTTCCCCGCCTTACAACCTTGGTGCATCTAATTTCTCGATTGGAATGCGAGATAACGTTGACGTACAAAATGCGCTGATAATTCTCCAAATCCCTTTTTCCCGACACTCAAAATCCAAACAAGGATACGCATACCGACTCTGGAAGTTGGCTGCCCAATCATTCTCTATCTCCTTGCAACAATACCAATCACCTGTCATGGATACGTTCGTTCTCCTCTTCAAGTACTTCCCGCATTAACTCACTCTGACCCCTTTACTCGATCATCGACACCTCTGGTCTCATGAGTTCCTACTCCATCTCTATACTCCACTTATAACTACTTTTGGCAATTCTTTGCTTTCTACATACTGCACCCGGTTCTCCCCCACTAGGGTTCGAACCGTCACTAGTTAGCATACCATCAACCCACGACTATCTTTCACCAGCGAAATCGTACCTGCTCCAGGAAAGTGCTGTGCAACACCCAATAGTCCCTCCCCTTATGAAGTCAATCAACCCTCTATACTCTGAACCTCTGGTTAACTCTCCAAGAACTTCTCATCACGGCTGCCTCTAATCGTTCCAAATCCCATACCAATCTAATACTAAGCACCTGCACTGCTCGATAACATCTTTGACTCGTAGACTGCACCGCAAAATCATCGTTCCTCTCATCTCAACTCATCAACCCATATCCAACGCCGGATTTGTCCCAAGGATAGGAACTCACTCTCAACCTAGACGAAACTCTCTGCACTGCAAAACTCGACTGAATTCTTCACTGCTACCACTATAACACAACCTGTCATTCTCAATTAGGTGTGGTGTGGTTCTCGACTACCTCAGTCCCAACTGACTGTCTGTTCACGGTAAATCACTGTCTCGCGGTACACCCGCTACCTGATGCTCTGAGGGAAGTCATTATCGAAAATTACCTGCAGGGTGTACTCCCAAATCCAGAATTGAAACACCAGACCCCTCGTGTCTTGCACACGAACATAAATGGCACTACCCACCTAGAAGGTGACCTCTCCTCTATCGACTGATTTCTCGACTCAGACCGAAATTTCCCTCTTCCTTTAACTCCCTACCACAATACTCTGATAGGTACCCGCCTTTCCTCCTCTCAAGGAACACCTCTCCATCCTCAATCATGGTCCACTGGCTTAAAACCCAATAGCGTCCGATCTCTACCTCATCGATCATAACCGGATAACAACATAGTCACCAGCATCATCCACCACGAACCATGGTACTCATCCCATGACATGCCTTCTCAATTTGCTCCGGTGTATGGTACCTGAACCATAGCATCACCCTCCATCTGCTCCAACGTATGGCACTCGAACCACAACATCTATTTCAATCTGTTCCGATGTATGGTGCCCGGACCATAACATCACCCCGCAATCTGCTCCGATGTATGGTGCTCGAACCATGACATCACTCCTCATTCCGTTCATTAGGACCTTCAGAATGCTCCCTGTATCAAGTATGGGTCCTCTGCTTTCAGTAGTACGGGCCCATACTACCTGCCACATCTACCCATACTTTCCACACGGACCATCCTAGAGTTCCTAAGTAGCTGATCGAGCTACTCTTTCACCAATCCCCTCACGCGTGCTCGCTCCCCAGCGAAATCCTCTACTCTACCAGCGCACTCATCTGGCTAGGTTTACTCCCTAGTCCCTTCCGCCGTCCCCCCACTTCTTTGCTATCAGCTGCTGAAGAGTTCCTAATGATGCCAGCCATCTACCTCCTGAGTATCGTCATACTCACTTAGTAGCTGACTCCCATCATCGAGAACTCCACAAAGCACGAAGCAAGCAGCATTCGAGCATCGAAGCATACATAGGACTCCCTATCCTTGATAGCTCCACCTTCTCGGCTCATCCTCGGAAGTACCACCGTACTCTGTAGCTCTACCCCTCGTGCGTTCTAACTAGATACCCTCACTCATCACATACACACAAAAGCATAACGCACATATAACAACAAGCCCTAGGCTAAGGCATCACAAATCAGGCCACTCTAGTCCTAAGATATGAAATTCCTAGCCTGTCTCTAGCATGCAATAATATCTCATAAAGTGCATAGTAGATATTTCATAACACAAAAGTAAGGGTATTTTGGGAAATCACCGTTTGGCTCTGGCTGATTGTACACACTGCTCTTTCTTGCTTTCTCTTTGAACTCTTATTCACTTTTAGAAAACTATTTATTTGAAAACTTTTTCTTACTTCCTCAGTTTGAGTCCAGATTCACCCGTAGGCGCGTCCGAATCCCTTAAACCTAGGCTCTGATACCAATTGTAACACCGAGATTTTCAAAAACAAAATTTTTATCTAAATAATCAATTTAATATTAAAACACTTGGTAAAAATCTTATTCATACTTGAATTACAAAACATAGTTCCATTTTCATTTGCATAGACAACCAGGATCCTCCAAATACAACTCTTTCTTCGGTGTGTACAATCGAACCATTGCCATTCCGCGTTACTGAGAAAACCTGAAACAACATAACATAAACACTGTAAGCACGAAGCTTAGTGAGTTCCCTAATATACACCTTACGCACATACGCCCTTCCAGGCCCTGACCTTCCGGTCCACTGCACAATGCCTTCCGGCCCATGAGATAATCGCCTTCCGGCCCATAACGTGTTGCCTTCCGGCCCATAAGATAATTGCCTTCCGGCCCATAAGATAATTGCCTTCCGGCCCATAAGATAATTGCCTTCCGGCCCATAAACATATATAACACATAATACATTTACTCTAACACATAAAGCACATATATCATATATCAACCTGCCTTCCGGCCCGAAACATGCACAGCACATAATACATTTAATCTAATACTTAAAGCACATATATAGCATATCACACCTGTCCTTTCTGTCACATAACACTTTGCCTTCCGGCCCATGGATAAACATGTATATCACGCGTAGCAGCTAACTTTCCATTTATAGCATATAAACATAACACATAACATATTTGACCTTCCGGTCACACAATCAAACCCTTCCGGGTACAGTATAGTGAGAAAACTCACCTCGCGGACGCTGGGAGATAGCAACTCCTGAAGTCCCTCGCACTTGATCCTCCGAGCTACAAGCTCCCTGTAACATCATATATCCCTTATTAACACTTCTATCTTCCACGTTAACTGACCCTAAGAAATCACACCGGTCATCCCTGGTCAACAGTCCATTGTCAGCTCGACTGGACTCGGCGAGTTCCCTGGCGACTCGGTGAGTCTGGTCGTTCTTCAATTCTCTAAAATTCCCCTTCTACTCATCGAGTATCCCCTTATCCTCGACGAGTTACTCCTGGAAGAATCGCGGGGCCACCCCGACTCCACTCGCCGAGTCTGAAGAACAAACTCGGCGAGTCCCAGTGAATCTTCAAGCTACTCGCCGAGTCTGATGATCCGACTCGGCGAGTCCACGCCATGCAGTCGATCGAACTACTTCCTGAGGTACATATTTTCCCGAATATACAAACATGGATCCTTCTGGACCTCTAAGGGTCCTAATGCAAGGTTATAAACGTTGAATAACAACACAACAAACCATCTAGACTCCAAATGGGTTCCATAAACCCTAAATCTATATATATACATCAATCACAGGAGAATGTAATTCGAGTTATTACCTGAATGATGTACCTTCCATGTCCCCAAACTTCAGAACTCGAACTCCCTGCAGTTCCTTTAACTAAAACCCTTCTCCTCCTTGCACAACAATTCCTTCAAGGTCACCCATGGCCTTCAAGCTTGCTCTAGACGCCTCAGTCGTTTAGGGTTCTCTTCAATCGGCCAAAAGACGAGCAAGGACGGCATAAGATCCCTTATATACGTCCCAAACTGAATGGCTAGGGTTTTTCCGCTGAACAGCGTTGACTCGCCGAGTCCATACCTGGACTCGTCGAGTCCAGCCGCGAACCCGCGACCACAACTGCGACCCTACTCGGCGAGTCTGGCTCCAACTCGCCGAGTCTCCCCTTTAAAACACCCCCAAAATGAAATTAAACAATACTTAAGATTTTGGGCTGTTACACAAGTGTCATATGCTACCCCCATGGTCTTTCATGCAAGTATCATAGAGATAACTAGTAATGGGCTGACATTGGTGCCTTCGACCCATAGATATAGTGAGAAGACTCACTTTAACAACTGAACCCACATATAAATCTCTGACTGCTGAGCTGCTAAAATTCCTGCGCTATCAAACAATTAACACCCAATTAACAACTGGGTTCCAAAAAGAATCCAAGAATCCATATATGGGGTAAAAAGACCATTTTACCCCTTACCTAGTTTGGTCCAAGACTAAGGCCCAAACTCCTCATCATAAAGGCCCACTAACCAATAATCATCCAAAGCACACTTATGGCCTATTTTTCCAAATTGGGCCTAAACCCTTACATGGGCCTTAACCTTTCCTAGTCAAAAACATATATTCCCAGCTGTTCCAAGAAAACCCCAAACAACCAAGCCCAAAAAGGTAGCCCAAACCAAATCCCAACACTCAAGGTCTAATAGACCGAGTACGCGGGGTGTACAAGCATATACGCGCAACGTAAACGCTTGGAGGCTTATACACCCAGTGTACTAATCCCATCTAGCCCAAACTTGATTTTCACTTAATCCATTAAGATAAAGCTTCCCAAGCACATATCTAACCTACTTGAGTTGGATTATCACGTAAAGTTGCCAACTTTATGTCCATATATGAGTAAATGAAGCTCTTAAGTTTGAAAAAGGGACGTAATGGTTGACTAATACATGAATGACACCATTGTTCAGATACAGATTGCACCTTTATGCTCAAGGATTCGAAAACAACTCAAACCTTAAAGAGCCAGCCCTTAAACAACCTAAATCATCCATAAACTCAAAACGAAGACCAAAATCATAATAAACTAGCCATGAAGAGATATAATCATACACAAGCCAAGATGAAAACTTAATAACTTAAAAATCTTCCCCAAAAATGATGACTCTAGATCCAAAGCCCCTTCACCAAGCCAAACAACTTCAAACTTCTCTTCTTTCCTTCCCAATGGCAAAATATGCACCAAAAACCTTCTAAGAGCTCAAGAACACCACCAAGAGGTTAAAAGGGTCAATCTAGGGTTTTTAGGGTATGGAGGCTGGCTTAGAAATGAAGGAAAGAGGCAAACATAAAGCTTTTATAGGGTATAGCACTAGAAATTAGGGTTTCATATTAACCCTCGTACGCCCAGCGTACGAGGTCTTGCACCCCGCTCCCAACTCTGCGATATGATAAGCGTACTCTTTACCAAACCACGCGTACTAGCCTTATCATCAGTATGCCCCGGGTGCTACCTTGGTACTTCCCGCGTACTAGGGTTTTCTCTAAATCCTAATTCTTTCTGAAGGCCATAATTTATTTGATACAACTTCGATTCTTACCATGCTTATATCCATGAAAAGGTAACAAGAAGTTCTATGATTTAAACAACTCATACATACCTTACAATATCCCAAACATACATCCAACTTCCATAAAAGCCCGAGCTGACAATTTACCAAAATACCCTTGACTCTAAAACTAACTCCAAATACCCAAATCATCCACATACCATCACCCATACCCAAATGGGTAGCAATTTAGAACTGGGCGTTTCAACTTTCCCCACTTAAGTTAGATTTCGTCCTCAAAATCTGCCCTTACAAAACCTGACATGCAAAACAACCTGAGCCACACCACAACTATCCCAAGTATACCACTACCTTGCTAAGGCAACCAGAACCAACCCTAGTAGAATTCTCCAAACCCAGAGAAGAATGAATCCTTAATTCCTCACAAAAAACCATCTCTACTCAATCTAAAACCTTAAGTCTGAAGATGGCCTGACTCCCTGACAGACCGCCCACACTAAACCACTACCATGCAAACTCCACAATAAATTCTAGACAAACCAAAACACTTACCACCCTTGAGGCTTCCTCGGGAAACCAAAATCATTGTCTTATACTGCCGCAAAACTCTTGATCTTGACAAAAGGCTCAAATAATCGTTTGAGTTGAAGATTCCTCCCTGCAACTGAAATGAGAGCTACATAATAGAGTCCAATCAACCACTATGATATTATTTAATCCAAATGATAGAAACTTAGCATATGACCCAAAAAACATGCGATTCCACACATAAATTCGAAATCACTGAGACCACTTCGACTCCTCTTGCTACCCTTAGCTGCTTTCTAAAAGCAGCGGAGACCTCCTTGGTCCAAACTTGTCTGCCAACTATCTGAGAAACCGGAATCCTGCCTAGTTGCTGAGTTGAAAGACACATACACAATCACCCCACACGACTCCCGAGAGAAACCTTATATGGAGATAATTGCCCAAACCATCTTGCCACCAAATCCGTTGCTAAAAGAATGCTACATGGCCAACTATAGTCTTATATCATACCCAGTCTTCAATGCCCTACCATTTCCTGATTCCAAACATGTTGTGGCCCTCCCACAAATAGAACCATCCTACGACACAAACATAATGACTTGATCTATCATCAAAACTAAATCTATTCCCTTACCCCCTAAACCCTTCGATTGATGCCATCGACATATGGATACCCCAATTGTTATCCCACTAAAAAGAAAATCATGTACATAAATACTCGTGATTCCCAACTTGAGACCTTACCCAAAAACTAACTCGATACACACTCATAACTCGAGATCCGTGGATCTGCACTTGTATTTCACCTCAAACCTTATGATTTATGACACTCCCCCTGTATACTGAGATATAAAGGTTCCCGAACATTGTTGAGACTACCAGTCTCGCACCTTGTCCAAACACCAGGTGCCCAAGAGTCCAAGTAATGAGGCTACCCAGCCTATAAAACCCTTTACATCACACACTAACCACCCACCTGATTCTGCAACTCAAGATCCATAACCTTGACCCAAAGATCTCTAACAGGTCCCACCTGTATTTCCATAATCACATGTGCCTCGCCCACGGGCCCTACCTATCAAGAGCTACTTAGGTCCGACTCCGCCTCAGACCCCAATGGCCCTCAACCTAAAACATATAATACCCCTCCAAACTCCTGACCGGTATGTACAAGGAACGAACTGGTTCCCCCGATACGCTCTTGACCAATTCCAATGGTACTCTACCTCGAACTGGTGAATGCTACGATCCCATCGCAGTATTATAACACATCAACCAACCTTAGTTACCACCCATGGCCTTACCACACCCTAATCATCACAACTTCATGCATCCTGAGACAAAATCTGCATCCAACTGCATTTCAACAAATGTTCGGGACATACTTTGAATTCTGAAGCCCTGAACCTGGAGGTCACTACAAGTCTTATATGCATAAACAAGAAAAGGAGACGCCAACCAGTTGGAAGTTTCCTGAACTCCCGCGTACACAACCGTAATTTGAACAGCCACTTGGGTCGTCCTTCTCCCCCTGGACAGGATGTGAAACTTGCCCTAGCTCCTCACTCTTCCTAACTTCCAGAGATTCGGGTCGATCCTCCTCCACTTGGACTTGATGAAACTCTCTCTCACCTTTTAATTTTGATGGATCTCCGATCCGTCTACCATAAATAGCATGAACCGCCTATAACCTTTTCTAAACAATACTAGAGTTCCATTGCTATCCAAACTTGAGGATCGCCTAACTCTGAAACCCTAAAGAAAACTCTTAAAATCTTAGCCAGTGTGATAATCCAAATCACCTCTTACAATACCTTCCTAATTCCTACATTCTTATGCTGACAAAGAAATCATAACCCTTGCCCTGAAATAACGAATTTTCACCCTAGCTTCCATTCTTAAAGTACCACTTAACTATAATCTTCTATAATCCATGTGAATATAAAACTCCCCTGACACATCCAATGACTAAATAACTCATGCAACTGATACCACTATCTTCTTGCTACCGCTCCTCTCATATCAACGATAGTGGTTGATCCTAAGGTTCTTCCACCGATGACTGCCACTCCAACCGAAACAAATACTAAAACCACTGAACCCTAAAAATAATGGAGAACTAAACTGCTGAATCCTGACCATAGGCTTTCCACACATTACTTCAAAACCGATCTCGACCAAAAACCAGAATAACAACCGAACACACTAAAAGCCGCTACACGAGATAAAACCCCTAAATAACCCATTAATGATTCACAGCATGCAAAAGGCATATAAAAAATTCTTTGAAGATATAACCCAAGAATAATAGAGAATTAAACCAAATATAACACTTACCCAAGCCAATATAACATTCCAAGAAACATAAATACTTATTACAACCGAAGAGAAAGCAAAAGATAACATACCCGAAAAATCACCTGTTGGAGCACGAGCCTCCCCTATCTGACACTGAAATGACCGGCTATCAAACAATTAACACCCAATTAAGAATTGGGTTCCAAAACAAATCCAATAATCTATATATGGGGTAAAAAGAACATTTTACCCCTCACCTAGTTTGGTCCAATACTAAGGCCCAAACTCCTCATCATAAAGGCCCACAGACCAATAATCATCTAAAGCCCACTTATGACCAAATTTTCTGAATTGGGCCCAATCCTTACATGGGCCTTACGCTAAATCTTATTAACCTTTCCTAATCCATAACATATATTCCTAGCTAGTCCAACAAAACCCCAAACAAATAAGCCTAAAAAGATAGGGTAAACCGAAGCCTAACACTCAAGGTCCAATAAACCGAGTACGAGGGGCATACAAGCACATACGCGCATCATACTCGCTTGGATGCTTGTATGTTGTGCGTACCTACTTGTATGCCCAAATTACTCACCCTATCTAGCCCAACCTTGATTTCACTTAATCCATTAAGAACAATCTTCCCAAATACAGATCTGACCTCCTTGAGTTGGATTATCTTGTAAAGTTGCCAAATTTACGTCCATATATAACTAAATGAAGCTCTTAAGCTTAAAAACGTGACTTAATGGTTGAATAATGCATGAATGACACCATTCTTTACATAAAGCTTACACCTTTATGCTCAAAGATTTGAAAACAACTAAAAACTAAAAGAACCAGCCCATAAACAACCTAACTCATCCATAAACTCAAAAAGAAGACAATAATCATAATAAAATAGCCATGATGAGATCTAATCATACACAAGCCAAGATGCAAACTTGATACCTGAAAAAGTTTACCAACAAGATGATGATTCTGGATCCAAAGCCCCTTCACCAAGCCAAACAACTTCGAGCTTCTCTTCTTTCCTTCCTAATGGCAAAATATGCACCAAAAACCTTTTAAGAGCTCAAGAACACCACCAAGAGGCTAAAAGGGTCGATCTAGGGTTTTTAGATTTTGGATGTTGGCTTAGAAATGAAGGAAAGAGGCTAACATAAAGCTTTTATATGGTACAACACTAGAAATTAGGGTTTCATATTAACCCTCATACGCCCAGAATACACTTCGTACGCCCAGTGTACAAGGTCTCGCACCCAATTCCCAACTTCGCGGTACGCTGAGCGTACTCCTTACCATGGCATGCATACTAGCCTTCGCATCAGTACTCCCCATGTACTACCTTGGTACGCCCCGCGTACTAGGGTTTTCCCCAAACCCTAATTCATTCCAAAGGCCATAACTTCTTTGACACAACTCTGATTCTGACCATCCTTGTATCCATGAGAAGGTAACGATATGCTCTATGCTTTAAACAACTCATACATGCCTTACAATATCCCGAACAAACATCTAACTTCCATTAAACCCCAAACTAACAATTTACCAAAATACTGTTGGCTCCAAAACTAACTCCAAATGCCTGAATCATCCACATACCGTCACCCACACCCAAATGGGCAGCGATTCGAAACAGAGCGTTACTTATTTTAATTAAAATAAATATTTCATTGTTCAAAAAACTATAATAATTGAATGATTCGTTTTTATCAAACTGACCAGTGACTAATATATGGAAACAAGTTGTGTATACCTAAATTTGAGGAAATGATGATTTTAATAGGAATATAAGATATTAGAGATGTGTACTTATAATTTGATTTAAAACGACATAGTTTTGAGTAGTTCCATAACTAATGTTGGGTGTAGGGATGAGCGTTTGGATTGAAAACCCGAACCAAACCCAAGTAGTCTGGAATAAGCAATCCGCTTTGGTTTTTGGGTATCTATATTAGGCTTATTCGATTCTTGGGTTATTCGGTCTGGTTTACCCAAATAACAACTTATTTGGTTCTAAATGCATGGCCTGAAATTGAAAACTCATTATAATTTAGTCACAATTTCTATTGCTAGTGTTGAACGCGCATTCCATCATTTTCTGTGATCAAGCCTCGAGGTTTCACAACAGGAAAATAATCCTACTCGACATCGACTTCCCTACTTAACAATTGCCCAACTCAAAATCGTTTCTTGACTGTCGATCATTCCTCTTCTTTAAGTAATCAACCTTCATTGTTCTCTATGAAGATTCAAGAATTCCTATTTTGTCTAGTCATGGAAATTTGGGCTCTAAGGCAAGAAACTCAAGTAAGCAATGAAGTATCAATATGTTAATCTACTATGTAAATGTTATTATTTCAATGTGTTATTGTGTTATGTTAGTCTTTGAATGTTTTATGTTGATGTATAAAAGTACATTATTATTCTATTATATCAAATGCAGTTTGTTATGTTAAAATTGTTAATATATAATTGTGTTTTGCTAATGTACCATTTAAATGTGTTGTGCTTTAGATTGATGATGAGGATGTGTTTGTTGATAACACTCAGATTGAAAACAAATCCAAAACTAAGTCAACCAACAAACAAGAAAAAATGAAATATGCAAAAGGGCGGCTTTTTGGGTGGTTGGGCCGATTATGAAGTTCACATTGACAACGTTAAAAATAACAAATGAAAAAGGCATGACACATTGCTCAAAACCGAATTCGATGAAAACGATACTTCTAGTATTGGTTAGACATACGTAAAGATGTAAAAAGAACCCAAAACTTAAAAAAAAATAGAAAACCAAAACACTTTAAATTT
The DNA here is from genome assembly GCF_052625555.1 of Lactuca saligna. Lineage (NCBI taxonomy): Eukaryota > Viridiplantae > Streptophyta > Magnoliopsida > Asterales > Asteraceae > Lactuca > Lactuca saligna. The sequence continues at coordinate 10,958,422 of NC_136425.1, read as the reverse complement.
AAAAAAATAAGAACATAGAGAGTAGTATTGGCACTTGGAAGTATGATGAGAAAAGAATAAAAAAAAGTTTTGTTAAACTTATTTGTAGTTGGAGAATTATTGTTCAGTTTTGTAGAGAATGAATCATTTATTGAGTATACTAATGTATTGAATGGGAATGTAGTTTTGCCATGTAGAACCACAATTTCAAAAAGAGTCCCTAATTACTTTCTTAGAAAAAAGGCTAAGTTCTTTAAGTTTCTGAGTAATCCTCTAAGTAATGTGCATTTGATCACCGATTTTTGGAAAAAGTCATGTCAAAGTTCGGGCTATATGGTGGCCAGGACCCACATTATTGATGATGGTTGGGCCATGCACAAAAGAACTATCAAATTTAAATATTTAGATAGTCATAAGGGAGAAGACATTAGGAACATGTTGTTGACATGTCTTCAAGAGTGGGGTATTAGTAATGTAATAACCATAACTGTAGACAATGCTAGTTCAAATGATAATGCAATCAAAATTTTAATGAAAAACTACCAAACTTATACGATTGGGGGGATGGGGGAACAATTAAATGTAAGGTGTATGACCCATATCCTTAACTTTATTGTTAGGGGTGGATTTGATTAACACCAATCAAGTACTAAGTGCATGAAAAAGGACACTAAATACATTAGGACCTCCACACAACAGATTCAAAGGTTCAAAGGATGCATGAAAGAACTAAATGTGGAATCCAAGAAGTTTTTGTGCAATGATACCCCAACCCAATGAACTCCAGATACGAGTTATTGAATATTGTGGTGAAGTTGGAGAAGGTTTTTGACAAGTTTGAAGTTAAAGATAATTTCATATTCTATTCCATTGTTTTTTTTCCCAGCATGTTTGCATAATTTTTGGGAAACTTTGAACTGTTATAACGTCTTCATTATTTGCCCGATTGGCCTGATTTTTTTCTAGCTTGTAGTTCACAATTTAAGCTACTATTTACATAGTTGATATGCTATTTTTAGTTATATATTCAATGAGATATAGACCCCTAAACAAGGCATATTGAAGTTGAGTTTTCTGCTTCAGCATGTTTGCAAAATTTTAGGACAACTTTGATCTGTCATAGCGTTTTCGTTATTTGCCCAATTTGCTTGGTTTTTTTTCCAGCTTGTAGTTCACAATTTAAACAACTGTTTACATAATTTAAATGCAGTTTTTGGTTGTATTCAATAAGATACAAGTGTAACACCCACAAATTCGGGTTAGTCAATTTAGAGACAATAAGCGTCAAAAATAACTTTTTTTTATATAAGATTATTTAGAATAAATAATTTTGACCAAGTTATAGTATATGTCACAAGGGTTCCTTACATATAAAGAACGCTTAAATCCGAGTTATAACAAAGAAGTTATGACCCGTCGAAGTTTTACGGCAAAACCGGCACGACACCAGAAATCATAAAAAGTGAATTTACGATAAAATACTTTCTAGACTTAGAGATCTAAACAAAAAATGTAATATATGTTAAAACAAGAGTATGCATAAAAAGAACGTCCAGATCTGACTTCGTATGAGAAAGTTATGATTTTTCTAAGATTTAGCATAGCAGTGCACAACTCGAAATTCGAAGTTTAGATTGGTCGATGTTTAACCAAAAAAATCTAAATGATAAATGAATATTCTTAATAAGAGTTCAACGATAGAAAGACAGTCGAAAACAGAGCTTGTATGGGAAAGATATGGACGGAACTAAGTATGTACTCTTTGAGCATGGCGAATTCGATACAATTTTGTAAATCTGAGAATGAGAATTAGCCTACGAGGTGTAAATGAAAGTTGTATTACTCGTAAATACCAACATGTGGATATAAATAACGTAGAAAACGGAGCTCGTATGTAGAAGATACGGACAAAACTTAGGGCCTACTCTACGATAAAAACCCCTATAAATAAATGGTGAATCCTTCATATTTTCTTTACACCATAAGCCTTTCTTTCTCTCTCTCTAACTTCTCTTTAGACTCCCAAAACCCCTCTAAATCCCTAGTAACCTCACGTTGCTAGAGGAAATACCTAGAGAGCCCGAAGCCTCTGAGAAAAAGAGCTTTTCGCCTCAGAAACTCTACTCCAACAGAACCTGGTTTTTAGCAAAACCCATTGTAAGTGAGATACACCTACCCTACTTTAAATATAGTTTATATTTAAATATAATCTTGTTATTATGAACCTATAAATAAAATTTATCCGTGATTCAAAGTCGTTATACTGATTGAACTACTTACGGGAGAGGTATCAAAAATGGTCACGTTGGGTTTGGTTGTTGGATTTCAAAAAAGCTATATGCCGAAATGATTCTGCCTCCCAACTGTCCTGAATGGCTGATCCTTACTTGATAGATCAAGAAGTAGACTCTGAGTTTTCGTCGAAGGAAATCATATTGTTAAGAAGCGAAGTCCTGCTTGAATATCAAGTCGTCACATTAAAAGGTGAGTGCATAGTTACTTTCATCTTATGTTGGTGATTTTATATCATCAAATATTATTTTAGTGTAATAGGATTAAATTTGTTGACCAAAAGTGATCTTGTTGAATTTTGAACAAGTTAGGATGGTGTAGGAGTGCACATTTGTTCAAGTTTTTCAAGATTCAAAGTACATTGTTATTTAGGGGTGAAGCCCTAAACGAACGGGGTCCGGGGGCAGCGCCCCTGGGAGCGCGGTCCCAGGGGTGGCAGCCCCTGGTGGGGTCCAAGGGGTAGAGCCCCTGGCTGGGATCGATAATTTTTAGACAGGAATGATAGGTTTGGTAGTTTTATAACAGTTTGTAACTATCTATTGACAATTTTCAAACAGGAATGATATATCCGTTTTTTGGTCATTTTTTCGGTACATCTTGAAGAACATTGTCATATACATTCTCAGATTTCATTCTCTGAATTTCATCCAATTAAGTGTTCGATCTGTACCATCGAAATACTTCAATTTGATAGTGAATCACGACTTTCAGAGAATCCAAGCAATCTATTCATCCCCTAGTTTCTAACATCTTACACATAGATATGAAGTATTTTATATAAATTACGTGTTATGTGTGCATATTATCCGTTTACTTGATATCTATGCTAGATGTACGATCTTATACATGTTTTAAATTCTTTAAAATGTATTTGTATTTTATGTCTACTAAATATGTTGGGTAAAACATGGGTAGATGAATGGTAAGGGATGAAAGTTGATATAGAGGAACATTGGCAGTTATGGACATAGTGCTCCATACGTGAACATTGACAACAATAGACTTAGTAACCTATAGATGAGCATTGGCAGCTGTGCCACAACGTGTAGATGTTTTGATCTACAATGTACTCTAAACATACTTGTAGCTGCGCTAAAAGGGTATTATCTGCAGTTGTGCTTAATAGAGAACATCATAACCCTGGCAGTTGCACCCAAAGGACAATATTGGTAGCTGCTCCTAATAGAGAATGTCATAATTCTGGCAGTTGCGCCTAAATGATAATATTGGCAGCTGTGCTTAATAGATAACATTTACAGTTGTGTCATTAGGCAAACGATGGACTTCGTGACTATTCCTTAAGACACTCCTTAGGAATAAGTAACGATGAATAGATGATTCTTAGGGAAGATACTTAAGAATAAAGAAGATAATGTGGATGGGTAATTGGGTTTATTGTTTGATGATTAAACATAATAACTTTATTATAGTGGGTTGAAAACCCAAAGTACTCACCAGGTTTTCCAACCCGACCCACTCAGCTTATTTGTATCAGAAGTGGTGATATTAAGTTACATTACACTGAAAGATTAAGGAGATGTAAATCACTAGTGATAATGAATGTAAGTTCTGTTTATGCTTACGTTTCTGTATTGATGATGACATCTCAAGGTTTTAAAAATGAATAAAATACATTTCTTCAGAAATGCTTGATAATTTATTTATCATGTTTTTCAGAGAACAAATTCCGCAAAAATTTTCGTTAAAAGCTTACTCTGATTTTCAAAATAAAGCATAAACAAATCGGTCTTTTCTGGCCATAAAAATGGGGATGTAACAGTTGGTATCAGAACCTTAGTTTAAGCGAAATAGAAATTTTTTGAAAAATTCTAGAATTAAACTTAGAATGTTAAGCAATGATCATGAAGAGTGTGTCTAATATATTTTAGGAAGTACACAAGAATAGACACAAGAAATAGCTTAATTAAGGAAGATGCCTAAAATGTTTTTATGTGCTAAATGATTTGTGATGCTTTTTGATATCGTTTGATCGGATCTATGGTCTATTGCCGACTAAATTTGGAAACTTTATGTGTTCAGATTTCTAAACATTTAATTACGATATCAGAAATGTAACTTTTCAGAGTAATAAGGAGGAACACGCGTGTAAATCTTCCTCTCTCTCTCTCTCTATATATATATATATATATATATATATATATATATATATATATATATATATATATATATATATATATTCTCGTCTCGATACACCGAACGCATACTTTGGTGTATAGAATGTCATGATAAGGACTCATAGTAGACTGAGCAAATGGAGGAAATGAGAAGGCTTACGATAATGAATGATACCTATCGGAAGATATTTTAAGAATAATATCTTTCCTTTAGAATGAATTTAATAAATAATATGTCTAGTACGGGAGAAGTACTTTTTTGATTAGAAGAAAGAAGGATTTTTGGTATAATCCATGAAGTTATCCCATCGTCTGACATTTCCATCAGCAACCGAGTTGAAGTAGAATTGATGATTGAAGATACACATTGAAGAATTCCTAGTAGAGTCTAGGGAAAACTATATGATTGTTTAGACACATTTTTATGTGTTAAAATTGTTTTTGTGATAATGACTTGGAAAACTGCGATACAATACTTGGGAGAAATATGAGTAGGTGTGAAAGGTAGTAGAGGCCTATACTACCGGAAGCACATGACTCACACTTGGACCAGGGAAAGCCACAAGGTTACCAAGGCGCTAGTAATTGATTCCATTTTGTTCATGTATGTCATTACAATTGTTTCGGTAATGACTAAGAAGATGATTATTATTCCAACCCTAGTGGTCATATCATTTCGAGTCTGACTAAGATGAGTATGCTACATGGTTCAGAGAACCAAGATCGATGTAGCATCTAACTTAAGACAAGAGATTGATGTGAAAGATAATCGAAGCGATCAATAGAAGTATCGTTAATAGCCATTAAAGTAAGAAGCTTGTAGTTAGTAGTACTATATGCTGTAATGAGATTATATTGCATTAGAATATGAAGGAATCTGTATTTCATTATGGAATTTGACTCTAAAAGACCTGAGACTAAGCGTTGCATTATACGATGAGATGTTATTAGAACATGTCCCATCGGTTTGCTACGGTAATCAAAGTAAAGACTGTTTCCAAAGGAGCTGGAGTCTTCACTAAGGATCGAGATCGTGACTTGAAAGTCACGATTGAAAGTCCAACATGAGATAGAGAGCAAGTGCAAGATCGAGCACTACCTGCAGTCCAGACGTCCAAGAGTTAGATACTCATTCGAAGGAACATAGGAGTTACGGTTATTACCTAGGATGAAAAGATAACGTATGGAGTCATTATAAAAGCCATATTTCGTTGATGATTCCGGGACGTAATCATCCTAAGGGGGAGACAATTGTAACACCCGCAGATTCGGGTTAGTTAATTTAGAGACAATAAGCGTCAAAAATTACTTTTTTTTTTTATATAAGATTATTTATGTAAAAACCCATTATTTCGAATCTATGTAAGAGTATAGATCAATTTGTAGCTATTTTTAAAATAATAAAGAGAATTTTTCGTATATTATGAGCATTTACATAAGCGGCCCTCAAAAATGAAATGTTAAATAAACTTAATTGGGTTGAATATAGTGGTAGAAATCGTGTCAAGGATTCCAAAAATATACAAAACACCCAAATCTGAGTTATAACGAAGAAGTAACGAACAATCAAAAATCCGCGACAAACCCGACAAAACATTAGTTAACGTAAAAACTGAATTTTCAATAAAATGCTTTTTAGCCTTAACTGTCTAAATGAAAGTTATAATATATGTGAAACCAAAAGTATCCATAAAAAGAACTTCTAAATCTGACTTCGTATGAAGAAGTAATGATTTTTCTAAGTTTCAACATAGCAGTACACAACCCGAAACTCGAAATTTAGTTTGATCAATATTTAGCCAAGACAACCTAAATGAGAATCGGAGATCTTATCAAAAGAAATCCAATGGTAAAAAGACAGACGAAAGCGGACGTCATATGAAGAAGTTATGAATTTTTAATAGGCTTTCCTTGTCCCGATCTGTTAAAAATATAACTTTAAAAATAAAGTCAAAATTAGCTGTGGGAGTCTAAATGCAAGTTGTAGAGCATGGTCTCACCTACGCGTATATATAAAGAACGTCAAAAACGGAGTTTGTATATAAAAGATATGTATTTTTGAAGTTTGAAAAAGAGAAGTACGCCCCGCGTACAAAAGTATGCCCAAAGTACTCGCAAGCATGGTCTCAGATAGTCCAAATAGCCTCTCTCTTTGCAAAGTGACACTTATCTCGCTCAATCAACACATTCGAAGCCAGGTGGCCATTACGCCCAACGTGCGAAAAGATTACGCCCAACGTAATGAGACTAGCTTTGACGCATATCTCGTAGACTTTCCACCTCCGAAGTTCGGATAAGAACCAAACTAGTACGCCCCGCGTACAAGATGTATGCCCAGCGTACTAAGGGTTTCAGTAGTACGCCCAGCGTACGTAAACATTACACCCAGCGTACTGAGGCCAGAACCCTCCTATAAATAGGATGCGACACCTCCGTATTATGTTACAAATTCTCAACCTCTCTCCTATTTTTCTTCACTTTTAAACCTCTCTTAACTATCCCGAAGCCCCAGTGACATATCTAACACCTAAAGCAAGCCCCGAAGCCTCGAAGTTCTCAATATTTTAGCAGAAACTTTGCCCGAGTGAAGCTGGCTTTTCATCAAAAACTCTCAATTACATCAAGAAAACTCCTTTGTAAGAAACGAAACGCTGCCCAAATCACCACCTATCATGTGAGTTCATACCCCCATATTTTCTTAGATTTTACTGTTTTAGGGGGGGGGGGGGTATAGGGGATACAATTCTAACACAAGGATTTTGTGTTACAAAAAAAATGGTTTCAAATTGTCTTACAAAATGGATTTCAATTATCTTCAAAACAAATGGTTTTAAATTGTGATAAAATGACATCAAGTCATCAAAAGTATTTCAAAATGCTAAACTCTTTTATAAACTTATATTTTTCCCTAAAAGTCATATATATATATATATATATATATGTTTAATGCACCAAACGATGCGCAAAAAGGGACAGGCAACGCTGCTGACCTAAGCACATCATTGCTAGCTAGGCATGGGCAATATAGTATGTGCTCAGGTCGGGGATAGAAAGAAGGGACCTCTTAATGCCTATCCTTTGATCCTATATGACCAGTACTAGCCGGTCATGGGCACCAATCTTACCTCAGAGAAGGCAAGTCTTATGTTGTTATAGTGTACGAAGCTACCCCGCCCACACAAAGATGCTAGCCAGGTGGGCCAGCATCTTTTATGCTTCCAAGATAATTTCAACACGCCATGATGATCTTGAATGTCTGACAATGCTTCTCGATAATGTTTCCGTCCTCCATGTTGTCGGCGCTAAACCAATACTAGCTACGCTTAGGCACTAACCGCACGTCTAACAAGGATAGACTAGCGTACCGTAGTAGTATCACAAAATCAACACGTGCCACTTTAACGCCTATCTTTTCCCAATCATTGGCACAAATCAAATGCTGGCTAGCACCAGTAGCACGCCGAACAAAGATTAGCAAGCACATTTTCATCGTATTTCCACACAAACAACACCATCCCACACTTCCAAGGCTAGACCACAACCCTGGATCGTTGTCGTAGCGACAGATTTAAAAGACTTAGGAATGATAACTCACTTTATTTCCTTTTCCTTGTTTGGATGTCGATTTAGGGTATCGATTATTTGTCCGTCTGCCGTTTCAATTTTAGTTACATATATATATATATATATATATATATATATATATATATATATATATATATATATATATATAAAGGTTATTTCAATCAGTATCAATATCCATTGTAACATGTCGAACAAGGGGTTGCATTCGTGAACAGTTAGTATCAATACAGAAAGTACATATAAATTATAATAGATATTATTTATGATTCAAAGAACACTAACTCACGAGTCAAGTATACTAGAGTACGCTGTTATACAATAACATGGGTTTACATTATTTTTATTTTGCAAGAACAAGGGCTTGATTGAAAACTAAACAAGGGTATACTACTACTACTACATTTCAAGTATAATAAACAAGGAACATACTATTAATCATTTATTTCAGAATGATTGGGTTTTTATTATACATAAAACGTTTATATGCTTGTTATGAGACAATAGGTTCAGGTTGTTTATTCATTTAAACAACATAGTTAAAGTCCTCATATTATAACCAGAATCTCCAGCCGAAGATCGAAACAAGTGTGTATAGATCTATATTGGGATTGACAACCCCGCACTCGGGATGCTAGCTACAGTCAGGCATACACGCCTATGAGTGACCATTGTTATCAACATTTTAAATGCCTTCAAAGCGTTTGTTTCAAGCCAGCTAGTCATAGGATGGTTATAATGACTCATTAAAAAGATATTAACAATATGTTAGACATGAGTACATTTTCAAAGTACTAGTTTACAAGGATACAATTTATAGTATTACATTACAATTTACAGTTGGTGGAGCCAGGCACACTCACTTTTACAGGTTTTACAAAGGAATACAATTACAAAACATTGGTTTACAAACAGAACGATTTTATGGGATTAAAACTACTTTTTATATACAACAAAAAATATAGGATTTTCTGGAACCATTTACGTATTCAAAGAACAAAAAACATACTTTCAGACATAAATACTTATGCACTCACTCAACTTTATGTTGATACTCTGTTTTCAAATTACTTGTATTCTCAGGGAATCACTAAGCAGTTACTCCCCGAGCTTTTGAGAAGATGGAGCTGTTTTGAGTCATATTTTTCTGTCTTTTGCTATAACTATTTTGATGTCAATATACAGTGATTGAACACACGTAAATATTTTTACTTTTTAAATACAATGGTTGTTTCTACTTTGATTACTATGATGCATGTGTTGTGATAATACAAATGAAGTCCTCCACCCCAGACGTTTCCACCGTTAGGTTTGGGGGTGTGACAAATTGGTATCTGAGCATTGTTTATAGTGAACTTAGTATATCAATCCATAAAAGATATACAAACTATAAATACATTGGGGCTGAGAGCTCTGACTACAAGTATGCTTTTAAATATTTAAATATTTTTATAAGAAGTATACTAAGACTCATACATACAAGAACAATATCACAGTCATAACAACTTAAAAGTATTTGGATATTGGACACTGTAGTCAAACATGGGTAGTTATGTAATCATATATGGGATCAATATAGCCTGATCAACTATATTGGTTTGTGATACGACCAACATGTGTTTGGGAGTTAAGGTAGTGTTGCAGCAAGTCTAAAACTTACCAACCACATATACAGAAGATAGTCTAGAGCAGAACACAAACTTAAAATACTATAGGAGTATTTTGTAAAACTACATGATTTCTATGAATCTTATCTTTAATTCTTCGTATAGACTAAATGGCAAGATACCCTCCACCTGGAGATCCTTATTTTCCTAACCAGGGGGAATAATGGTTCGATAGAAGATGATCCTAAAGAGGACAATGAAGAAGAAAATTCAGATGACATAGACTCAGAACTAGAGGTATATAATCCACCGCAAGGATTACAACTCCCAGTAGCCAGACAACATTTTCAAGGTCCAACCCCAACATGGGGTGAATAATTACATAGGAGGAGCCAACAACAAGGACAACACTCTACATTTGGATTGAACAGAGATTTTTATAACATCAATAATGGAGGATCGACTGACAGGTACCTCCATATTATATTGCGCTGTATTTCTCGTCAGGTTGATCAATCTCGGATATCGATCAACCGAATCCTAGAAGTCATTGTTGCCTCCCAAGAAAATGCTGTAAATCTTCATCGTCTAGACAGAGATCACGATGAAACCAGACACCACATAGACATGCTCCATGTAGAAATGATTGCTGCTCAAATTGAAACGAGAGCACCTCAAGAGCGTCAAACTACATTGGACAGGTGTTTAAGGGAATCAGAATCCCATGTGACAGAGCCCAGTACTAGGAGCTGTACTCGCCGCAAGTAGTGTTTACAATACATCTATTTTCTATTTTAATGTAAATTAAGATATCAAATGTATACATTACTTTTTACTATATGTACAAAACCGTATATCAATAAAATGATAAGAATTTTAATTTAATAAGAGTTATTACAATTTTCATAAACATCTTATTTCATAAATTTTGGTTATAGTCTATGTCTACGGATATGTTCTAGTGTTATTTTTCATGTTTTCAGCATGACCGCGAAAATTTCATTTTCGGTAGGTCGGTTTGATGTCGATGTTTTCCCAGTATTGTGGTATATTGTAGACCTGCTTTAAGGTCAAATTTACCAGACTATATGTACTTGATATACCAATACAATCTACATGCATTTTCATACTCTTTGAAAAATAACCACTCAAATTCATATTATCTTGTTGCAAGTTGTACTTGTAATAGACTTCTATTACCAATTCTTTACAAGATTCATATTGAACTAAGTGTTTTAGTTCAGAGATATCATATTCATGTTTATTCTTGATATCTAATTGTCTCTTCATCTTTTATTTCTTAAAGTGAAAGATGCCTCCATGGCGAAACCCAAGGTGTGTCAATGTTAATGAAGCGCCACCACCACCTCCTCAATTTGACGCTGTCACATTTCAAGCGGCGGTCACTGTAGCTATTGCAGCTGCTATGTCACATATAAACACCATTGGTGCAAGTGGATCAAGGAATGGCGTGCACCCGTCCAGTCAGAGTGAAAATCAAGGGCACCATTGGGAGTGTAATTACAAGGATTTTTCAAACGCCAAACCTAGGACCTTTAATGGGACTAAGGGATTAATTGCCTTAAGACAATGGATTGAGAAAACAGAGGCAATATTTGAAATCTGCTCCTGTTCGGAAAGCAACAAGGTTAAATTCATTGCTTGTTCCTTTGTTGCTAGAGCTTTAACATTGTGGAACATCCATGTTAAGTCAATAACTCTGGTAGTGGCTACCTCAATAAGTTGGGAAAACTAGAAGTCAATGTTGATGCAGGAATACTGCCCGTGGGGTGAGATACAAAAGCATGAATAAGAACTTTGGGGTCTTACTATGGTTGGTTCAGATATAACAACCTACACTAATAGGATTAGTGACCCAACGATCCTATATCAGGATATGGTTGCTGTGGAGAGAAAAAAGATTGAAAGTTATATATGGAAAATGTCACCTCAGATTCAGGGAAGTGTTATGGCGTCCACGCTTGTTAACTTTGACAGTGCCAAAGAGCTAGCACAGTCACTTATTGACCATGGAGCCTGTCAAAACTCTGTGGTTCCTACTCTAGAACAACCCAACGGAAACAACAACATCAATAATAACGACAACAATAATAACAACAACAACATCAAGAAGATAAACTGGAATAAAAGGAAGGGCTAATCTTCTCAGGAACCATCGAAAAAGCAACAGTTAGTGGCAGTGCATGCCGCCACTGTACCTGATGTTGTTCCTGCTAACTCCACATCAGCTAAGCCTTATGCTGGTAGTCTACCTAAATGCAATAAGTGTAATTTCCACCACAATAGAAATTGGTGGGAAATGCAGTGTTAGAATTGCAATAGAAAAGGGTATACTGCTTGATTCTCTAAATCACCACCCCAACCGATTAGCCAAGTACCTGTCATTGGAGTAGGTCAAGCGTGTTATGAATGCGGCGAAGTTGGGCATTTCAAAACAGATTGTCTGAAAGCTGGAAATGCTGGGTGATTTGGAAGAGTTCTGGCAATTGGTCACGAAGAGGCTGTGGCAGCCCCTACGGTGGTCACATGTATTTTTCTTCTCAACAATACTTATGCAAGCCTTCTATTTGATTTTAGTAACATATACGTTCAATTATCATGTTTTGTAACTTTTAAAAGTGAATAGTATTATGAAATATTATGTGATATTGAGTATTGAGTTCTAACAAGATAGTTTTTACTAGAATTGAAGTAAAACTATGTTTAGAATCACTCATAAGGTATTGGAAGTCTTATGAGGTTCCAATTAAAAGTCAAATATTGAAATTTAACGAAAATATAAAATTTAAAATAAGTAAAATTTTATTATTGAAAGTTGTAGATAATTTCATTAGAAACATTTAGGCAAAAACCTCATCGAAATTCGAGTTATAACGTAGAAGTTATGACCAATCAAAGATCAGCGACAGAACCGGCACGACGCCGTATAACGTAAAAAGTGAGTTTTCAATAAACTACTTTTTAGCCCTTATGATCTAATTGAAAGTCATAGTACTCATTAAACCGAAAACTTTCATAAAAAGAACGTCTAAATCTGACTTCATATGAGGATGTTATGATTTTTCTTGGTTTCGGTATAGCAGTAGACAACTAAAAACTCGAAATAAAGATCGAGTGATTTTTATCCGACACAAACTAAATGAGAATCGAAGGACTTGTTAATATTAGTACACTGGTAAAAAGACGGACGAAAACGGACGTCAGATGAAGAAGTTATGAAATTTTAATGGACTTTTCCTGTCTCGGCCCGTTAAAATAATATAATATTAAAATTAAAATCAAAATTATCTGACTGAGTCTAAACGAAAGTTGTAAATAATAATTTCACCTACACGTGGATATAAATAACGTCAAAAACGAAGCTCGTATGCGAAAGATATGGATTTTTGAAGTTCGGAGCACAAACATCGAGACCTGACTGCATTCACGATGTGAATCATAGAAATTCACGACGTGAACTACTTAAACGATACCTTTCGAGCCTAGAAGACACATGGAAAGCCTAGGGGATGAATGGGATCAAACTCACAATGTGAACAAGCATGACTTCACGTTATGAACCTCGGAACTTCGGGATTTGTTTGCTAATTCTGATATCTCTCACTCTCTAAACCTTATTTAGCCCACTTTTAACACCCCCCCCCCCCCCCAAGTTCTTGTATCATCCTTATCACCGAAGCAAGTCCCGAAGCTCCGAAGTTCCCGAGAAAATCATTTTTTCTAGCCGAAACTCTCCCCGAGTAAGGCCGGTTTTCAACTATAATCCCCTGTTTCGTCACAGAAAGTCATAATTAGAGTATAAGTGCTACCCAAATTAATCCCCAGTTATTTCACGGTGAGTTCAATATATTGGAACAATTGGATGTTATGTGTTATATGTGCTATGTGCTTTCCTGTGTTATCTTGATTTTTATATCATTGATCATGTAGAGCATGTTTCGTATCACTTCTAGTATTGGCTTTGAGCCTTTGGCCATGTAGAGCATGTCTCGTATTATTCTGGTATCATATTTATGTCTTTGGCCAGGTAGAGCATGTCTCGTATCACTTCTGGTATTGGCTTTGTGCCTTTGGCCATGTAGAGCATGACTCATATCATTTCTGGTATTCGCATAGGGCTATGTAGGGCTGAAAGCCTGTATATTCTATCAAAATGATAATCCAAAAGTGTATGTCTTCTGTGCCATTTGGGCTGAAGTGTTATTGATGTATATCAAGTAGTTGAAATTGTTATGTCTCATTGATTATATATTATTGAATCAAATCATCGATTGATATGGAAAGCCTGTCATATGATACACATATGTCTTTGTTGTTCCTTGTTCTTCTTTGCTCCTTCCATATTGAAGTGTGTGTGTATATTATATATATATATATATATATATATATATATATATATATATATATATGGCATAACGTTATATTGCATCTATTATTGAACTCACTAAGCGTCACCGCTTACCCTTCTCAGTGTTTTACAATTGCAGGTAATTAGAATCCAGTATAGTCATATATTGTTGGAAGAATTAGAATAGTTTATACTATTACTTTTTTACTTGGGTTTACATATGTATAAAAGTATAATATCCTGGGTAGTTATGTAATAAATATAACACTTTGTAATATACTAAAACTTAGTCGGTTTGTATCCAGTCTTTTGTAATCACACTACCAATGTAAAATATTATTTATAAATATGCATGTAGCATGTTTTGGAGTAACAATATTGTGAAGTATGAAAGTTTGGGCCTTTCAGAAATAAGAAAGTTAGGGTCTTTCAATTGTGGTGTTGAGAAGAGATTTATGAGCCATAATTTCAAACACCTACTAAAACAAAACTCCCAACCACTAAAAGAAATGTTCACAGTAGAAATGGCCAATGGGAAATCCGAACATACTAATGACATATACATAGGATGTACCCTTACCTTGAATAACTTTTCTTTCCCAATAGACCTTATGCTGGTCTCTATAAACAGTTTCAACATCGTTATTGGTATAGATTGGTTGTGTTCTAACCATGCTGACATCCTATGTTACGAAAGAGTCGTACGTCTGAACTTGCTGAATAACGAAACTCTTATCATCTACGACGACAAACCCGAAACGAACCTTCATATCATTTCTTGTATCAAGGCACAAAAGTATCTTCGCAAGGAGTACTATGCTTTCTTAGCTCATGTGGTAGACAAAAAGCAAGAAATGAAAGACATCACGATCATTCCTGAAGTCTGCAACTTTCTTGAGATATTTCCCGGCGATCTCCCAGGAGTGCCACCTGAATAACAAGTCGAATTCAGAATCGACTTAATCCCTGGGGCTACCCCTATAGCCAAATCCCCTTATCGTCTTGCACCATCAGAAATACAGGAATTGTCCAACCCGCTGAACGAACTCCTTAGCAAAGGCTTCATAAGACCAAGCTTCTCACCATGTGGAGCATCGGTTTTGTTTGTGAAGAAAAAGAATGGAACATTCCACATGTGCATAGACTATCACGAGTTGAATAAACTTACCGGTAAGAACTGTTATCCTCTACCTTGCATTGATGATTTGTTTGACCAAACTCAAGGTGCGAGCTATTTCTCGAAAATAGACTTGAGATCCAGGTATCACTAGTTACGTGTTTTGGAGGAGGATGTTCTCAAAACAGCATTTAGAACTCGTTATGGTCATTACGAGTTTGTAGTGATGCCTTTAAGATTGACAAATGCACCTGCTGTGTTCATGGACTTAATGAACAGAGTTTGTCATCCATACCTGGACAAATTCGTCATAGTCCTCATTGACGACTTATCTACTCAAGAAGCAAAGAGGAGCATGGCCAACATCTTCGTCTAAGTATTACAAACTCTAAGAACAGAGAAACTATATTCGAAGTTCTCAAAATGTGAATTTTGGATCAGGAAAGTAGATTTCTTGGGTCACGTGGTTAGTCAAGAGGGAATTCACGTGCACCCATCCAAAATTAAGTCAATTGAGAACTGGTCAGCGCCGAAAACACCTACAGAAATCTGACAATTCTTAGGTCTTGATAGCTACTATCACAGATTTATCCAGAACTTCTCCCAAATTGCTAAAGTGCTTACCACCCTGACACAAAAGGGTGTAACTTTTAGTTAGGGAGAGAAACAAGAAACAATGTTCCAAACGCTGAAATGGGCCCTATGCAGTGCACTGATATTGTCTCTTCCTGAAGGGACAAAGGATTTTGTAGTGTACTGTAATGCTTCTAACCAAGGGCTTGGATATGTTCTTATGTAACGATGGAAGGTTATATCATACGCCTCGAGACAGCTCAAGACACATGAGGTCAAATATACAACACATGAACTTGAACTAGGAGCAGTAGTATTTGCTCTGAAGATCTAGAGACATTACTTATATGGCACGAAATGCACAATATTCACGAACCATAAAAGTCTTCAGCATATCTTCGACCATAAGGAGCTGAACATGAGACAACGATGGTGGGTAGAGCTACTGAATGATTACGAATGCGAGATTCGTTATCACCCTAGTAAAACCAATATTTTAGCTGACGCCCTTAGCAGAAAAGAATACTTGAGATGCCGAGTAAATTCGTTGACAACGACGATCCATTCACATCTATCCACGCAAATCAAAGAGGCTGAATTCGAGGCCTTAAAACATGGTAGGTGAAACACTTAGAGGAATGGATAAAAATTTTGAAGTCAGAAGTGATGGAGTCTATTATTTAAGGAACCGGATCTGGACACCAAAGTTCGGTGGTTACAGAGACATGGTTATGAATGAAGCACACAAAACCTGATACTCCATTCATCCAGGTTCAGACAAGATGTATCTGGACCTCAAAAAACTATACTGGTGGCCTAACATGAAGGTCGAGATTGCTACCTTTATAGGCAACTGCCGTACTTGTGCTAAAGTCAAGGTAGAGTACCAGAAACCTTCAAGTCTATTGCAACAACCTGAAATCCCTGAATGGAAGTGGGAGTGGATTACAATGGATTTCATAACTAAGTTACCCAAGACAACGGGTGGTTATGAAACTATTTGGGTAATCGTCGATAGATTGACCAAATCCGCACACTTCTTAGCAATAAAAGAAACTGACAAGATGGAGAAGCTAACAAGAGCTTACACTAGAGAAATAGTTAGACTGGATGGTGTGCCGATATCTATTATTTCTGACCGAGATAGTAGATTCACTTCTCTTTTCTGGAAGTCTTTACAAAACTCTATGGGAACTCGGCTGGATATGAGTACAGCCTGCCATCCACACACGGACGGACAAAGTGAGAGAATGATTCAAACTCTAGAAGATATGTTGCACGCCTACGTGATAGACTTTGGGAAGGCATGGAATACTCATTTACCCCTTGTCGAGATCTCTTACAATAACAGTTATCACACTAGCATAAAGGCTGCTCCATTCAAAGCACTCTATGGCCGCAAGTGCATATCACCTCTGTGTTGCGCTGAAGTGGGTGATACGCAGTTAGCTAGAGGCCAAGTTCCAAACAGTACTCTCACTGGTCCAAAAATTATTTAAGAAACTAGGGAGAAAATCGTACAAATTCGGGAGTGACTTAAAGCTTCCAGAGATAGACAGAAAAGCTACACTGACAAGGCACATATAAAGAACGCTGAAATCCGAGTTATAACAAAGAAGTTATGACCTGTTGAAGTTTTAAGGCAAACACCGGCACGACACCGGAAATCATAAAAAGTGAATTTACGATAAAATACTTTCTACCCTTAGCGATCTAAACAAAAATTGTAGTATATGTTAAACCAAGAGTGTGCATAAAATGTAAGTCCCTAATCTGCCCATATATCAATCAGATCTGTTTGATGGTGCGGAATCTCAATCAAACAGATGATGTCAGATCAAATAGAAGAGAAAGAGAAGAAGAATATGATGAATCTTGAATGTATTGATAATATGAATTAAGTTCCTTACACAAGATTCACACACACAAACGTTCCTTTCTCTCTCTGTGGCCGTCAACTCTCTAGGGTTCATCAATCTCTATTCCTCACCCTAACACCTCTATTTATACTTGAATATGGGCCGAACAAAACAAATGGGCCGTAAATGAGTTTACGGCCGTAAGGTGTTTACGGCCGTAAACTAGGCCATAAATTCATAAAATATTACAGAAAAAATACAATTCCCAGAAAAGTAAAGTATACACCATATTTTGACCCAACAATCTCCCCCTTGGTTTATAGCTTTCTTTTCTTAAAGACCCAACAAGCTCCCCCTAAAAAGTAGTTGGCTCTTCTTGTCAATCTTCAATGAGAGCTTGGCTTCAGCTTTAACCTTCGATTTCTTCACAGCATCAAGATGAACATATGAATCTTCAATGAATGACTTCATCTTGAGCACTTGAGGTTTTCTTCATAATTTGGCATTGAACGCACATTGGGTGAGAAGGCATGACGTACTGATTCTTGAAAGATGACGCATTCAACTTGAGAATCTTCAGAGAGAACATTAGAGAGAACATCAGAGAGAACAAATCTTCTGGATCACTTCAGCAGGTTCATAGATAGCAGCAGACTGATTGAGGAGGCTTCAATGCAATCCGTCACATAATCTTCAATTTCTGCTTCACCTTGCTTCTGGGGTTGAAAGATTGAATTTGAAAAAATAATCTTCATTTCTTGCTCCTTCGAATGAGAATTCTTTGATGCTCACGGACGAGGCTTTGGCTCAGAAATCTTCAACACAAACTCCATAAGTCTTATCTAATACCTGAAAACACTTTCAAGACAAAACAAACTAAAAGAAAAATTAGCACACAAATTAAAACAGAAACAAAAATATTTTTGGATTTTTTTTTATTTTTCTGAATAAGAAATAAAACAGAAATAACACTATTTTAGACTTTTAACTTTTTTTTATTTTTCTTTGATCGTTGAATTTTTTTCTGATTTTTTTTTATTTTTAATTTTTAGTTCTCCCTTAGTATTTAAATTAGAGAAAACTATGACAAATTTAACAAAAATAAAAATGATATCTAACTTTAATAGTGATTTGGGATCAAAGTTTTTAGACATCCTTTATCCACTTATCGGTACCTTCTATCTTCACGTCTTTGACTCGTCGATCGCCGGTATTGTGGTCCACTTAAACACAAAAAATTGTGACTGATTTAGGACATATTATTTGATACAAGACAAGGTGAATTTAAGTTCCTAAAAAATATATCTGATCCTAATTCCTTAAATACTATATCTTAAGGACCATTCATCTGACGACGACCAGGGATATTGTTGTCCACCTAAATTGAGCAGCGAGATCTACAGATAATCTGTATGAGTTCAATTTTTAAGTGTACTGGAACGTGTTTCCCGCTTCCTGATATGCCCCAGCCATCAAGAACTTCCAGAGTACTCCTTACACCGGGTGAGCAGACAACCATTCAGAGAGAAGATAGATTCATAATTTAATAACTTATCACTTTAGAGGGGTTGAGAAGTAGAAAGTTGCATATGCTGTGTACCAGGTCAGATTTGAGGTCACACAAAGGAGACAGCATATGGCTAACAGATAGGAAGTATTTCACATATATAACCTGCAGAGAAATAGAGTTGCATATGTTGTGTACCAGGTCGGATTTGAAGTCACGCAAAGGAGACAACATATGACTAACAGACGGAAAGAAAGAAAATGATATTCTACAGACCTAATTTATCGGAATTTACCAGTCGCCCCATCCAACCGGAATTAAGGACAAAATCCGCACATCGAGGAAAAGTTAAACCACGGTTCCAAGTACGGGTTCAATTAATGTGACGAGTAGATTCCCATATATATCTCCCTGCTCAACCTATCCGAGCATCGTATTGTCAGGCTGAACGTATCTAACTAGGTCAAAATTTGTCATGTCTATAAATTTCCTAAGTTCAACTCTGCCTAGTCATGTCCATTTTAAAATTTTTCATGCCTACCGACGCATCAAGTCAGAGCATAGACCCTTCAACTTTGGGTACATTACGTAGACTCAGGTTGCCTAATATCACTTGATAATATCACTTCCCAAAACATCTCCCTCAAGCACATTTCATAACCAATTTTTTTTTTTATTTTTGATTTTCTAATGTTTTTGGATTTTTTGAAAATTTCCTAATTTTCGTTTTGTTTTTATTTCTCCCCCTAAATTTGTGCATAGGAGAGAAACAAAAATAAATGCGCAAATTTAAACTATCCTAAAACAAAAATTAGTCTTTAAAGCGAATCAGCTTAAGAAAAACTCTATAGTATAGAGAAGAAAACGCAAATCGTAAGTCACCGATTGAATTTGCATCCAGAAGGTCTGAGAACAACACGCGTAATCTCAGAACAGATCCGATAATTCTTCATATCATTAAGCACTAACCCCATTTGTGATCTCTTCCTTTCTTCCGTTCCTGCAAAAGGACACATACTCTCAAGTAAAGGTCAAAATGTTGCATAGTTGAGAGATGCCTCCTATCATGTGCCTGAACTGCCACTATCAACAAACCGAAGTCTGATGATATGCCTCCATAGCTGCTCTGACACAGAGCGGGATCAGTTGGTCTTTGGAACCCAATCCATTTTAAAACTGGGTCGACCTTTGTCATCAACACACGGTACTTTCTCCCATGACATATCCTGCTTATCACAAACAAAAGACGATGAAATATTAGAATCATTAGAAGATTTGGGAGTTTTCACCTTTGGTACCCATCTATATTCGGGTTTAACCCATTTCTTTTACGATCCGATGGGTGCCTTGGCACTTGATTTGGAACTTGAAGCCGGCTGCCGAGATGACTTTGACCTAACCGGTCTTTGTTTCACTAGAGCATCTCTTGGATTGGGCTTCGTGGCCGGCACTCCCTTCTTGCCTTTGGGATTCAGATTCTTGGCCTTCTGGGATTGATTCTTAGCCTTCTGCACATTCCAGTCACCATTGTCTGAACATGACCTGGAAGGATTTCTTTTGAAGTATCTCCCACTTGGCGCGTTTTGCCATCCTTGTGCGTAGTAGGGAACGTATGCGCGATTTGGACAATTTCGGGCAATGTGACCAGGTGTTCCACAGTGAAAACATGTCTTTTTCGTTACTGTGAAGTTATTTATTCCTGCCCCTGGTGGCGTTTCCTTGCCTTGACTCTTATTGTTCCCACATGCACAATTACAACAAGCACTCTGTTGCGTTGGAATTGGAGGCCTGTATTTCTCAATGGCAGGTTTGTTAGGAGTAACAGAATTCGAAGCAATAGATTCTGAGTTCAAGGTGTCATTGGTTTGTTCAGTAGTGCTCTCCTTGTTCTCATCTTCTGCTACTTTACCTGCACATGAAGTAGAAACATTAGTATTTTCAACATTAATAACTCCTCCTGACACAAATCCAGCTAGTTTGCCATATCGAAGATGTGACTCCCTATCAGTTTCGTCCTGTGTCATGGGGATGGATGTGTTGTTATGATTATAAGGATGAGGTACACTCTTATACCCTAGACCCTTGTTTTGATTTTCTTTGAATTTTAATTGGGTTTCATATAAGGAATCGACTGTCTGACTTGACGCCGTATAATTTTTGAAACTGACATCCGTTTTTCCACACTTAATTTTTAAAGCGTCAAGTTCTTCAGTTACAACAGCAAGTTGTCTCTTAATATAGTAATAATTTTCACACTTGTTGCTATACTCTTCCTGAAGTTTCCTAAAGTCCTTGGTTTTTGCTTCTAACTCAGCCTTCAGGGGTTTTTGTCGTTTCCTGAGTTGATATCATTCATATCTCAGGTCCTCAACTTCTCTTTTTAATAAATCAATTTGTTCCCGAAGAAATTTAATCGTATCTTCACTAGATAGTGTACATGAAACTTCACATGATTGAGAACATGAAACTTCATTGACCGGAAGGTTTACAAAACTCATTGTATTTCCACACTTTAGAGCATCAATTTCTTCAATTACATCAGCAAGACTAAGATGATTGAGATCTTTTGTCTTCTTGATGATAGCCACGTTCATATCCCATGATTTCGGAAGTGAATTTAGCAGCTTTTTGTTTATCTCGGACTTAGTCAAGAAGATCCCAGCTATATTCATCTCAGTAGTGAGTGTAGTAAATCGCTGCAACTGAGTTTCGAGGGTTTCTCTAGGGATATAATCGAACATGTTGAAGTTTTGTTTTAACATATCCTGATGACTCTCTTTCATGTTTCCAACTCCCTCGTAGACCTTAAAATCAATTAAAAAGCACAACTAAAAACCAAAATCAAACTTAAAAGTCAAACCCTTTGATTATAAACCTCAAAAGTCAAATATAAAAAGTCAAACTTAAAAGTCAAATTAAAAAAGTTAAACTCAAAAGTCAAACTTAAAAGTCAAATTTAAAAAGTTAAACTCAAAAGTCAAACGTGAAAAGTCAAACCGAAAAGCTAAATTTGAAAATTTAAAAATTTAAAAGTTAACGAAAAAGTCAAATTTTAAAGTCAAAGATCAAACTTGGAAGTCGAAGTCAAAATTTAAGGTCAAAAGATAAAAAAAACAAAAGAACAAAAAAATTTTAAGATAATTTTATTTATTAATTTTAATTTAATTAATTTTTATTTATTTATTATTATTTTTTTTATTATTTTGGATGAAAAAAAAATAGAATTAAAAGGAATTGAATTTTGGGCTGAAAGTGTAAAAAATGTGAAACTTCAAGCGAAAAAGACGGTTTATAGATTAAATTTCGAAGGGAAAACACAAGAAAGGTGTTAGCCAAGTTGGATATGTCGCAGACCTATAACCTGGAGGTCGCGGGTTCGAAACCCGGCACTCTCAGAATTGCGTTTGGTTATTTTTAAACGCGAAGCGAGGCTGCTTCTCGCGAGGACTCCTTCTGGCCGCGAACCGAGGACCGAAATGCGAGGCCGTGAACCTCGGGCCGCAAACTCCGGATCGTATACTCCGATTCCGGCCGTAAGCTCCTCGGAAACCCTAAGTGCCGCCGCCACCCCCTCGCTGGTTACGACTAAAAACACCGTTTGTTTGCACTTTTTTACTCCAAAACTCGATTAAAAACCTTTTTTTTATGAAAAACACGAAGAACAAACCCCCCTTATTTTTCAGAGATCTATACAAAAACGCAAGAATATTTCGAAAATAAGATCAAATAATGCCCCAAATCTAAAAAAAATTGACTAATACAACTTGGCTCTGATACCAATAGTAAGTTCATAATATGCCCGTATATCAATCAGATCCGTTTGATGGTGCGGAATCTCAATCAAACAGTTGATGTCAGATCAAATAGAAGAGAAGGAGAAGAAGAATATGATGAATCTTGAATGTATTGATAATATGAATTAAGTTCCTTACACAAGATTCACACACACAAACGTTCCTTTCTCTCTCTGTGGCCGTCAACTATCTAGGGTTCATCAATCTCTACTCCTCACCCTAACACCTCTATTTATACTTGAATATGGGCCGAACAAAACAAATGGGCCGTTAATGAGTTTACGGCCGTAAATTAGGCCATAAATTCATAAAATATTACAGAAAAAATACAATTCCCAGAAAAGTAAAGTATAAACCATATTTTGACCCAACATAAAAAGAACATCCAAATCTGACTACGTATGAGAAAGTTATGATTTTTCTAAGATTTAGCATAACAGTGCACAACTCGAAATTCAAATTTTAGATTGGTCGATTTTTAACCAAAAAAGTCTAAATGAGAAATGAAGATATCCTTAATAAGAGTTCAATGATAGATAGGCAGTCGAAAACGGAGCTTGTATGGGAAAGATATGGACGAAACTTAGTCCCTACTCTTCGAGCACGACGAATTCGATACAGTTTTGTAAATCTGAGAATGAGAATTAACCGACGAGGTCTAAATGAAAGTTGTATTACTCGTAAATACCAACATGTGGATATAAATAACGTAGAAAACGGAGCTCGTATGCAGAAGATACGGACAAAACTTAGGGCCTACTCTACGATAAACCCCTATAAATAAAGGGTGAATCGTTCATATTTTCTTCACACCATAAGCCTTTCTTTCTCTCTCTAACTTCTCTCTAGACTCTCAAAACCCATCTAAATCCCTAGTAACCTCAAGTTGCTAGAGGAAAGACCCGGAGCACCCGGAGGCTCCGATAAAAAGAGCTTTTCAGTTTTTCAGCTCTGCTCCAGTGGAACCCGATTTTTAGCAAAACCCGCTGTAAGTGAGATACGCCTACCCTACTTTAAATATAGTTTATATTTAAATATAATATTGTTATTATGAACCTATAGTTAAAATTTATTAGTGATTCAAAGTCGTTATACTGATTGAACTACTTACAGGAGAGGTGTCTAGAATGGTCACGTTGGGTTTGGTTGTTGGATTTAAGAAAAGCTATATGCCAAAATGGTCGTGCCTCCCAACTGTCCTATCCGGCTGATCTTATTTGATAGATCATGAAGTAGACTCTGAGTTAATGACGAATCTAGACTGATAATTAGTCTCAATAAAGATTAGACTAAAATCTAGTGGTAATAATACTAGGTTTCATTGAAGGAAATCATAATTTTAAGAAGCGAAGCTTTGCTCGAATATCGAGTCGTCACTTTAACAAGTGAGTGCATAGTTACTTTCATCTTACACATAGATATGAAGTATTTTATAAAAATTATGTGTTATGTGTGCATATTATCTATTTACTTGATATATATGCTAGATGCATGATCTTATACATGTTTTAAATGATTTAAACTGTATATTTATTTTATATATACAAAATATGTTGGGTAAAACATGGGTAGATAAATGATAAGAGATGAAAGATGATATAGAGGAACATTAGCAGTTATAGACATAGTGCTCTATAGGTGAACATTAGCAGCAATGAACTTAGTACCCTATAGATGCACATTAGCAGCTGTGCCACAACCTGTAGATGTTTTGATCTATGATGTACTCTAAACATCCTAGCAGCTGCTCTCAAAGGGTAGTATTGGCAGTTGCGCCTAATAGAGAACGCCATAACCCTGACAGCTGCGCCCAAAGGACAATATCGACAGCTGCACGTAATAGAGAATGTCATAATTCTGGAAGCTGTGCCTAAATGATAATATTGGCAGATGTGCTTAATAGATAACAATGACAGCTATGTCAATAGGCAAACGATGGAATTCGTGCATATTCCTTAGGAAAATCCTTAGGAATAAATAATGATGAATAGATGGTTCTTAGGGAAGATACTTAAGAATAAAGAAGATAATGGGGATGGGTAATTGGAGTTATTGTTTGATGATTTAACATAATAACTTTATTATTGTGGGTTGAAAATGCTATGTACTCACCAGGTTTTTCAACCTAACCCACTCAGTTTATTTGTAGCACAAGTGTCGATATGAAGTTACATTACACTAAGAGATAAAGGAGATGTAAATCACTAGTGATAATGAATGTAGGTTATGTTTATGCTTATGTTTCTATTGACGATAACATCCCAATGTTTTAAAAATGAATAAAATGCATTTCTTCAGAAATGCTTGATAACTTATTTATCATGTTTTTTGGGGAACATATTTCGCAAAACTTTTCTTTAAAAGGTTTCTTTGATTTTTCAAAATAAAGCATAAACAAATTTGTCTTTTCTGGCCGTGAAAATGGGGATGTCACAACAACCCCTTAAACAGAGGGTATTAAATCTAGTCTTTTTCAAACTTTTATTTTATTGTTATAGATCTTACATATGTTTGAGATGTTTCAACCCCCATAGAAGAAGATTTCAATATTTGTAGAACTATGGTTGGAGTTCTCGAGAAATTCAAATTGAAAACCGACATAGTATCGACGTCTCCAAACCGATGACATATCGTTTTTTGGGGAAATATGTGATGTGTACAAACACATTAAAGAATTGTGGCAAGTCCTTAATTTTTATTAATTTACATGGACATGCTTGAAAAATATGATAAGTATTGAGGTGAACTTGAAAAATTAAATGAATTTTTGTACTTTGCGGTCGTACTAGATACACGGTTCAAATATGAGTTTCTTCAACCATAATTTGAGAAGTTGATTAAGTTGAAGAGTACCCAAAAAGATCTCATGCTCAAGTCACAAGTCGATTTGAAGAATTAGCCTTCATGCAGGGTCTTCAAAAAAGATTTGAGAATTTTTTTATTTCTACAAAGGTAAATTTGACAATATCGACTCTTCTGAAAGTCAAACATATGCTCATGAAGATGTAGTTGTGATTCATGATGAGAATGACTTCATGGGTGATTTAATAGGACAAACGGATTACCCATCAACATCAATGAAAGCATAGTTGATATGATACCTAAATGAGCAGTCAATTAAATACAGTAAAGATTTGTAACATCCCAAAAACAGTGAGAAAATTTTCATTTATATTTTAACTGAAAACCATCAAGTATTCATAAGAAACCAACCAAAGTATGTCAAATAAGAGTAATCATCATAGTGTAAATCCAAATCATAAAGAAAATGCAGAACATGCATGGATGCACTGCCATCAAGCCGATCCCTTCCCTTTCGTACCAGAAGTACCTGAAACCACAAACAAACTCTAAGCACAAAGCTTCACGAGCTTCCCTAAAATACCTCACACATCATACACATAATATAACAGTGTGTGGTTGTGTTAGGTCCGTATCAACCTCCAGGTCTGTCTCAACCCCAACTAATAACGAATAGTTGTGTCAGGTCTGTATCAATCAAAAATAACAACGAATAGTTGTGTCGAGTCAGTATCAACCCCCGTGTGCGTATCAACCCCAAGTCTATAATGAATCCGATCCTATATTATCTCCATACATAAATCATGCAATCACATCAGTCAAGATCATAAAATAACATACATTCTACCCATACACTATAATGGGTCGGCCTTGGTGTCTTCGATCCACTTAAGGTGGTAAGAAGACTTACCTCACAGATAGACGAAATAACAGCTGAACAGGACTCTGCTCTGGATTCAGCTCAACCGAACACCTATTCAATGATACTTGACCAAACTCAACTATAATCCAAAATACCCAAAATACCCTTAGGTCTAATTTGGTCAAAAAGTCAACCCAACTGATAACGCATGGCGTCCAGAACGGATGCATAACGTTCTCCAACACATGGCGTTCTTTAAGGAACACATAACGTTCTCCAGCTGTTTCCATATCCTTCCATTAAGAGCTTAATCCTTATGCTCTTTTGCTCAAATTCCAGATCTATCCCTAAACTAACGTCCTTCACCATAAAGTTTCCAACTTTATGGTCTTGTATGGCTAATAAGTGCATAATACCAAAACCCCTCACTTCTTAACCCAAAAACACATCCTAGTTCATGCATGGAAAGAAACCAACGCCCAAGACTACATTTTTATGACTTATCACTCCTCAAAACATTTGAAAGGACAACTCAAAGGTTCTAGAGTATTCCACACTTACAAGGATGAAGATTTGGGACAAAAAGGAGTAACTTTTAAGATAAAACAATATCTAAAGGAAAACTCATCAAGGTTAGATCTTTATACCTCCAAAAGATGCACATGGGGGAGTAGATGTTGGATCCAATGCCTTGAGTGAAACACCACAACTTCAAGATCCTTTCTTCACCACCAAGAGCACCAAAAATACACACCAAGCTTTAAAACACACTCACACACTTAGGGTTTCGAAATAGAGAGGGGGTTGAAGTTAAGGTAAGGTAGGAGGCTATAATGATGCTTAAATAGGGTCCAAAGCCTAAAAATTAGGGTTTTGAGTCCAATCCGAGAATGCATGGCGTCCATAATGGACACATAATGTCCCTAATGCATAGTGTTCTACTAAAGATGCATTTTTCTTTAAACACAAGTAGGGACCCTTTTTGCCAACAATTCTTATAACAAGGGTATATAAGAAATACTTGGAAAACAAGGTGTTACAACTCTTCCCCACTTGAACTAGACTTTGTCCTCGAAGGTCGTTACTGCAAACAAATCAGGATAATGCTCTCGCATCTCCGCGTCGGGCTCCTCGGTCCATTCGGAACCCTTCCGATGCTACCACTAGACCTTGACCAAAGATACCTACTTATTATGCAAGATCCTCGTCTTCGTATCCAAGATCGCCACTGGTCTCTCAAAGTAATTCAGCGGATCATCAACCTAAATATCGTCTAAACATATAACCGCGAACTCATCAACTACATACTTTCGAAGCTGAGAAAGATGGAAGGTGTTATGGACTCGGCTAAGTTCACCAGGAAAATCCAATCAGTATGCAACCTTGCCCACTCGGGTGGTAATACTGAAGGAGCCGATAAATTGATGGCACAACGTGCCCAACTTCCGAAATTGAATGACACCTTTCCAAGATGACACCTTCAAAAGCACCAAATCCCTTTCCTGAAACTTGAGGTCTGGTTGCCACCAATCTGTATAACCCTTTTATCGGATCTGCGTGATTCGTAACCTCTCACGCACCTACCTAATCAACTCGATAGTCTTGAGTACCACCTTAGTACTCCCCATTACCCGATGCTTGACCTCCCCCTAATAAACCGGGGTCTTGCACCTCATCCCATACAACATCTCAAACAGTGGCCAGTCAATGCTAGCATGATAGCTGTTGTCGTCGAAGAACTCGACCAGTGGAAGGTAGGTATCCCAACTCCCTTCAAAATCTACTACACACGCCCAAAGCATATCTTTGAGTGTCTGAATCGTCCTCTCGCTTTGACTATCGGTCTGGGGATGGTATGATGTACTAAAATTCAACTGAGTACCCAAATCCTCATGAAACTTCCTCCAAAACCTAGAGGTGAAACGAACATTCGGGTATGAAAACACCAAAACTGGCACAGTATGTTAAACCACCACCTCCCGAATATAGATCTCAACTAACTTCTGAACGGATATGCTCTTGGTAATCGATATGAAATGTGCACTCTTAGTTAATCTATCAACAATGACCTAAATACAAATAGACTCCACGTATCGTCCTTGGTAGCTTTGTGATGAAATTCATGCTAATATGTTCTCATTTCCACATGAGAATAGGTAATGGTTGCATCTTATCGTGAGGTCTTTGATGTTCCGCCTTGATGGATCTTATGTTCGGCCTTAGTTTAAATATGAATAAAAAATCTTAGGAATTTTAGGACTCATTTTTTTTAATTTTATTATAAAATGTGTATTTGCCATTCTAACCGTTTGGAACTTACAACCTATTAACATTAGTCTTTCATTTAAAAAAATAGATGGATCTTACACAATTATTGAAATGCGACATATTCAAAGTTTAAATATTATATAATTGTTTAATGAACATATTAATTCACTCATTCATAGTTTTCCTTAGCCACATCGTGGTCATTCCTTAGCTACATCGTGGTCACTGGTAGTTTTCCTCAAATCTTCATAAAGAGATTAATCCTTACAGATCAAGGCTCAAAACATCAAATCGAATGCTTCTCAATGACTTAATGGATAAAGTTTCCAACTTTATCCATTAGGACTTCACTCCAAGGCAATATCTCCAATCCGAAGTCCATTAAGTCCTAAATATGACTAAAACCTACACCTGGGAACAAGAACTCTCAAATTAAGACCATTTTCTTACTTAAAAGAAATCCATGAGTATAAGAATGCCCTATTAAGCTTTGGAGTTCCTCAAACTCCAAGAGCATCCAATAATTGGACCAAAACCAACCAATAATAACCAAAAACATGAATCTCAGAAGAAAAAGGTTAAGGTGCAAGCTTTTTACCTCCAAAGTTCCATAAACTTGAAGAAGATGAAGTATCTAGTATTTCTCTATGCTTCCTTGCATCAAGAAGAAGTTCCTTCCTGCACAAGCTTCACTAAATCATGAAGAACAACCTCAAAATCAAGCAAACAAGCTCTTAATCTTCCAAGGAGGCTAGGGTTTAGAAATAGAGAGGTAGAGGCTGAAGGAGATGCCCTAAACCAAGAGTTAGAGCCTTTAAATAGGGGGGGGGGGGCTAAAAATCATGGGCTTGGGATGCAACAACTGTCATGTCATGTCCATCCTCTTATCATGTCATAACGAGCATTAAAACGTGCGTTCCTTAGAGGCCATAGATAAGGTCATAGAATTTTGCTCCATACCAAACAGTGGACGTTGTCCCTGATGCCTGCTCCACCTCCATATATCATGGACCCACGGGGGCATAGGGCCATTGGTGCCCCTCCGATGTGCGGGTACCCTATCCATGTATGGTGGATCAATGACTTCGGACTCTGCGTCCGAGTCATTCTCTTCCTCATTGACTTCCTCGTCGACTTCTTCCTCTTCCAGGTCTTCCATAGGCTCTTCTTTCGGGTCTTCCTCTATCCATCCACCATGCCCCTGGTTCAGGGGAAAAGGGTCTCTAGGATGGTGGAAACCAGCCATAGAGTCTGCACGAGAATATATAAGCATAAAGAAGATATGAGAAAGGCACGAAGACCACCCATAGTGCTAAGATACTCCTATAGTATTTTAATTGTTTATGTTTGGTTCTCTAAAACTTTGGGTATAAGGTTGGTAAGTTTTAGATTTGCTATCCACCCCAATTACCCCCAAACACATGTTGGTCGCATTTTTAATATATATATATATATATATATATATATATATATATATATATATATATATATATATATATATATATATATATATATATATATATATATATATATGGTTGATCGGTCTATATTTATCCCCAATACGATTACATAAACGTTTGGGTTTAACCACGATGTCCAACTCTTCTAAAGAATTTTAATTGTTTCTTATTATGAAACCACTCCTAATATTCACACACATGCATATATATTTTTTTAGAGTATTCTAGCTTCATTGTATTTATAGTTGCACCCCCGAACCAGGACGACGGAAACGTCCGGGGGCGGGTGACTTCATCTTGTAATATCATAAAAATTGAATATGAAGGAAACATAGCAACCATCATCATACATTAAAGATACCAACATGCATTGTTTACAACTTTGTATTTGTTCATGAAATTACATCCAAAAATAACACAATGTATGATATTTTAAAAATACTACAATTATCCAAAATCCTTAGCTGCCAAACCTGCTTATTGAGTCCCTGAGAATACAAGTCGTTTTGAAAAGCATCAACATAGAATGTTGGTGAGTTCATAAGCATATTTTAAAGAAAACTTTGTAATTGTTTGTACAACTCTAGAAAATCCAATATTTTTTGTAAAAATAGTTTGAGAGTCTTGTTCCAGACCATGTATAATTGCATGCATGGTCTTTTGTTTTCCTTGTTTGAAATTATAAAGAGTGTTCCGGAAAATCCTATATTTTCTATTATACGAAAAGTTGTGGTCTAAAAACCCTAATACTGGAGTGGTGAAATTAGTTACAAAATAAACGACACATAGTTTTGTACTTTATAAAATGAGTAAAGTGTATATCTTGCGTAAATCTTAAAATAATATTGTTATTCTTTATATGAGTCGTTACAACCATACTTGACATGACTAAATGTTTGTCATGACGTTCTTCAGGCGTCGATTTCGGTTAGATATTTGTCACCCTAGACTGGTCTGTCTAGCTGTAGCGAACAACCCAGGTGTGGGGGTGTCAACCCCGTATAGTCTATACACAATATCCCGCTCTCCCTCCAGGCGAATCTGGTTATAACTACAGAACTTATGGTGTACACTAAATAGTTACGGTGAAGGAGTGTCTCACAAGAGCCTTAACATAATTTACGAAAATACTAAATCCCATCATTTAACGTTATAAATAATGTTACTAGTGTATATTTACGACTGCAGTTTATGACACACAATAATTCTTATCGTAATTTACACAGTTTACTAGGAATGTTTAAAAACTATTATTCACAGACAACTTATGACACACAAATTTTTGTGGAAGAGTGAGTTTGCCTAATTTTTACTACTTTTGTCATAAATAGTCCAAAATTACCACAATTGTCAAAAATAACCCATTTTTACCATAATTGTCAAAAATAACCCATTTTTACCATAGTTGTCAAAAATAGCCCATTTTTACCATAATTGTCAAAAATAGTCCAATTTTACCATAATTGTCAAATATAGCCCATTTTTACCATAATTGTCAAAACAACCCATTTTTACCATTATTATAAAAAATAGCCCATTTTTACTGAAAAGGTCATAAATGACCCATTTTACAAGTGTTTGTGGTAAAAATTTATATATTCAAAAATTTTCCATTTTGAGTGTAATTTCCATATTTTTCCATTTTTCAAGTTTTCATGACAATTTTTTTTTAACATTTTCATGGACATATTTTTGTGATCTTTAACACAAATCAAGAGAATTAATTTTTTCACCTAGCAACTTGTTTCCATTTTTGACAAACACCAAAATAAATGCAACAACATCAAGATAACTAAGCTCCAACAACTTGAGACTTAGCAAAATCTCGAGTTCTTGGAGTGTAAGCATGAAATATCAACACTTCATCACACATAAACATACATACACACAAATACATGCAAATATACACACACAAGACTAGACTTGTATCCTCCCCCAAAAGAAAGAAAACTCGAAATAAGGGGTATGAAGCTTACCTTGGGGTTTCCAAGATGTAAATGGAAGAAGGAGAAGGATTTTTGAGCCTAGATTTCCTTCTTGAGGGAACTCTTGAAGTGATGGTTGTTCTAATGACCACATATACGAAAATGAAGTTGTAAGAAGGATGATTTTAGCATAGACTTGAAACAAAACATATAGAGGTGAACATGGACTTACCAAGGAGCTTAAAACTCGATCTTTGATGATGATGAACTCGAAAATGCTTGGAAGAAC
This sequence comes from Lactuca saligna, assembly GCF_052625555.1. Taxonomy (NCBI): domain Eukaryota; kingdom Viridiplantae; phylum Streptophyta; class Magnoliopsida; order Asterales; family Asteraceae; genus Lactuca; species Lactuca saligna. The sequence goes on along the minus strand of NC_136425.1, from coordinate 10,926,002 downwards.
AATGGGGATTTGAGAGAGAACTGAGATAGGAGTAAAATATGGAAGTGAAAATGGAGAATGGATGGTGGTGGTTCAGCCGATTAAAGAGGAAGAGAGAGAAGAGATTAGTGTATTGATATATGTTGGTTAATACTCCATTCATAGATTATTCTGGAAGGTCTTTGGCTAAATATTGCTTTTAGGAAAGGGATACATATGTTGGTGAACATTGATATCGTTTGGAACAATATATATTAGTTATCTTCAATTTTTAGTATGGGTTGTGTTTCAATTTGAGTTGGTTGTGATGGTGGAAAATGGTGCAAATGAAAGGAGAGGGATAGATGCTCGGATATATAATGGTGGGGTACTATAGAGTGGTTATTGGCGTTGGTTTATGATTAAGTGGAAGCAATATATGGTGTTTTCTATCAGACGTAATCGATGGTGGGTTAAGTGCCTTTTTCTATGAATTTTATTTTGAGTGTATTTTCGAGAAATGGCTTCATTTGAATCGACATAAAGTTCTACTTTTGCTTCTGAGTTGTAATCTACAGAGAGGGAGATGCAAGTGTTGTCAAAAGGGAAAATGAAGAAGGATAGGTGGTGGTGACGACAAAGAATACTAATAATGATGGTCATAGTAGATACCTGATAAAATCGATGATAATGGCGATGGAAGGAGGAGGATGGTGTTGGAGGATCTCCATGATTGAAGAGAGGAAGAAGATGGATGTTGTAACACCTAGACATTAGGTATATTTCCTTTTAGATTCAAAGTACGAATTTATTGCAAAAGTGGTACTTACACCGTGCGTACTTGGGGGCATATGATGACAAAATTCATTAAAAGTAACGCAGGTCTTCATGAGTATGCTGGGTAAGGAGAAGGCTTGATTGTGCACAAATATCGAGGAATTAGTCTTTCCGTAATGATTGTAATAGTATGAATTGTGGGGTTGGATGCATGTCATTTTTAGTATGGTGTACACGAGAGATTCTAAATCAGGAGTTGGTTGCCCGGAGAGGCCAGGTTTGATGGATAATGACATTCGCCAGTTGATAGCCACTGAAGTGGCTACGTCTGTTCGGGGTGCTATCCCGAAGGTTTTTGGATGTATCAAGATCATGATGATTGAGCTTTTCAATGAGAGATACACTGCTGTGACTGAGGTTACTACTGCTGTTGCACGTACCACAACCGTTGTTGCTGCGAGAATTCATGGGAGATGGTCATTCCAGTACCGATACTTCGGCAATACAAAGCCCTCGGAGTTCGATAGGGTCAAGGAACCAATTGTGGCTATATGGTGGATTTATGATGTAGAAGGTTGCTTCTTCACTTGTTCTTGTCCGAAGGATCAAAAGGTCAAGTGCGCCCTGAACCTTCTTCGTCTAGGTGTGAAGGACTGGTTCTTATACTCCTGAGCATAAGTCTAATGTTACATGTGAGTAGTTTTTAGAGATGTTTCACATTGAGTATGTTCCCCCGGTAGAGAGGGAGAGGTGGACTCTGGAGTATCTCACATTGAGACAGATGATGTAGTCAGTGGAAAATATCACGAAGATGTTTACTGAGAGAGTTCTTCTCTGCTTGTAGGATTCTGCTTTAGAGCAGGCCCAGATGTCGCGATACTTAAGCATGCCCAGGACTAGGATTCGAGAGTTTGTGTCTTACGCGATCAATTTGATCCCTATCCCTATGTGGGATGTGTGCGTGATAGTAAGGATGGACTGGTTGAGTAAGTAGATAATTCTTAGATCTATTAATTAATAGTACAAATATATCTTAAAATTAATTTGGTGTTCTTAATTTGCATGATCAATATGGATAACGTTCATAAATTAACATATGATAGATAATTATTAGATCTATTCATTTATAGTCCAAATATATCTTAAAAGCCCTTCTCAAATTCCAACTTCCTCCTCTTAAGCCACCCAATCACCACTACAAAGCAAGCCTCAAAGCCTCCCTAACTCCAACTTCCTCCTTTTAGATGAACACCAAACACTATAAGGTTTCTCTCACACTCTCAAAGTCACTTTAAAAAATGGTGGCTGCAAATGTAATGATTTTCGTAGATTTTAGTGTTAGCTAGCAATATATACTCCACAAGTTACAAATTCGACCCTCCAAGTGTGTGAAAAATCCCCATGACCCATATACATGGACATAAATTGTTTTCCTACACATTTGATCCTCATAACTTGACTATAACTGAAATAAAATGATGATGTAACAGGAACATAATGAAACAAGGTTCGAAGTATGTTTGACTCGTCAGATTATAAGGTTCAAACTTACAATATACTCTCGAGTAATTCTTGATGTAGAAAGGAGTGGTGTCTCTCTAGAATAAGAAAATACACTTAGTTGAGGTTCAACACGAAATCAGCTTTGTCGATGAATGGTTTATTTGATGCTAGTGATAAAGCCTAAGTGGAGGACTGTTGGAAATATAGTATTTCTCATTACCATATAATCTCACATAGGTGGATGAAAATTTTGTGAGTGTGTTTATAAGTTTAAACTTAACCCTATAATGGGTTATAATGGGTTAGGCTCAAGTTGGACTCGATATCATTTGTGTCGGTAGGTCGTGTCCACCTACAAGTTCGGTGAATTTGGCCTACAAAATCCAAGATTTGTGCCCCCGTGCCCTCAAGTAGGAGTTGGAGTAAAACCATAAACACAAACTTGTAAGTCTATCATACATTCAAGCTTATAAACTCACTTGAGTTTGATCTTTCTACCAACATGTGAATCATTCCCACATCTACTTCACTTGCTAACTTTTATTATCAAATATCCAATTTTGAGTATTGATATCATATTCACATATACTCCATTTTGGATATACGATCTATCGTTTCGAAGTACTTATGTAGTAGAACACCAACCCATTTAAAGTTAATTATATATACAACATATGTATATAGTTATATATGTCTAAATTCAGTAAAAATATAAATATTTATACTAAAATTTCCAACTAACAAAGATTGCACTTAGCTTTGCACCTTTGAACATCCACAAAATTTTCCTACATTTTTTGTCGGAAAATTAGCGGTCAATGAAGTTTCCATTAACTTTCGGTTAAATTTTTTGGTTAATTCTGGAGAGAATTACAATCTTTGAGGAAAAAGGTGCAACAGTTGGGAATTAGTGCTATAAGTATATGTGTAGTGGCTACGTTTTCCAGAATTGAACTTTTTAACTTGGTGATTCCAATTCAATTTAATAATAAATTTACCAAGGTTCATTATGTTAGAATTCAGGTTTATGGTTAGTTATGACCCAACTATTTTTCTCAATTGTGGGTTTTCTAACCAATTTGTATTTTACTAATACACTAGTTCAATTATTTATACTCGTCACAGTGTAACAAAAATGGAACATCATGTCTTTTTAATGCCACCTGTGTGTGTAAATGTTTGGTGTGTGTTTCCACTTTATTGTTTGGTAAAAACAGTAAACGACAATTATTTGTTCACCAACCAAAAAGTAAAATTGGCTTTTGTGGCATCCCTGTACGAGTGTGTTTCTTGTAAATCCAATTTCGTCTTTTTTTTTTTTTTTTTTTTTTTTTTTTGGGGGGGGGGGGGGGGGGGGGGGGGGGGGGGGGAAGCAACATTACATTATGTTTTAGCCAAAAATACTAATTTTAACCAAGCTACTTTGTCTATCTTGTTAGGAATATGAGATCAATTTTTGGGGTGGGCTACACCATACATAATATTGGACACAAATTTTTACATGTACCTCTTAAATTGCTTAGTATATTTTCTTTATGAGTGGAATAGTATGTGCATCCATGATTTAACAATTTATATAGGTAAGAATACATATAGTAACATCCAAGAAAAATTAAGGGTTGTACAAAATTTTTAGGGTTGTACTATTAGAAAAAAAATTATTTTAAACTACAATTTACGCCATAAAATCCATCACTAAAGGGTTATAGCAACGAATTTACATTAAATTTATATTTATCAGACTTTGACAAATTTCCAACGGATTAATGATAGATTTTCGACGAATTTATGATAGTAAATTTACATTTGATTAGAAACTTTGAATGAAACTTGTAATACACACTAGTCTTTTATTGTCTGTACGGGGATCTCCAAGACTCCAATGGAGTTTTTATTTTATTTTTTGTTTTTTCATAAATGTTTATCTTTCATTAATTACTAAAATTATTTAACTTAATTTAAAATATAATTTATTTTGTACTATTCTAGAATTAATTCATATTATTCAAAAACTTAATTATTTATCCTGATATTATAATTTATACTTGTACTTACTAATATTTTTATTTATCCTTTTAAACATATTATATATATATATATATATATATATATATATATATATATATATATATATATATATATATATATTAGCTAATTAGTTTAATTTATTATATATCAAGAATAAAATAAATATATCACAATTTTTTAATTTTAATAGTTGCATGGCTTATAAAAATAATATCCATATCAACTATGGTTTGTATTTACAAGTTGGGACTAATCCATTTGGCTAAGAAGGTTTCTAACTAATAGTTTCTAATTAAGATGTTTTTGGTTCAATCTCAAACAAATACTAATCCTACCATTAAAAAAAAAAAAAAAAAAAAAAAAAAAAAAAAACAATGTATGTATGTAAATCAATAATCAGAGGATGCAATTTATAAATTGTGTCAAGGTATTTGATTATTATTATTTTTTAAATTGTTATACATTAGAGAAGCTTTTTAAAGGTGTTTTTTAAAATGCTTATGGACAAGAGATACATTTTAAGTTTTAACCAATACCGTTAGTCTAAATTTTTTGATAGATGGTTAACGTTAGATTAGATAATGATAAATAAACTTAAGTACACGCAAATATGGGTATAAATTCTAACATATTGTTACTATGTGTAAGAAATATAATATATATTCTATAATTTCATATTAAATATTATAATTATAGACAGAAAAAATATAAATAAAATGTTTTTAGGAATAATAAAAATATAAATATGTTATAGTGGTCGATCATTATGGTCATTCATGATTATTTGTTCTAGTTGTTCGAGGGTTCTTGCATCGCTTTGATATGACCTTTTCTAATATGTACTGTACGATCAGGTATAAGACTAGACATACCATATCATGTTTTACTATAGTTTTAATATGACATATTATTTTTCTTCGTCCTATACATATTTATTATTTAAGTTAATTTAATAAAATATAATTATATAAAATAACTAAAAGAAAATAATTCATCAATTTAAGAGTTCAGGTTATTTTTTGTCACTTAATTTTTGGTTTCGGTTCGTTTGGTCATGTAACTCATTTTAAGTTCTAAAAGGTTATCAAACATATAAATTTATGTCAAAATGGTCATGAAACATTATTTTGGTCATTTAACTTTTGGGTTTATATTCATTTGGTCACCCTTTTTTGTTTTTAAAAGTTTTTTTATAATTCATTTTATAACATTATTCTAAAAGTTTATTAAATATACAAGCACAATTTCGAAATTTAGATGATTAAATGAGCATAAAACCAAAAATTAAGTCACCAAATCACAAGTTTAATGATGACTATAGCATAAATTTACAAGTTAAAATGAGTTAAAAGACTAAATGAACACAAAACCAAAAGTTAAAGGATAAAAACGAACTAAACCATTAATTTAATTAAAAATGATTACATAGCTAAAAAACGATAATTAAATTAAAACACTACATAACAAGACTAATTGTAATATTTTTTTATGATTTCCGCTCTAACCCTCAAAACAATATCGAACTTGTTTTCGGTAAGATGATCAATGAGTTTTGTTAAAAATTCCATATTGCGAGTTTTTGCTTCTCATCTCCAACTCTTTGCTTCTTATCTCTAGCTTTCTTTTTCTCTTCCAATTTCTTTCTTTGAAAGTTCAAACGACTTTCAAAATTCAAATTATAAATTTTGAAAATACTAGCAACCTTTTGAGTGTCATCTCCTTTTCCCATTACCAATGTATTCGACGAATACTCTCTCTTCTTCGTCTTATCTTGACCCATCGATCGAACTACCTGTTCGTTCAACTTTGAGTTCATTCACTTTGTTCAAATTAACCCCAAAATGTGCATCCGGTTAAGTAGTGTAACTCGCCTTGGAAACTTTGGTTCTTTTCTCACCACATTCTTTGCTACCAAACACTTTTACCTATTTCAAGGATACGGATAAAAACCTTCAAACATCCATAAACTTGAATGACCTCTTATTATTATCAATAAAAAGTTTTAGGTGTTGTCTTGAAATGTTTTCCATTGCCTTCCCCACTTTTTCATTAACATACCAAGTTCTTGTAAATCCCGTTGAATTTTGTGACCGATTTGCTCATCTCGCTAAACTTGGTAGTATATTGGCCTTTTATATGATAATCGAAACGACCCATAACTTTAAGAAACTACTCCATAATGCGTCGCCACAATGGTCATATTTTTGCGCATTTCAGGTTTTGGAATCCTCCAAAATGTCGACCCTTGATTCTGCTAATATCATCTCTTTTTTCGGTTGCCATTGTTGAGACATCATCTTCTATTTTCTAAACGATGATTTTTCTTTTCCTCGTCCTTTGGGGTTGGATGGTTCAGGCTGGGATTCTTGAAGAATATTGGGTTCAAGCTTGGTATCGATTCGGGATCGGGTTGGGTTTCCTAGACAAATTCTACTTCAGGTGTTGTGAGTTGGCTTCCTGGAACGTATCCGCGAGAGGGGGGGGGGGGGGATTTTGAAACATCGTAGGGCTAACAACATTGTGTAATATTGTTGTGGTATTTGTTGGTAGTAAAATTGCCAGGGTTAGGGTTGGGGTTGGGGTCAGGGCGAAATGGTAAATGGATCAAGTTGTGGTCAATAAACTGATGGATCCAACAAATGAATCTTTGCACGCGATTGGTTTTGAGTAGTAAATTGAGGGTTGTTTGGATTCATTTTAAAATGAAAAGGTTTGAGGGTTTGTATGAACTGAAAAGTGTTTGGTATGTGAAACATGTGATAGAATATATATATATATATATATATATATATATATATATATATATATATATATATATATATAGTGTTTATTTAAAAAAAATCAAATTCTAGCCGCTTGCCAATGGCCAAAAAGCAAGAGTCACAAATAAGGCACGACAAGGCTTTCTCGTGCGGTGGGATTTCTACACTCCGACCACCTGGTTAGTGTTGGATTCACTGCAACACTGTAATGACATGTCACCATTGTAGTGTGCGGTATGGGGTGCACCGATGAGTCTGAGGGGGAGCGTTTCATTGGACATGCATTTGGTTGAGGAGGAGATTCTAATAGAGGATTAAAGGCTTTTATTATATGATAGATATTTTACGATCGAGTGATAATTAAGCATATTATCTAGTACATAGAGTTTGTTAAAGTACATGGTCGATGTTGAGTTTTTTAAAGGCAAAATTATTGTAAACTAGCAATGAGCTAGAATTTAAACAAACCTTACACATAAACGATATCCATGACCGAGTTTTTTAACCAACCGTCCCAAATGACTTTTATTTGAGCCCCTCTATTAAAAAAATGAGCAATAGGATGAAGTCAGAACTTTAAGAAATTACTCATAATGTGTCGCCAAAAATGGTTATCTTTTTGCACATGTTCGGTTTCAGAATTCTCCGAAATGTCACCACTTCATTGTGGTAATATCATATCTTATTTCGGTTGCCATTGTTGAGACACCATCATCTCTTTTATAACCGATGGTTTTCTTATTCCTAGTCATTTGGGGTTGGATGGTTCGAGGTGGTTTTCCCCGACAATTTCATGTTCAGGTTCGGTACCAGTTTAGGATCGGGTTGGGCTTCCCTAACAAATTTGACTTCTGGCATTGTGGGTTGTCTTCCCAGAATGTATCGAAGAAGGGGGGGGGGGATTTTGAAACATGGTAGGGCTAAGAGGTTGCATCGTGTAATATTTTTGTGGTATTTGTTGGTAGTAAAATGGTTGGGGTTAGGCCTGGGTTCGAGGTGAAATGATAGATCAAGTTGTAGTCGATAAACTGACTGATCCAACAGATGAACATTTACACGCTATTTGTTTCGAGCGGTAAATTGAGGGTTAGCTTCTTGGAACTTATTCAGAGAGGGGGAAGGATTTTTAAAACATGGTAGGGCTAAGGGGTTGCATTGTTTAATATTGTTGTGATATTTGTTGGTAGTAAAATTGTTGGGGTCGGGGTGAAATGGTAGATGGATCAAGTAGTGGTTTGTAAATGGACAGATCCAACGGACGAACATTTGCATGCCATTTGTTTCGATTGTTAAGTTGAGGGTTTTTTTTGGATTCATTTTAAAATGCAAATTTTGAGGGTTTGTATAAATTGAAAGTTTTTGGTGTGTGAAATATATTATAGAAGATTATATATATATATATATATATATATATATATATATATATATAACGCCCGTAGATCCATGCCAGTAAATTTATAGGCAATAAGTATCGAAAACGAATTTTCGACAAAAGATTATTTATAATAAATAGTCTTAACCAATTTTTAGAATATGTCTCAAGGGTTCCGTACATATAAAGAACACCGAAATCCGAGTTATAACGAAGAAGTTATGGCCCGTCGAAGTTTTTCGGCAAAACCGGCACGACACCGGGAGACGTAAATAGTGAATTTAAGATAGAGGGATTTTTAGCCTTAGGGATCTAAATGAAAGTTTTAGAATACGTCTCCACCTATCCGTGGATATAAAGAACGTCAAAAACGGAGTTCGTATGCAAAAGTTATGGCATTCCGAAGATTTAGCTTTTAAAAACCCTAAACTAGCTAATTCACGACGTGAGAATTATGACGCTCAGGATATTCTGTCATAATTCTGAATCTAGATGCTGCGAGAGGATAAGGTCCAATTTACGACGTAAGAATTATGAAGATTACGAAATTCTGTCATCATTCCAATTCTAGAAGCTGCAAGAGGATAAGATCCAATTCACGACGTGAGCCTTATGTCACTCACGACGTGTGGTGTCATGGCCACCATACAAAGCTAGGGATGCAAATGGCAAGTATGTGGAGTGAATCATGAGATTCACGACATGAGTCTTATGACACTCACGACGTGAGTGTCATAAAAACATACTATAAATAGCATGCGAGCCATTCTGAAAATCTCACATCTTTCTTCATTTTTTCTCTCTAAATTTTCTCTCTCTAAGGGTTTTAACCGTCCCCTAAGACTAGGTGATCCCCTAGAACCCTAAGGAAGCCCCGAGGCTCCCGGAGTACTGAGAAAAAGAGTCTTTTGGTTTCGAAACGCTACTCCAGCAAAGCTCAGTTTTCTTTAAAATCCTCTGTAAGTGAGATACGCCTACGCTATTTTTAATATAACTTCTAATTAATTATAGTAACGTTATTAGGACCTTAAAATAATTATTTGGGCTATTATTATGAGTTATATAGTGTTGTTTAACGCTTGTATAATAATAATAATAATAATAATAATAATAATAATAATAATAATAATAATAATAATAATAGGTAGACTATTAATTAGTCGCGGTTAACGTTAGACTAAAACCTAGTGGTATTGATACAAGGTTTTATCGAGGAAAATTGTTTTAAGAGTTATGAAGTACTGTTCGAGAACCGAGTCACCACCTACTCACGTGAGTGCATAGTTACTTTCATCTTACACATAGATATGAAGTATTTTACATAAATTACGTTATATGTGTGCATATTATTTGAATACTTGTTGTCTATGCTGGATGAATGATTTTATACATGTTTTAAATGATTTAAACTATACATTTATTTTATATCTACAAATATGTTGGGATAAAACATGGGTAGATGAAATAGTTGGTGTGTGATGAAATAAAATAATGAGAGATAGGTGATGATAGGAAGGTGATGATAATTAGGTGAGGATAGATAGGTGATGATGAATCGGTAATGTAGGATACTACAACCTTGTCCGACAATTTGGAGATGTAGTCATCTACCAGAGTATAGATGGCGACCGTGGACTATTCTAGACAACTCCATGTAGACACTAGCAGGCTCATAACCTGTAGGTGATGAATTACGAGTTCAGGAGATGTTGTAACTACGTATTCATGCGATGATACTCTAAACCCTTACTATGAATTACCAGTTCAAGCGATGTTGTAACTACGTGTTCATGCGATGATACCCTAACCCTTGTTGGGCACGTATTGAGGGAGTAATCCCTGAATCAATAATGTCTATGTGATGTAGGTGATGATCCTTAGGGAGAGTCCTTAGGAACAAACATATAAGGAAATGCGATGTAAGGAGATGAGAGGAAAATATGATGTAGGAGACGACCCTTAGGATAAATCCTTAGGGAAGGTACTTAGGAATAAAGAAGATAATGGGGATGGGTAATTGGGTTAATTATTTGTTGATTAAACATAATAATTATATTATTGTGGGTTGAAAACCCTATGTACTCACCAGGTTTCCCAACCTAACCCACTCAGTTTACTTGTATCACAGGTGATGATGTGAAGTTACATTACACTGAGAGATTAATGAGATATAGATCACTAGTGTAAATGAATGTAAGTTCTCTTTATGCTTATGTTTCTGTATTGACGATGACATCCCAAATGTTTTGAAATGAATAAAAATACATTTCTTTGGAAATGCTTTGATAATGAAATTATCATGTTTTTCGGGGAACAAATTCCACAACATTTTTATTAAAAGAGACACTCTGATTTTTTTTATAAAGCATAAACAATAATCGGTCTTTTTTGGCCGTGAAAATGGGGATGTCACAATATATATATATATATATATATATATATATATATATATATATATATATATATATATATATATATATATATATATATTGTAACACCCATTCTGTAACCTATTCTAGAGTGACTTTGAAGCTTAATAAGTAGGACACAGTAAGAAGATCCAGCAAACCAAGAACCCATCCTTGAGCTTGATCATCTTATGGAATGTTGTAAGTCTTCAAGACTTGATTTTTATCATAGAATATGGCTAGATCTTGAGCTTACTCTTAATTTCCTACCCTTCTTGTTGATTGCATGCATGGGGTTCATAAAGTTTGCAACTTTATGAATCTCCAGGGCAAAATGGTCCCATTGTTGGCTAGATCTGGCCTTTGTTCGAGCAAGGACACCATGCAAGGGTTTTTAGGGCGTATTTCCTATTTTTGGCCATTTTGACCTAGGGACATGCATTGGAAATGCATGTCCATAAATCCTCCATCTTTGGAACGTTTGAGGGATAGAAACCTTTCTGGAAAGGAGAGATTTCAGATCCCTAGGGTTTTGGACCATATGGTAAAGCTTTGGAGCTTTCCAACCTTTGATAAGCGCCTTAGAGCATTTGGAATGGTTCTAGAGGGTAAAGTTGGAAACTTTATCCTTCTAGACACCTTAAGGCTTCAGATCTAAGCCCTGGAGTCCCTGGATTCAGTGTATCATCACAACAAGAAAACAAGAAAGGGGACTCGATGAGTCGGATCGGGTTTCCCCGCCTTTTGAATATCGAGTGAACTCGACGAGCTAATGAAACAACTCAACGAGTTGGCTAGGGTTTGATCCGGTTGTCTGGACTCGGTAGGAACTAGACGAGTCGCTAGATGCACTCAACGAATTGAGGTCAACGTAGACTGTTGACTTTGACTATTAATGTTGAATTTGACCAAGGTTGACCAGGGGTTGACCTTGAGGGTAATTATGGGATTTTAACAAGTCTATCTAATGATGCTTATAGGCAGTTGAGTGGGAGCAACACGTGGGATATATCTGGTTCTAGCTTATTAGTCAGCATTCGAGAGAGGTGAGTCTTCTCACCGTACCAATGGGTCTATGGCACCAAGGCCGACCCATTTTTTGTTATATGGTACACTAGCATTTGTAGAGATATGTGGGATGATAGTTATCTTTATGCTAAGTAATATGCTAGTGATTGTATGTTATTGTATGGAAGACCCCAGGGGAAGCCTGTAGCAGTTGGATATAAGACCATGTGGGGGTAGCCCACGACATTCCCAGGTAAAGATCATGTGGGCTAACCCATGACACGATGGTATAAGACCCTGAGGGGAGCCCACGACATCCTTATCGGCTTATGTATGTGTATGTAGTATGTTAGACACTTCTGTGATATGATATGCTAAGTTGATTATGTATGTTATTGCATGAAAGACCCCGGGGGGAGCCCGTGGCAGTTGGATGTAAGACCATATGGGATAGCCCATGGCATTCCCAGGTAAAGACCATGTAGGGTAGCTCATGACACGAAGGTGTAAGACCCTAAGGGAGCCCACGACATCCTTACATGTTTATGTATGCATGGCTTATGTGGTATATGTAGCTTTTATAGCTAATATGGTATGTGTTATGTGGATTGTGTGCAGGGTATGCTCTAGGGGACTCACTAAGCATTAGCTTACAAGTTGTGGATTTGTTTCAGGTACATCAGATCCCAAGGGCAAGGGCAAGGGCAAGGCTTGATGACACGACGTGCACTCTCACATTTGCGGTTTATGGGACACTCTGATATTTTAAATAAAAGATGTAATTGATATGGGTTTGAAAACAATTATATATGGGATTTTGTAATTTATGGAAATGTGTTTGGATAATAAAAAATGAAAATTTTCATTTGAAAAATCGGGTCGTTATACATTCCTTAGTTGCATTTCTTTATGGTTTTAATGTTATTTTATTTTTGGAAATTAAGGACTATGTAGGGCGTAGATCGTGGAGTGCACTAGACGTAATTCATTAAACCCTTGGGGGATTTTATGCCCTTCATGGGGCATAACGACACAGGGTGAAAACCATAATTTCTGGGGTTATGAGTGTTATTTAAGGAATCTAACCCCTTGAGGCTCTTCTTATCATCAAACTTCACTCTCTTGGACACCTAACTCATAACACTAATCCTCTTGAGCTAAATTTGGGTCTCTTGTGTGTTTTGTGGTCCATTTTGAAGAAGGAGAATCACATCTTTGAAGCTTGGTGAAGCTTAAGCTTGTAGATCCCAAGTTTTCATTTCATTTGCCAGCTCCAGAAGGTATAAAATCTTCAACTTGATGGTTTATTAAGTTACATGTTGGTAGCTTCTTAGTTTTCATGCTTATTTGTCCCATGATCTTGGTTCTTGGGGCTACTCCAGACCTTAGGGTTTCTATTTTCAGATGTTTTGAGGTTGTTATGATATACAAATGGGATCTTGGTTACTACCTTTCTTCCATGCAAACGGGTTTGGACATTAGAAGGTGTTAGGAAACTTGGGTTTGGTTTGAGCTCTATTTAGCCATGCAAAGGAACAAAGTTAGAAACTTTATCACTCTAGACGTTTATTGGGACTAGATTTGAGCATCTAATGACTTGTCTTTATGGATTAAGAGCTTGAAGTGAAAATGACTTAACAACCTTGTACGCAAGCCATAAAATAGACTACGCCCAACATAGTTGGGTGATTCCCCAATCGCTCTACGTTGAGGCTCTATGCAATGCGTAGAGCATAATGTACGCATGACGTAGCACCAAAAGGGTAAATGGTCAAATTTGGACTTTAGGTCAACATGAGTGGGGTTTACTCTTGAAGGGTAAAATTATCTTTACCCTAGGAGACAGAAATGTAATTAGGACCATTGATTATGGTTACCGCATTAATTGTTAATTATGGTTTGGGTTTGATTTTGTTTGGTGGGAAGGACTTAGCACCGACAGCTTGTGTATGTGAGATCTATTCGTTTACCGGTCGAGGTAAGTCTCTTTACTATACTCATGGGTCGAAGGCACCTATACTGACCTACTAGATTATATTTGTAGGATTATAGTTGTATTTATGACACTTGCTTGTGTTTGTATATTTTATATAGGCTGAGCCCAATTATGTTTCTTATGGGATGGACAGCCCGATTATATGGGCTTGTGTGAATTATGTATGTTATGGGTTGGGCTCGATTATATGGTATGAGCTTGATTATATATGTTATAGGTTGGGCTAAAATGATATGGGATAGGCCCAAAGAATCTATGTTAGGTCGGGCCCGTTCTTGTTTGATATATACTATTTTGGGGGAACTCACTAAACTTTGTGGTTATGGTTTCATGTTTATTGTTTCAGATACTTCCGATTCCAGTGGTAAGATATTGACATGATTGCATCGCATCCACACGTGTTCCGCATACTACGACTTGTTTTGTACTCTGATAACTAATTCTAGTATAAAAATTACAACAAGATTGTTAGAATATTCACATATTCTATTAGATTATTAAACTACAAATATTCAAACAATTCTAATAGCATATTAGAACATTCCATAAATTTTAGCAATTTTAGTAGAATATTAAAATATTTTAACATATCTAACAACTCTAGTAGAATACTAGAATATTCTAACAATCTACAAATTATATTTGAATATTTACAGTGTAATATTTTATTAAAGTATTTCACGTATATTTAAATAAAAAAAACGGTAATTTTTTTGGGGTAAACAAAATGATTAAAATAATAATTAAAAAAAGAATTTTCGGATTTTTCATTTTAGATTTATTTTATTTTTTTATTTTTTGATCTCCAAGATGAGTAACTAGGTATATATATATATATATATATATATATATATATATATATATATATATATATATATATATATATATATATATATATATATATATATAGAGGTAAAGTGAATATACCTAACAACCTTATATAAGCTTAGGTACCTAACCACATTATACTATGTAATTTTGTATCATATTTGCATTGTAATCACCCAAAGTTCTTAAAATTCAACCTCATAACTTGATTGCTTCCAAAATCTTTGGACTTTCACCATTATCTTCCTTCAAATGACGTCTTTCTATCGGAGACCCCCTGATGGGATTCGTATACTACTGTTACAAATCAAATGGTGTAGGAGGAATATAATGGTGAATGTCTAAAAATCTTGGAAGTAAATCAAGTTAAGCGTTGAAGTTTAAGAACCTTAGACGATTGTAATGGAAATATAATGCAAAACAATGTAGTATAATGTGGTTAGGTACCTAAGCTTATATAAGGTTGTTAGGTATATTCACTTTACCCTATATATATATATATATATATATATATATATATATATATATATATATATATATATATATATATATATATATATATATATATATATATATATATATATATATATATATTAAAAAAAATCGAATTATAATGGTTTGCCAACAGCTAAAAAGCAACAATCACAAATGAGTTGCGATTGCAACAAGGTTTTCTCGCGTGGTGGGCGTACCACACTTCGACCACCTGGTTGGTGTTGTGTTCACCGCACCAACTTCTTCCATCTAATAGCATCTTTTCTTTGAACGGCAGGAAACAAAAAAACTCTAGCAAGATTCTAGCGAGTTCCCAAGTACATGAGATATAAGGAGAATTACACCAATTAAACCAACATAAATTAGAAAATTTTGTACGATGTTTTATCTAATTAAATGCAGCTAGTTGTAATCCAACATCTTTAAATGAGGGCACCTCTACTTTTTGAAAATCAGCAAAATAGCAGCTTCTCGGCCACGCCTTGGCTGTTTGGACAAGATCCAATCCAATACAGCCCCCTTACTTCAGATACAGCCCCCCAAATGTCTCATAAAAAGATCATCAATCGAGATTCCCTACTTGTCAAGGTCCAAGTGAATTTGGCAGATAGAATGCCAAGTACCCGGAATGCCAAATTTTACGAATTGTTTCCCGTCAACTCTGGTGATATTGTGCAAGCTTTTAATGCATAGGGACCAAAATCTCTCTTTCTTAATTTTTAACCTCCACCATCATTTTAAAAGAAGTGACATATTAAGCGATTTAAGACAACTGAAACCCAGCCCACCTTTATTCTTAGGGCTTGTCACATTGTTCCATGCAACCCAATGGATGGTTCTATTGTCTACTACACCACACCAAATAAACTTTTCTTCTAATGTTTTCCATCAACTCAATTAGTTTTTTTGGGGCTTTGAAAAGCGCAAAGTTCTATTTCCCACTACACCACACCAAATAAACTCTCTTCTAATGCTTCCCACTCAATTAGTTTTTAGGGGCTTTGAAAAGCGCAAAGTAATCCCGGCTAAGTTCCAACGACTAATAGCATCTTCCCCTACAACCAACTGTTCTAGCATCAATAAATCTCTTAGCTAACATTACCATGAACTCGCCCATAAAAAAAATAAAAAAATAAAAAAAAATCTCGTGTCCATCAGTCCAGCTGACGCAATAAATTAAAACTGCAAATTTGTAGAATTACCATAAGTACTTCCCATTGAGGCCGTTCAACTTGCTCCTTGGGTATTGACACTAAGGTAGTGTTTGTTTTTTGTCTGCAGATCTGCGAGACCTCTTCTGTCTGTGCCGCGCAGACCACACGCAGACTGTATGTTTTTTTGAAGACTGCAGACCTAAAAATGTCTGTGCGCCCTCTTCTTGGCGCAGATGTGGACCAGAGTCTTCTAACATCTTCAGACATCTTCTAGCCTAAAAAAACATATATATCTTTATTTTTTTTAAGTTTTTTTTTAGTTTATATTTTTTCCAACTTTATTAATGATAAACAATTTGAAAAAAAAATTACAAAACTTAAAAAAAACATTTGACGATACAAACATGATATGTTTAAAAAATTTATAAATAAAAATTTATTATAATAATAGTCGTTGAAGTTGTTTATATAAATATGAAAAAAAAATCATAATATATTCTTATATTTTTTTGCCAAAGTTTTGTAAAACTTTATTTAATAGAGTATCATCAATTTCTCGAGAAAATATTTATCGTACATTTTTAATACATTTTAATTGAAAAAATCGAAATTTATTTCTATCCATTTATGTATCAAATTCTTTGATCACTAATTATAATGTTTAATTATAACTTTGAATCAAAGTTGTTGGTTTTTATCAAATATGTATGTGAATTAATACCATTTTTATTTTTATTTTTTATATAATAATACATAAAAGTTGATCTAGATTCGTTATATATTTATAATAAAGTCGTAAAAATATATAAAAAAAATTGCTTTGAAGTTTTAAAAAATCAGTTTATTTAGATTTCAGTTTATTTTAATAGCCTGCAGATGTTAAAAAAACAAACAGTCTTCTTTTTTCAGACTGCAGACATTTGGTCCATCTCTTCTACTGCAGAGGTCTACAGATATGGTCCGCAGACTGCAGATATTTTGCCTCAGAAAAAACAAACAGCACCTAACAGTCGCTCCATACACCATTCATAAATCGAATATGAAAAACATAGTTTTTATTAATTTTAATTTTTTTTTTTGGAAATCGTATTCAGAAAGTGGGCATCAATATTCACATTCTTCCCAAATTTAATCAAAGATCCATTAACCTCTTTCTTTTGAAAAGAACCCATATCAATTTCTTAAGCTCTAAGATGATTTAGATAAGCAATAGTATAATGCGCCATGAACTTTCACCAAATTTAAATTTAATTTAGTTATTGTGCTCCATGACTAGGTTTTTAACCACCGAAACATATTAATAGTTCAAATCAATTAATTTAGTTGTTGCAATAAGAAATCTCCCAAAAAAAGACTATTAAACACGGTCAAATGGACTTCCAATGCCTAAACTATCATATTCTTTCTCAACGTCCAAACCCTTATTCTATTAAGCCTAACTCAATTTCTTGTCATACAACTCCTCTTCCCAAAAAAATCGATTTCTCTAAGGAGATGTTTGATTCGCAGAATGTTTTTGGAAGAAATGCAAAATGTCAGAGTCATCTGGAAGAAATTGAGAGCTTGGACTGTAGTAGGTTTGAAGTGAAGACAATGATCAATGGTCCTTCTTAAGTATCGAAGTATGCGTTTTATCGCTTGCCAATGTCAAGTAGTTGGAGCATGCATAAAATGGCAAACTCTGTTTATAGAGTAAGTATTATCTGGGCGTATGATTGTTTCATACTGGAGTGTGTCAACTATCTGTCTTATTCAATTTTGGTTCTTCAAATGGGTCACCTTCTAATTGAAGACGATGATAAGGATCAGTTGGTGTCGACATTAGGGCTTCCATCGCCATATTACTTTTGTTTATGACATCTTGTATATAGGCCTGTTGAGAAATTTGAATACCGATGTATTTGAAGACCAAGAAAATAATGCAAGTCACCAAGATCTTTTAGTGAAAAGTGTTGGTTCAAGGCATTGATGAACGTCTGAAGGTGAGATACATTTGTTCCTATCACAATTAAGTCATCCACATACACAAGAACATGAACAGTGGAGGTGGATGAAATATGCACAAACAGAGATGTATCTGATTGACACGCATGAAAACAATTTGTAACCAAGTATTGCTTTAGTTTTGTCAACCAAGCTCTTAGGGCTTGTTTAAGTTCGTAAAGAGCTTTGTAATTGACATACATGTGTGGGCTTATGTGGATCTTCAAATCCTTTTGGTTGTTTCATGTATACCTCCTCCGTTAAGTTGCCAATAAGAACGACATTGTTGATGTCTAGTTAATGAATTTTCTATCCTTGGGAAACAACAATGGAGAGCACAAGGCGTATAGTTGTAAGCTTAATAATCGGACTAAATGTCTCAAAAAAAAAAAAATCAACTCTAGCTTCTTGACTAAAGCCTCAATGGTGCCATCCGATTTTCTTTTAATCCTGTAAATCCACTTACAACCAACAACAATAGCGTTAATGGGACATGAAACTAGAGACCATGCGTTAATTTTCAAGAGAGCATCATACTCTGCCTCAATTGCAGTTTTCTAACATGTGTGCTTTTTAGCTTGAGAGAAAGTTTGTGGTGCAAGATGAGAAGATGTAGAAAGATAGAAGAGTTTTTGGTTTTAGTGAATTGGTGTGAGCACAGGTGATCATAGACTGATGATTATTGTCAGCAGGACGATAATGAGATAGGAGGATTTTGTCGAGCTCTTGAGCTGGTTGTAGATTTTTGATGATGTGGTGTGGAATGATGAGACCTAGGCAAGAGGACCAGAGTATTTGTTGGATTTGTGTTTGGGGTTGAAGGTGGTGGCGAATGGGATGAGTTTGTTGGGGAGGATTGGTTTAAGGGTTGTGGTGGGGAAGGTGGGTTTGAGTTCGGTGACTCTATTTGAGCAAAAATAGTAGGGTTGTTGTCGATATTTGGAGTGGTCTGATGTGATGGAGTAGATTGAGGGATGTATGGAAAAACTTGCTCATTGAAAACAACATGTCGAGAGATGTATATGCGAGAGGTTGGTTGATGAAAAACAAACTTGCTCATTGAAAACAACATGTCGAGAGATGTATATGCAAGAGGTTGGTTGATGAAAAACATAGTGTTTTTTTGTGAGAAAAAAAATATAGTGTCAAAGTTGAAAGAAAAAATTAAACTTAGTGTCAAAATCGAAAAAAAAATGAAAATTTAGTGTTTTTTGTGAGAAAAAAATTCAATTTTGACACGTCAGCATATCATGTTAACATGCCACATCAGCATGTAATCTGGTTAACCGTTCAAGTGGTCAGAATTGTAACAAATTGGAAAACACAGTGTTAAAATTGACAAAAAAAAAACACGGTGTCAAAATCGAATTTTATGTAAAAAGAATATTTTTTGTGTCATTTACCCAAAAATCAGCATAGAAAACAATCTTAATGGGTCTTCTTTTCTGATTTTGAAGGGTGTTACCGTGTTCCACTTTTAACATGACAAATGCAATATAATTTTGCATTATAATTGATAATCATTCTATTATCTTCAATGATCACCAGCAACTATAACTTGAACAAAGTTACTTTTTAGATATATCTCCTAGAGATTCCAATGGAAAGTGAAAATCTAACCAATATAACTTTAATTATTCACCATAACATCTTTAACCAATCACTTTTAATCTGATCATCCTTCCTAATTATTCGACACCCACCCATCGACACGCTAATACGTATAAATATTGCTGTAAATAATGGCTGATATTGTACGATAAAAATTAATATTTATATATTGCAATTAGACTAATTAGACTAATTACTTTTTAACTTTAAAATTCAAAAAGAGAAATTAAATATTTTCATACCTTTTCTTTCTTTCTGTCAATCCTTCTATTTATTGAAATGATGAAATTTATTATATTAATATCCAAAAATATCATTAAATTTTCTTAAATAAACATTAAATGTTACAAATATCATCTTTTTTTTTTTTTTTAATTTTTTTTTAAATTTAAGTCTTTGGTAGAACGATATATATGAACAAAAAGTAAGATAATATTTAATTTCTCCATCATTTATTATAGAGCATCTTATCCTACTCAAAATTTAAATTGTTTTGAATTTTAATTTTAAAAGTTTCAAATTGAAAACAAAATATTTTTACATTTACTATCATAATTAATTTAAAAAAAAAAATGTTTTTCGTCTTTAACAACACATTTATTGAGCCTGTGTGACTGTCGAAGTTTGCAAATGGCTTTGTTCCACAGCCGTCGTCTTTTTTTTTTTTTTTTTTTTTTTTTTTTTTTTGCTGTTCAGAGAAGCACAATAAGTGTTCCACTAATGCCTGAAGAGATTGTGCCTCATCGACGCCTGAAAGGTGAGCTTATATATCCGAGATTGGGAATGTTTAGGAAGATGAAATTGCTTATCGATCATATCATAAATCATAAATATAATAATTAATATAATTAAAACCCTTTCTTAATCATAATGTTAACTGTTCTCTCTAATTTGTATCCGCTACCACATCCATCTGTCCCGTCTATCTGGCAGGTTTGCATTGATGATGGTTTTGACCAAATAAGGTGGCTTAAATGGTTTAGAAAAAAGAAACGCTGACCAGATATTTTTTCTGAATTCGGTAGTCAGTGTCAAAAATTTCTTGGCAGCCAGAACTGAAAATCAAATGTTAATCAATGAGCTCTTATGAGTTCATATACTATTAATCACTGTGTAAAATTATTAATACTGTGCAGTACCATGTTCCAAGAGCTGCAGGAAACTTAAATTTTGTGTTGCCAATGGCGGATTGCAGGTTCTTTCCATTTCTGATATTGATGTTGCTCATCTTTCAAACCCTTTTAACAGCACATGCGACTTCAACCTTTTTAAAAAGTTTGAAGCTAAAATCGAATGGCAAGAAGCTGAGAATTCTTGTTCCAGATTTCGGCACATTCCCCAATTTAGTACAACTCACTATCGATCCAAGAACAAATGAATCGGGTGTGAGTGGATTCTGTTGGGATGTTTTCAATGCTGCATTCAAGGCCTTAGATTATGGAGTAGGGGTTGAGATTATTCCATACCCTTATAAGGATGGGCGTAGTTACAATGATCTAATCGACAAAGTCTCTCTTAAGGAATATGATGCTGCTATTGGTGATATAACCATCACAGCAAATAGATCTCTTTATGTTGACTTCACGTTACCCTTCACTGATCTAGGAACTGGAACAATAGCGCGAGACGCCAAGAAAATCATCTGGATCTTTCTAGATCCTCTTAGTGCAAATCTGTGGATCACAAGTGCTTGTTTCTTTCTCTTTTTAGGGTTTGTCATTTGGTTTATTGAACATCCTACAAACAAAGAATTTCAAGGTTCTTCATGTCAACAAATCGGAACAACTCTCTCGTTTGCTTTTTCAACCATTGTTTATTCTCACCGTAAGCTCTCTAACTCTTAAAGATTTGATCTTTTGAACATTAATACTCCATCCGTCCCAAAATTATTGTTCACGTTTGACTTTTGAAGTCTTTCCATGTCAACTTTGACCATAAATAACTTTATTTATGTTATATAATTTTGATGAAACTTATAACAATGAAAATACATTTAAAAAACAATCTATTTATATATCTTGCATAAAAAACTATATAATAAAATGTAAATTATTTAAGATCAAAGTTGAACAAAACAGATTTAAAAAATCAAACGTGGACATTAATTTTGGGACGGAGGGAGTATCAATCTTCACCTTTCTAACAAACACCTTGGAAACTTCAGAGGAGAAGCTGCAAAGTAATCTATCAAGATTTGTGGTTACTGTTTGGGTTTTTGTAGTGCTTGTCCTCACGTCAAGTTACACAGCAACATTGAGTTCACTTTTAACAATACAACAGATTGGAATGAAGGAGATAGAGGTCGGACTCCAAGGTGCTTCACCATTAAGAGGAGCTGTCTTTAAAAACCTCAACTTCAAAATTGAGGAATTGCACACACATGAGGCCTACTCTAAATCATTAACAATTGGAAATGTTGATGCAATCATTGATGAGATTCTTTATGTCAAAACAATCCTTGCTATGTATCCGGGTTCTCACTCCTCTTTAATCGCAAAAGCATCCACCACTAACGGCTTTGGCTTTGTAAGTGTTGTATATATAATTCTATATGTCAATTATATGTCCATGTGTGTGATGTAGGTATTAGCTATGTTTTGCAGGTGTTCCAGAAAGGTTTACCCATGGTTGGAGAGATGTCAACTCAGATAGCAAAGATGCGAGAAGATGGGACATTGAAAGCATCAGAGGATAAATGGTTGAAACGTCAATCTGCAATGATGTCAAAGGATTTTTCTTCCCCTTCACCAAAAATCTTGAATCTTTATGGGTTTCGGGGTCTCTTTCTTATCAGTAGTGTGTCAATGGCATTATCCCTTTCTGTGTCCATGGTTTGTTGTATTGTTCGGGGAAATTTTCATGTGAAGGTTAAGATACAGTTATGGAGGTGCATCTTACAAAGAGATGTTGAAGTGCATCTACATGATCGTGAAATGGAATCAAGTGTTTGACAATTTTATATAGTCATAGACAAACTATTGTGCTTAACATTTTGTTTCGAAGTAAAAATGAAAATATGTATAGTTTTGATAAAAAAAAAATAATAATAAGAATAATAACTTGTGTTTGTATCTATTTGAGACTAAACCACTTTTTCTAGCCGGTAATGGATTTGGGAGTTTCATGGAAACTCAGTAACGAACTTTTACCTGAATGCAAGCTGTGATGTGAAATAGTAACAAGTTTCACATTTGTTCAATGCGGGCAACTCAAACTTTTTTTAAAGAAGTTTAACAACTAAAGCTTTGATGTACTTTGGAAAACGATGATGATGGAAAACAGAAGGGTGATGACCATAGCAACACGACTGGTTTTTGATGACAATGTTGACGATGAACTTGATGCTCTCATCTTCTTCAATGATTTTAAACATTCAACCCTTGCACACTTGTTAATAACTCTAAAATCTCCTTAACTAAACACAAATCACTTGTATTTGATTGCTTTCGTGTTTGTTTGTTTTTTATGTTAATCTAAAAGAGGCATATGCTCTCTTTTCTCATCTTCAAACCTAGAGTTAATCATTCTTTGTTGAGTTTGTCCATATGAAAGAAGGGTTCTCCATCTCGCATTCATATAAGGATGAAAGTTTGGTTGGATTCCGAGCTTATAAAAAGAGTCTAAAGCTTTTGGTCCAAAAAACTCCAATCAATTTACTTGAAGTGGTTGATTTTATCTTTTCTTTCTCATGTATTAGAGTGTAGAAAATTGTTAACCAAAACTTTAGAAAGTGGGGTAATTTGAGAGAGGCTCAAGAGATTAGTTTATATGATTGTAACAATTTATCATATATTAAATCTTTTTTTAAGACCTATGTTTATTCTTTGATTTAGGAGTATCCCACATATATTTTTGTGTTTAGTTATGTTCTCAATTATTGGCTTTGGGATGGTTGTTAGGGATCCTTGATGCCATTTTCCAAAGAAGTGGTTTTAGAGGTTTATAGTATGCTTTATGGTTATAGATTTTGTCGGATCTTCCACATCATAAAAGAATATTTTATTGGTCATATTGCAAGGTGTCTCAATACTTTGAAGGTTCGTAATATACCCTATGGTTATTACTAGATCTAGGCTTCCATATTAAAAATGAGGATTTATTTGACATTTTTTGTATTATAGAATTATATGTGAGCAACGAGTATATGCATGTCCAAAGAAGGTTGTGGCTATGAAAGATTTTGTATTTAAGTGTGTCCGTTGTGACCTACCTCTTTCTTTCTTAGGAATCCATTATTGGTGTATTGGTTTATAGGTTTGGTGTATATTTTTCTAGTATATAATATTGTTTTAAGATAATAGTATGATTTAAAATTCAATCTCATGAAGTTCTATGTAGAGAAATATGATTAAAGGATCAACTTTAGTTTGTAGCAAGTTCAAGTCAATGTTAAACAAAGGCATTAATGACTGGAAGGGGGGGGGGGGGGGGAGGGGTCCTTCATTTTAGCAAGGAGTCAAGCGTGACCAACATAGTAGATGATAAAGAATGGCATGATTTGGATTCTAGAACGACAAGTGAAATTCGTTTGTGTCTTGCAAAGATTACTCGTAAATGTGTACGTAATATAACCGGTTACGGAGCTTTGGAAAAAGATTAAGCATTTGTATCAATGCAAAAGCATCTCAATCAGTTGTATCTCAAGGAACAATTTCATAAGCTTTGCATGAACGGAGGTATAAACAATTTAGATCATCTAAGTATTCTTAATAATATCGGGTCAGAACTAAAGGTTATCGTTGTGAAGCTTGAAGATAATGATAAAGCATTGAGGTTATTTTTACCATCTTCCTATGAGCATATGAAGCCCAATATAATATACAGGAAAAAGACCTTGAAGTATGCAAATGTTACTAGCAAACTCTTGTTTGAAGAGAAAATACTAGAAAATAGCAATTATACTTCACCATTAGAAGGAAGAATTTTGATATGTAGGAATGGAAGAAGAAAAACTCATATCAGATTCAAATATGTTAGAAGCATGGAAAGACGGGGTATTCGAAGAGAAATTGATCATATAGAGAAAATTCTTCAAAAATCTTTGATACAACTAACAATGTCTTCTTTGATATTAATGATGATGACTTCCTTTGAGTTATTATATATACATGGTTACATGTGCTACCATGTAAAGGAATGTGTTTTGTTAAAAGGTTCATAGATTTACACATGAGCATGGATTCGCATAAATGCATGATGTGTAATGATAGATGGTTGATAAATTTTCGGATATGCTAAGTGGGGGTGTCGTACCATAATCAAGTCACTTGAAGTGTTTGATTCCTTCCTTACTTTCTCATGTTTTAGAGTGTGAATTTTGTTAGTCAAAACTTTGGAAACTATCGGTGTAATTTGGGCGAGGCTTGAGAGATTAGTATAATACGATTATAACAATTTATCATATAGTAGATCCTTTTGTCCCGATACTTGCGGTTTTTCTCCAGTTTTGGAGTTTTCCACGTATATTCTTGTGTTAAGTTATTTTCTATATTATTAGCATCGGAGGGTTTGAAAGGCATCCTTGACACTATATATATATATATATATATATATATATATATATATATATATATATATATATATATATATATATATATATAACTAAAATCATCTTTCTAGATCTCGTGAACTATCTCTCGCCATCATTGTTCTTTTTTCTTTTGTTTTTCTACATAAAATTCATCATGTCAGCTCTAGAACCGAGTCAAGATAAGACCAGTTGTAGATTTTTTTTTTCAAAACCAGCCTTAGCAGAGAATGATTATTTTCTTTCACCCCTTTAAGCCAACCAATCACCTTGTCTATAATATGAGCCCCATGCCATCAACTATTTGCCATTTTTTTCTTCATAAAAGTCATTTGAAGTTTTACTAAGAGCATCTCTAATCCAACTCCATATAATATACCATTTTCCATTCCATTTTTGTCTCCATTCCTTCCCAGCCCTATTTTATTTCTCATTCCGTTTTTGGGAAAATAAATAGTGCTACTCAATATTTGGAGTACACTTTTTATTTGCCCCAAAATGGAGTGGAAGTTTCTGTCTATATAGTCAATCGCAATATTATAATGGTACTATAGCAGCGCTATAGCAGTTAATGGAGGTAAAGAACCGTGATTTTCAAAATAGTGGTTTGGAATAACAGTGACGCTATTACTGTGGTTATGGTTTGGAATAACGTCACGATTTATTGTTATTTACTGTGTTTATGGTCACCGCTATAGCGACGCTAAAACTGCTAATTTGAATAAATTTTATTAGACTATTTTACATAAAAAAAAAAAACATTTTTTTTGTCATTCCATTGAATAAACTTGTTTTTTCTTAGCTCGAACAAAAACTTTTGTGTCATTCCATTGAATAAAATTGTGAGTTTGTGACAATGATGACTTCCATCAACACCTTGTATGTGTTTTATGATTAACTGTCAAATTTGTTTAATCATTTTATTTGCTAACTGTGATTGTTTTAAAATATGATAAAATATGAAGTATTGCTTATGTTTTCTTGTTGATTGTGTTAACTAATTAATTAGATTAGGTTGAACTTTAAAGTGTGATTAACTAATTAATAATCTAATATATATATATATATATATATATATATATATATATATATATATATATATATATATATATATATATATATATATATATATATATACACACTCTACATAATATAAGTAACTGTTATACTCAAATAGTGGCTGGTGACCGCTATTATATTTTTTACCGCGATAATTGCATATGTTTTGGTTGACAAATTTAGTCTCTCCTTTTTTATGTTTCGATATATATATATATATATATATATATATATATATATATATATATATATATATATATATATATATATATATATATATATATATATATATATATATATATATATATATATATATATATATATATACTAGTTATAATTTCAATGTAATAATTAATATTTGCAATATCCCATTATATATTTAATGATATTAATTAATCAAACAAAAGTAAAGTTTAATCCTTATATATCGATCGAGTTCTTATAAAATTTAAATACATATTAAAAATTTAAAATATAGTAAAATATTTTATAAAAATTTGTAATTGGGATATATCTCTCAAAGGTTTGGGTAATTTTTTTTTAAATGCATGTATAATATTAATTTAAAAGTGTTATAAATATAATCTTATTTTATAAATTTTGCTACAATAAATTCTTAATTAATTTAAATTACTTATATACCAACAATATATTTTGTTATAATTCAGGGATAACATACTTTATAATATTATTTTATTGAAAATATAGAATCTAGATTTGTCAAAAGTTAATTACTTGAAATGGTGTATTTGACGATCTATGTAAATTACAAAAATAGTATTATATATATATATATATATATATATATATATATATATATATATATATATATATAAATATATATATATATATATATATATATATATATATATATATATATATATATATATATATAAAGGTACAAAAATGAAGTAGGTTTGAGGATTAAACACTATTATCTTATTTTTTTACTCCGTTTTGATGTTAAAAAATAGATATAGGAGTTAATAGAGAGATATTTAGCTTAAAATCTCCAGAAGGAACTATATATATATATATATATATATATATATATATATATATATATATATATATATATATATATATATATATATATATATAGGATCTCAACACAACAGATAATGAGATAATTACAAATCAATGTTATCTATTTTATATTTGAATCTATAGGATAACTCTCCTGTTTACATTCCCCCTCAATCTTGACCGATATGAGGTTGATATTGTACTTCATTCATTCCAGCATAACTCGAGTAACTGGCTTGGTAGACCCATCAGCTATCTGATCATTAGAATATATAAAGCTTACATCCAATGCTCCTCCAACTACCTTTCTCTAACAAAATGAAAATCCACCTAAATTGTCACACCACAACACTGGTGGTCTTAGTTGACACACTCCAAGTTCTTTAATTATTGACTGCACCCATAATACCTTAACTGTGCCATTTGCCAAGGCTTTATACTCTGCTTCTGTGCTTGAACAAGACACCATAGGTTGCTTGTGAGAGTTCCATAAAATCAGATTTGGACCCAAGAATACTGCAAATCCCCCAGTAGACCTTCAATAGTCTAAGCAGCTTACCCAATCTGCATCAGTAAATACACTTAGTAATGTTGAGTTGGACTTCTTGTTACATAGCCCACTGAGCCTTTAATATATCTGACTATATGTTTAACCGCCTCCCAATGCATGTCGTTTGGTTTCGAAAGATATTGACAGACCTTATTTACTACAAACGAAATATCAGGTCTTGTTAAAGTGAGGTATTGCAGTCCACCAACCATGCTACGATATTTAGACGCATCATCTTCGTTTAGTAACTTTCCTAATCCTTTGCAAGTTTATGAGTGACATACATACGGGTTGAAACACTCTTACTATTCTCCATGTGAGCTATATGAAGGAGATTTGTAACATTCCAAGTCAGAATCAAGAGTTAAGGGGGGGGGGGGGGGGTAAAGTGTAAGTTTGGAAAAGAGGAACTCGTCGAGTAGGAGCTTCAACTCATCGAGTCTAAGCGTGTGCCGGACACATGTTAAGTGACCGGACTCGCCGAGTCGGAGGCTGGACTCGATGAGTCCGTGCTGGAATGAGAAACTGTAACAACCCAGAATTTCCAGGTATTTATTATTGGTGTATTTTTTTTGGAAAATTGTGAGTGGACTCGGCGAGTTGGAGCTCAAACTCGCCGAGTAGGATCGCGATTCTTGATGCGGGTTCGCGTCTGGACTCGGCGAGTCCACGTTGTGTAATGAAACCCTAATTCCCAGGGTTTGAGACCTATTTAAAGGAGCTTATGGCCATCATTTGCGGCCACCAACCCCTAGAGAGAAACCCTAAAGAGATTTGAGCGTTTTGGGAGAGAAAAGAGGCCATTATTGACCTTTGGAGCTTGGTTTGGCAAGGCAAAGGAGATTCTAGCTAAGAAGAGGCAAGGAAAGTGGACATTCTGCGATTTTGGAGCTCAGAGCATCATCTTGGAGGTATATCTTGGCTTCCTTTTTCGTTTTTATGATGAACATGGGGGTTTAGGGTTTCTTGACCCCTTTGTTGGCTAGATTTGATGTCTATTTCGTCCCTAATCATGATAAGGCTTGAGATGAGATCCATAGAGGTCAAGAAGAGTTGTATTCCTTAAGCTTCATGATTGTTCATGAGAGATTGGCCTAGAGTTATGAGATATGGGGCTAAAACATCATTTATGAGCAAATAGTTGTTGTTTGAGCCCCAAGGTTTGGACTTTACGTGATTATCATGCTTGGGGAGGCCAAATCTATGAATGTATGGAACAGATCTGACCTCAGGAGTGAGTTTGAGTCGTTGCATGGCATGGACTCGCCGAGTCCGAAGAACAGACTCGGCGAGTAGCATGAAGATTACCCAGCACCACTCAGCGAGTGGTCTTGCCGAGTTGAGGGATTGACTCAGTGAGTCAGGGAGAGTTAGAGTGGGTTGACAGGTGGACTGAGTCAAGCTGGGACTCGCCGAGTTGTTCTTGACACTTAGCGAGTTGAGTCATGGAGGCCCTACAACTCATGCCAGGTGGAACTCGTCGAGCTAGGAGAATACTCGTCGTGTCAAGAGAGGATCCCAGGGAAATCAGTGTATGCGCATAGACTCGCCGAGTGGCTATAGTGCACTCGCCGAGTCCGGTCAAAGTTGACCGTTGACCATTGACCAGTGTTGACCTATGTTGACTTGTTAAGGGATAGTCAACCTTAGTTGTGAAGTGTTATTTAGAGATGTATTGTATTATAGGAGGACTATAGATCGGGAGATCGAGCACGAGTGATTTCAGGGACTTTCGAGTTACCGAGATACGCGAGGTGAGTCTTCTCACTATACTTTACCTTGAGTAGGTAACTAGAGTTATGTGATACAGTGCTTGTATGCTATATATATGTTATGTGTTGCGCTACATTATTCTTTGTGATTTATGCTGTGCATGTTTACAGAGTTAGAACCTGAGGGTTCACAGAGTTTGGGTGCACAAACCCACAGAGTTATAGCCTCGAGTGGCTAATATGTATTATATGTGGTATTTTGGGGAACTCACTAAGCTTTGTGCTTATAGTGTTTGGTGTTATTTGTTTCAGGTACTAGTGACGACCGTGGGAAGGCGCCGGCTTGATCAGTACACACGCATGGGATTTATGATTTTGAGATCTTGGGATTTTTGTATTATTTGATTGAATTCCAAAAATGGTTGTTTTATGAACATTAAGTGAACTATGGTTTATAAAATTTGAAAATTTTGTTTTGAAATTTACAGTGTTACAGAAACCCTAATTCCCAGGGCTTGCACCCTATTTAAAGAACAGTGTGCCTTCATTTCAGCCTATATCTTCCCTGAGTGTTCCAAAGAAACCCTAAATCGTGAGAGACTCCATTGTTGAGAAGATTGAAGCTTGGAAGAAGAAATTGGTGAAGAGAAGTTAGAGGAATTTGAGGATAGCATCAAGAGAGCTTGTGGATCTGAAGTCTACATCAGTTTAGACTCATCTCTAAGGTAAGAGGACCTTACCTTAAGTTATTTCCTTATTATTTCATCCATGTTGTGTGATTTGGGGTTCTTTAGCATGGTTGGGATCTATTTCGGGTATAGAGACTAGATCTGAGGTTGCAACTTCAGATCTAGGTTGGTTTGGAGCCATGAGATCAGAAAGTGATAGCTTTGGGGTGTGATTGAGAGTGTCCTTGCCTTAAACCTTCATTTTTAGCTTGTTGGAGCTTGTTGAGCCTTGCGTGCACGTAAAGTTGGAAACTTTATGTGTGAATCTGGCCCTAGGAGTCCAGTCATACTGTGGACTCAGAGAGTGGACCAGGTAGACTAAAGGCTCGGTGCGGGCGGACCAATCATACTGTAGACGCGGAGAGAGAGTGGACCGGGTGGACTAAAGGCCTAGTGTAGGCGGACCAGTCACACTGTAGACTCGATTCGCATGGCTGTTCTGTTTATGATATGATATGATATGTGTATGGTATTGTGGTTGGTATTTTGGCGGTAACTCACTAAGCTTTCGGGCTTACAGTTTCAGTGTATTGTTTCAGGTACTTTAGGAGACCGTAGCAAGGCAAAGGCATGATCTTACCTCTCCTCTGTTTTATGTTGATGTTCTGGGATACTCTGATAATAAAAGAATTGAAAACCTTTTTGTAATAACTTAATGAATATGGGTTATTTTTGAAAAGTTTAAATTGGTTGTAAATTTTCACGGTCTTACAAGATCATACTCATAATTTTGTTGCAATAGTGTTATCACCCATGAATTGTGAGTGACTTCAATCCCTAGAAAATAGTTGAGGCGGCCAAGGTCCTTAATAAGGAAAGAGGATGACAGGTTGTGGATACGACGATCAATAATTGTTGGAGAAGAACCGGCTATAACAATGTCATTTACATAAACTAACATGTCGATATTGTGACCACCATGGTGAAAAACAAAAAGTGAACTATCAGCCTTAGAAGAGTGGAAGCTAAGGTGGTGTAATTTATCACTAAGTCTAGAGAACCACACACGGGGATATTGTTTTAAACCATAAATTGCTTTTCGGAACTTGCAAACATGATGTGGATGATGATTGTCTTCAAAGCCAGGAGGTTGCTTCAAATACATATCTTCGTTTAAGAGACCATGGAGAAACTCATTATTAACATTAATTTTGCGAAGGTGCCAACCTTTGGAAATAACAAGAGATAGAACCAACCGAACAGTGGCCGGTTTCACAACCGGACTGAAAGTGTCGTGATAGTCAATACCGTACTGTTGAGTGAACCCCCGAACAACCAAGTGTCCCTTATGTTTATCAATAGAGCGTTCGAGATTCTGTTTAGTTTTGAAGATCCATTTACATCCAATTATGTTGACACCAGAAGGTCTAGGAACCAAGTCCTATGTGTGACTTTGTTAAAGCACCTCAAATTCTGCCTCCATGGTATGTCACCACTTAGGTTCCGACAGAGCTGTTTTATGAGAAGTTGGTGCAGCAAGAAAGACTCGCCAAATTGGATCATAAAGGATAGTACCATCTATATAACGTTTAGGACAAACCTTTCCTATTTTTGCTCTAGTTACAACCCCTGGTAGTGGCAAGGACCGATCGAAAAGGGCTAGAGACGAAGAGGGAGACGTCGAAATATCGAGGGGATCATTGATAGTGGTTAGACCAGAGCTACTAGATGGAGCAGCGGTAGTTGTTGAGGGTGGAGAGCAGCTCGACGCTGGTGAAAGTGATGGGGGAGAGATCCTCAAAATGGGAATGGCATTGGTGGTGCACGTGGAAGAGATGGAAGTATGTCCTACTGGAGTTGTAGCTACATGAGAAGATTTAGCAAGTAATAAAGACAAGTCATATCTGTTCATGTGGTCATTCACAATACTAGGTTCACATTGAGGGTAGGAGACACCATGAGCTATAGATGGAGGTGTAGATGAGATGGCCACTGTGGCAAATGGAAAGTGAGACTCATCAAAGACGATATCCCTGAAAATATAAATATGACTAGTTTGTTTGTCTAGACACTTGTACCCTTTGTGCATTGAGCTGTACCCTAAGAAAACACATAGAGTGGATCGAAAAGCAAGTTTATGAACAATATATTTTCTGAGACTTGGCCAAGATACACATTCAAAAAGTACGTAAGAAGGAAGAATCAAGAATAATATTGAGGAGGAGTGTAATAGGTATGGAATTTTTAATGGTTCGGCTTGGCATGTAATTTATTAAATAACATGTTGTCAAGAAGGCTTCATCCCAATATTGAAGTGGGAGTGACTAGTGGGCTAAAAGAGCCAAACCAGTTTTAATGATATGACGATATTTGCGTTCTACCATGAGATTTTACTGTGATGTATGTGGGCATGACACGTGATGAGTGATACCACACTTTTGGAAATACTGATGAAGTTTGTGATACTCACCTCCCCAATCTGACCGGATAATGCGAATTTAGGCATTAAGGAGACGCTCAACATGATTTTGAAAGTTATAAAAGACTTGTTTAACATCTGATTTACGTTTAATGAGGTAAATCCAAGTGTAACGACTATAATAATCCAAGAAACTAACATAATATTTAAAACCACCACTAGACACTTGAGCTGGTCCCCAAACATCGGTGTGAATAAGCTCAAGTGGTGAAGAAGTGACATGAACAGACTTATTATATGACAACTGATGACTCTTTGCACGTTGACATGCATCACAGACCAAAGAATCACTAAAAGAAAAATCTAATTTATTGGACTTCAAAATAGACTTGACGACTTCTGATTGGGGATAACCAAGACGTTGATGCTACTGTGAAGATGATAATGATACTCTAGTGTTGGACCCAACATAACGAGGAGTGTGATGGATTGGCACTGGGAAGAGACCTCTTTTGCTTTTTACTGATTAGAAGGGTTTTCTTCGTGATTATGTCCTTAAAAAAGAAAACATTAGCAAATAGTTCAATAAACACGAGATTATCATTAAGAAGTTTATTAGAAGAAAGGAGATTTTTGGTAATATGTGGGACGTGTAAGACATTTTTAAGAACAAGAGGTTGTCCTAGACTGTAAATTTTTGATTGACCAACATGAGAGATATGCAAACCTGTACCATTAGCTATTCGAACTTTATCTTTGCCATGATTTTTTTCGGGTATGGACAACCGATCTAGGTCACTTGTGAGATGCTCAGTAGCACCGGTGTCAAGGTACCAATTCGGGTCATTAGTGTAGCTACCATTGTAATTGTCATACGTGGAACTATTCCCACTCTGATACTCTTCGTTTTTGGATGCATGGTTGAACTGATTTCTACAGATCAAGGCAATGTGACCCGGGATGCCATAGGCTTGACATCGTGGGACCCCGCCGTACCTGCCTCTGCCACGCCCCTACCCCGATTTCCATTGTTTCGGAAGTTTGTTCGAGAATTGTTGCTGTGTGAGCCATTGTAGCCATTGTTGTTTTGGTTCTTACGGGGGTTGGGATTTTCCTGTTTTGTAACAGTGTTGGTAGATGATGAAAAATCGTTGGGGCCATTCATTGGTTGTGTCTGAGCTTCATGTGCAATAAGGTATGAGTAAAATTCAGATAACTTAACCTCTTGTTGATTGCTTAGGACTGTGATGGTTGTGAAAAGGTGTCCATGACCTGGTCCGAAGCTGGCTAAGATATAGCCAATAACTTCTTCATCCTTCATGGGGTGACCGATATTAGCCATAGTGTCAGCCAATCCGGTCATTTTTTGATAATAATCGGAAGCACTTAAATCACCTTTTTTTGTATTTGAAAGTTGAGTCCGGATCAGAATAGAGTTACCTCTGTGTTGGGCAGAAAACATGGTCTGAAGTGAGATCCATAATTGTTTTGAGGTGTGTGTGCAACGAGTGAGTTTAGATAAAACATCTTTGGTCATGGAGGACAGCAAACCTCCCAAGATAGCTTGATCTTGCGTGATCCATGCATCATATTCCAGATTATCTTCTTGTTTGGCAGCTTCTCCTGTTCCAACGGTAATTTTGGCTGCTGGGCAGATTTTGGTTCCATCTAGGTAACCAAATAATTTGACTCCTCACAAGATTGAAACAACCTGTGCTTTCCATAGTAGATAATTCGTGCGGGTGAGTTTGCACTTGACAATAGTAGCATTTTTTGATGAACTAATGAATGTGGTTTCAGAAGCCATAATACAGCTGGACCTGAGGAAGCGATCAGAGGAGGATTGAATAAAAATAGGAAATTCGGGACCCTAGGAGTCTTAGCTCTGATACCAAGTTAACATAGGGATATTTGGCTTAAAATCTCCCGTTGGAACTATATATATATATATATATATATATATATATATATATATATATATATATATATATATATATATATATATATTCATTATAATATTGTTAAACTTCAATCCTTAACTTGATTTATATTCAATATTTTAAATTTTCACTATTATCTTTTTCTTACATCACATCTTTTTGGTAAACACTTACTAGGCTATATATATTATTGTTGAAAATGACAATTATGTAAGAGTAAGATAAATATAAAATTTATAAAAATCTTTGAAGTAATTCAATTTAGAAGTTGAATTATAAGAACATTGAATAATTACAATGTCTATATATGATACAAAACGATGTAGTATAGTGAGTTTGGGTACCTAAGCTTATATACCCTCAAGGGTATATTCACTTTTCCCATATATATATATATATATATATATATATATATATATATATATATATATATATATATATATATATATATATATATATATATATATAATAGTTACAACTTATAGATCCCTAATTAAACATAGGATCTCAATACAACAGATAATGAGATAATTACAAATCAATATTATCTATTTTATATTTGAATCTATAGGATAACTCTTCTGTTTACAATGGGTTGAAGATGTATTTGTGTATTTTTTTTCTATTAGTTTTCCCGAAAAGTTAGTTTCTTAATCCATGAACTTATATAGCAGCCTGAAAATTGAAACTAGATTTAGCCACACACAAGTTTTTCATTACTAAAATGTTGCTCGGAATCTTGCCATGTGAATTTAATCGCGTCCTTTGAACTTTCGAATTATGAAACTATGATTATTAATGAAAATAGGTCACAACCCAGATCCAAAAAAGAAATAAAAAGTATATATATATATATATATATATATATATATATATATATATATATATATATATATATATATATATATATATATATATATATATATATTTGATACCAAAAAAAAAAAATCAAACTGTTGATTCCACATCACTGTCTGCATGTATTTCGGGAGATCTTCTTAAGATACACCTTAGTATCTTCATCTTGTTTTTGATACTCCATTTTTTACTAACAAGACCAACCGTCGACACCAAAAGCGCAAGCGCCATTGATACACCGCTTATAAGAAAGAGGCCCCGAAGCCCGTAAAGATTCAAGATTTTTGGTGAAGGGGAAGAAAAATCCTTTGACGTCACTGCAGATTCACGATTTAACCATTTATCCTCTAATGCTTTCAATGTCCCCTCTTCTCGCATCTTTGTTATCTCAATCGACATCTCTCCAGCCATGGGTGAACCTTTCTGGAACACCTGCAAAAGTAACTATATTAGACATGGAAATGAGATCATCGGTGTGGAGTTATGGAACTGGAAGAAGCCAAAAGGATTAGCTAGAGAACACTGACAAAGCCAAAACCGTTAGTGGTGGATGCTGTAGCGATCAAGGAGAAGTCAGCAGCCGGATAAATTGCAAGGACTGATTTGAGATAAAGGATCTCGTCAACGATTGCATCAACGCTTCCACTTGTTAATGCATCGACGTAGGCCTCGGGTGTATATAGCGTCTCAAATTTGGTGTCTGCTAAGTTCAACTTGTTGTAGACAGCTCCTCCTATGTTCGAAAGACCCTGGAATCCGATAGACCTCTCATTCAGTTTAATCTGTTGTACTGTTAAAAGTGAACTCAATGTTGCAGTGTAACTTGACGTGAGCACAAGCACTACAATAACCCAAACAGTAACCACGAATCTTGATAGATTGCTTTGCAGCTTCTCCCCTGCAGTTTCCAATCACCAACTCAATTTCCAACAGATCTAAGGTACATGCTTTGTGAGTATTTGTTAATTACAAAGGTGAAGATTGATACTAATGGTAAAAAATATCAAATCTTGAAGTAAAATGAGTTAGAGAGCTTACTGTGAGCATAAACAAGGGTCGAAAAGGCAAACCAGAGAGTTGTTCCGATTTGCTGTGTTGGTGAACCTTGAAATTCTTCGTTGGTACGATGTTCGATAAACCAAATAACAAATCCCAAAAAGAGAAAGAAACAAGCACTTATGGTCCAAAGATCTGCACTAAGAGGATCTAAGAAGATCCAGATGTTTTTCTTGGAGTTTTGGGCTAGTGTGCCTATTCCTAGATCAGTAAATGGCAATGTGAAGTCGACATAAAGAGATCTATTTGCTGTGATGGTTATATCCCCAATAGCAGCATCATATTCCTTAAGAGAGACTTTGTCGATTAGATCATTGTAACTTCGCCCATCCTTATAAGGGTATGGAATAATCTCAATCCCTACTCCATAATCTAAGGCCTTGAATGCAGCATTGAAAACATCCCAACAGAATCCACTCATACCCGATTCATTTGTTCTTGGATCGATAGTGAGTTGTACTAAATTCGGGAAGGTGCCAAAATCTGGAACGAGAATTCTCAGCTTCTTGCCATTCGATTGTAAGTTAGAACTTTTTAAAAAGGTTGAAGTCGCATGTGCTGTTAAAAGGCTTTGAAAGCTAAGCAACATCAATACTAGAATTGCACATAACCTGCAATAATTCGACATTGGCAACACAGAGCTTAAGTTTCGTGCAGCTCTGGGTTCATCAGGAAGACACCGTAAAACTTTTACAAGAGTGCATATAGAAATGGAGTCCTGTCGAAACATGTACATAATTAAACAAATAGGAATAGCATATAACTCATGAAAGCTCAGTTGTTGACATTTGATTTTGATCGTGTTATGCCGCCATGCATGACAATATTGGCATTGACTAAAGAGATAAATCCTCGTCCTTTAAATTGGGAACCCAAGTCTATTAATTTTGTCATAGCTATCAGCATCAATGCGAACCCTTAGAAAAAGGATGGATTGGCTAACGGGTCAAATAAAGGCTAATTCTAAGCATGGATCACAATCAATGGTGGAGCCAGGTCAAAGTAAAAGGGTATCCCAAATTTTTGTCATGTGGCCTAATTTTTTTTTTCCGGGGTACTTGGGTTTCCCAGTTCGGTTTCGGTTTTAAACCCAAATCATAATTGAATCCTTAGCTAACCTCAAGTCTTGTTATATAAACATGAATTTGAAGTATCTTTTGATACTTGAATAGATGTGGGAATCAAAGTAGATATCAAATGAAGTATAAGGATATCACGTTAATATAATAGACGAAAATGTTTGAAATTACATGTGTTTGGCGATGTAAGATAGAATAGTTGGGAAAATAAAAACAAAAGGTAAACAAAGAACAAGTAAGAAGGGAGATTTGATTCTAAGACCTCTACTTAAATATGTTAGCACCTTATCCAACAAACCACATGTTTGTTTGTATTTATAGGTGAAGGAAAATGTATATATACAATATATAAAACGAAATTTTCCTAGAAAAATTACACTACCGAAAAAATTTGCGGGGTATCCCGAGCTACCCCAGGCACTACATTGGATCCGCCCATGATCAAAATGGATTTGGATCTTTCTAGCATATTTATAATTTTACAGAATAATATATATATATATATATATATATATATATATATATATATATATATATATATATATATATATATATATATATATATATAATGAAATTACAAACTTTATTATCAAATATGCCAATCAATTTCATTAAGAAAAAAAATTTCTTGATACACTTTGGCAACATGCTCTAAATCTTAACTTTATGATTTATTTATATTTTTTTAGTGTTTTTCCAAAAGGGTGTTTAACTATTCATCTAAAAATGACTTATTTTAATTTACTGACTTCTTGAAAAGTCAATACGTTAAAAAAATGTGTGAACATAGGAAAAAACTTTTCAAAACATCTTTTGTTTAGTCTTTGAAAATGCGATTTCAAGAAGTCACAATTTCTAACATCTTGAAACAATTTATGACTTATTAGTCGCTCAACATATTTTATCCAAGTTTAAGTAATGAGTTTTTCAAAATCATCTAGTTTTAACCACAACTTATTTTTTTGTACGCTTTTAGGAATGAACTTTCCAAAACCGTCTTATTTTAAGTTATGTAAGTACATTAAGGGCTATATTTGGTAAAAGGAATCTAAAATGAGACGGTTTTTGAAAATTCATTACCATAAAATGGATAAAAGTAAGTTGAGCTACTAAATATAGACGGGTTTAAAAAGTTCATTACCTAAAAGTGGAGAAAAATAAGTTAGCGACAAAATGGACAAATGAAATATATAGCTTGTTAGTCATTTGTAATGTTTTCCATTTTCTAAATATGGACATGTCTATTTTCATTTCAATAAAATTTTAGTTATGTGTAACATCTCAAAAATCAGAGTAAAATTTTCATTTTTCAAAACAATCCCAAGACCATAATTGTTTACAAAACCATTGTTACAAAAGTATAAATCATAATCAGAGTATCCCCAAAATCCAAATAACATAAATCTGAAGGATGTATACGATCACACATTCTCCTTGCTTCATTCATCTGAAGAACCTCAAACCATAACAAACAATTGTAACCACGAAGCTTAGTGAGTTTCCCCTAAAATACCACCATACAACATATAACATATACAATCATACTTGATGGATCCAATCAATCATCAGATTGGAATACCCACGGGTCCACAACCATTGAGTTGGATTACCCTCGGCCGAATCAGTCCATTAGACTGGAATGTCAATATACAACGAGTCCACTCAGTCACCGGACTAGAATACCCCTAACCCAATCAATCATCGTAACGAAATGCCAATATACAACGGGTTCACTCAGTCATCGGACCGGAATACCTACGGGTCCATTCAGCCATCAGACTGGAATACCCCCAGTTTGTTGGCTCACGTACATAGCAGAAAAGCCTCAACCCAAAACCATAACATATCGACATATACATAAAAGATAAACATATAACTAGTCAACAGACAAACAGGCATATCTATAGATCACTACCACATATCAACATCCTATATACCAAGACATAGATATAACATATCACTACAGCATAGCAATATCATCTTAACCAGGATACATAAACTAATTGGCTGTTATTGGTGCCTTTGACACACAAGAACAGTGAGGAAAACTTACCTAAATCAAAGAACTCTGAAACACCGCGATACGATCCTTTTTTTGCACTACTTGCATTTGAGAATACACTAACACTAGAACAAGATAAAATCTTAATCACTAGTCCAATATCCTAAAGTTTGACCCAAATTCAAACATGGTCAAAAAGTCGAAGGTCAATAGAAGTCAAAGTCCAAGATTGGCTTCGTACGCCGAGCATACGCTACGTATGCCTATCGTTTGCGATTCAAGTCCTGGACACCAAGCGTACTCCCATGTACTCCCAACGTATGCTGGCTGATCCCAACATTCCATTAAGCACTTTATCCCTTAAAACCTTTTGTCCAGAGCTCAGATCTAGACTCAAAACATCAACTTAAGTCATAAAGTTTCCACATTTATGACTTTCCATGGCTATAAAAGGTCTAAAAGCTAAAACCTAACTTATTAATCCATTAAGACATCATAGTTCTTGCATGGAAGGGATGGAAGGACCAAGATCACATTTTTATGGTTCCTAATAACTCCATAATGGATAAGGTTTCCAACTTTATCCATTAAAATGGTCCAAACAACCAAGATCTAGTCTTTTAAGTTGCAAAGGGATTAAAAGTGCATTCTTCTTACTTAATCCATTATGTCAAAGTTTCCAAACTTTAGATCTGAATCAAAATGATGTTTAGAAGGATAAAGTTTTCAACTTTATCCATAAGAAGGTCACAAACTTTCAAGATCTAAACTTTATGCACTAAAGTGACCAAAAGCACAAAACATCCAAAACTAGCTCGATCTAACAAATGCATCATCAATATTTAAGCTTTATAACTCTAGAAGAAATATCAAGGTGAACAAAGTTTGAATCTACAAGCTTCAATGCAACCAACACTTTTCCAATGAGCTCATTCTCCAAGATGCACCAAGAACACCTTCTTTTGGTCATAAGGCTCAAACCAAGGTTAGGTTTTCAAGGGAGGAAGAGGTGGAGGCTAAGAATGGAATGGGTTTGGGGAAGTTAAGGGGCTTAAATAGGGCTCAAACCACAAAAATAGGGTTTGGGTGCTAGTGAACTATCTCATGGCTCTATTTTTGGACCTTCAAATGATATCTACAATGAGTTAGTATCACCATAACACTCTATTTCACTTTTATAATAGAGAGTTAGGTATTATATTATTTTTATGTTTCGTTATCTTGGTATTATATGCCTACAGAATGGTTTCATTTGGAATAGAGGATTGTGCTAAAGAAATATGGAGTAATGGAACCTTCTCAGTTTGTTGATGTAATGTCAGTTGTTGGTGATAGATATGATGATAACATACCATGTATGTTTTGGTTCTTATTTTGGGAATAATTATTATTTGTTGATGTAATGTCATTTTAGGATTTAGAGAATGTATAGAAACAACTTTTGTTTAGGATTTAAAAGTTATTAAGAGGATATAAACAACATTTGGTCACTTTGTTTAGGAGATATAAACAACATTAGGTAATTTCCAAAGGCTTAAGAGTTTTAAAACATTATTCATGATGGCTTTCACCATTTGCAAGCTATTTAATGCAATAAAATGTAAATGTTTGCTTCAAAGAATTTTTTGTCTATATCTTTAGGATTTAAAAGTGCTTGGAAAAAAACTAAAAACTTAAGAGTTTTTTTCTTGTGTGCAGGGGCATAATATGGCTCGAAATTCCTCTTTACAAGTGCTTTTGATTTTCAAGAAAATACCAGTTCAAAAGGCATCAGGTATGTTTGGTAGTCTTAGAAGGAAATGTGTTTTTTTATTTTTGAGCTACTTAAATGAAAGATATACTGGCTTATTATAATATCCTATTTTTGTCTTATTTATTGTGTTGTACTATAAAAAATGTTCCCAATTATTGCAATAATAAATAAATAGATGAAAGTACATTGCTATATTTGTATTTTTTTGTGATAATTGATTATGGTGTATTGAAACAGGAACAATTGTGGGTCTTTGATTCAAAACTCAAATCGAAGAACATTTGTGAGCCTTTATCAATTCAACTTACCCGGTAATTTGCCAAGTAATCCACTAAATAATTCTCAATTTTATGTTTGTAAACACTTAGTTAAGCTTTTGTAGTTGACACTTTTAATGTGTATTATTAGACACATTTAATGTATTATTAGACAATGTTCGTTAGTAACATGTATTTGTATTTGATATTTTTTTTAGGTTTATTTGTTTTATTATAATGTTATTTGTTTTGTGGTTGTTATAAGTTTAATGTAATGGGGTTTTTCCAATAATTTTGACATAAAAAAACTAGATTTTTTTAATAATTTTTGCTGTTTTTTTTTAAATAAAATAAAAGTAATTACTTACGGATTACCTATGAAAAATTCGTAGGTAATGTGAGTCGTAGGAAATCTGTAGGTACTAAAGTCAATCGTAATCAAAGTGGGCTCCATCGGTAATCTATAGCTATGTATTTCCGTAGCTATTCCATAGGAAAATAGCAAACATGACTCTCATGAGTAATCCATAGGTATTTCGTAGCTATTTTTTTCCGTAGGTATTATACCAACGGAAAAAGGCGTAGTTATTTTCCCACGGTATAAATTTCGTAGCTAATCCATAGCAATTCTGTAGGTATAAATTTCCCACGGGCATTTATGCTACAGGGTATTTTCCGTAGCCAATCCGTAGGTATCATCTTATAGCTACAGAATAGCTATGGATTGTGTCGTAGTTGTTGTCCTAGTTTTCTTGTAGTGTTTATATGGTATCAACACTTGGATCTGCACACACAACCTGTCCCCCAGATTCTCCAAAACAAATAGGAACAAATGACAGTTCATCCTCCTCCTTATTTACCGCCAACACAATTCTGAAAGATATTACCAGTTTCAATTTCCCACCAACCCTAAAATTAACATCCATAAACTATCTCGGGTGGAAAACACAGATCGAAGCATCGCTACATGGGCTAGATGCCTAGATCTATAGCGATTCATTGAAGCCTTACATCTAGCACTAGATCCAACCATCGTCGTCGATGGCACAACCACTCATCACGTCAACTATCAAAAATATTTCAGGCAAGACCATCTTATGTTTGGAGCCTTAGTTGGAATCTTATCACCACAGATTGTTCCACTAGTGAAAATGCTTAATCTTATCGAGAAACATGGAAAATCCTAGTCAGTACATATGCTTCTCCATCACAAGGGCATATCAAATAGTTACAATATCGTCTGAAGCAGCTTACAAAACCGCCAATCAAACGATCACCAATTACAAGCAACATTTCAAACCCGTAGTTGATGAACTTGCATTTCTTGGAAAGAAACTTGACTAGAAAGACATTAGTGATGCTTTTGTCAATGGGTTAGACCAATCCACTTACAAAACCGTTTTTGATGCCATCCATGCAAGAGATTCTCCCATATCATTCAGCAAACTACATGAAAAACTAATAAATCATGAGTTACCCCTTGCTTACCAGGTACCGCCAATACTAGAATTTATCAACCAGCCACGGTCTTCTACACCAATAAACAAGTGAATAAAAATTTATGGCCTCCTCAACAACAAAACACTACTCCAAGATTTCTCCCTACAACCTCAAGTAAGTTTCTCAAGTTCCTCAAGTTATCGGTCAACACCCATTCTTGGGAAAGTGTCTACGGTGCCACCAGAAAGGACATGCCTTAAACAATTGCTTAACATTAAAAAAGTCCTTTCCATATGCTTTTGTGCCTCCTTATCATAATATACAGGTCCAAAATTCTCAAACTCATGTCATGAGTCCTACACTAACCACAACAAATTATATGTTCGATAGTGGATCAAGTTTAAATCTAACAAATGAATTAAATAACCTCTCATTAATCCATGAACCATATGATGGAACTGAAGAATTGGTCATTGGTGATGGTTCATGTTTAAAAATCTCTCACATGGGTTTTGTAATCATTCAAACACCCAACACACCACTAATTCTCAAAAACGTTCTTTATGCTCCAACTCTCTCTCTCTCTCTCTCTCCCCTCTCTCTCTCTCTCTCTCTCTCTCTCTCTCTATATATATATATATATATATATATATATATATATATATATATATATATATATATATATATATATATATATATATATATCGTATGCATTGACAGTCAATATCTAATAGAATGATATTCTTTTGTTTTTGACATTAAGGACTTGGCATCCAAAACTCCACTCTTCCAAGGCACAACAACTAAAGGGAGGTATGAAATGCGCTCCTTCCCAACACCCACCA
Source organism: Lactuca saligna (assembly GCF_052625555.1). NCBI lineage: Eukaryota > Viridiplantae > Streptophyta > Magnoliopsida > Asterales > Asteraceae > Lactuca > Lactuca saligna. The sequence goes on along the minus strand of NC_136425.1, from coordinate 10,881,928 downwards.
TTCTCACCATGCATCATACTAGTTCTTCTTTATGGCACCATTGTTTAGGCCACCCACAAAATTAAGTTTTCAAGAAATTTTCTTCATCTGTTTCATTTATTTCTGGTTCTAATGACAATTATAACTCATGCCAAATTATTAAAAGTCATTGTTTACCTTTCAATAATTCATCTCTAACATCTACTTCACCATTATAACTCTTATTTTCTGATGTATGGTGTTCTCCAGTTGAATCGTTTGATCATTAGAAATACTACATACTATTGTTTGACCATGTCACCGAATACACATGGCTCTACCCTATGAAAAAGAAATCTGACTCATTACATATCTTCATTCATTTTAAATAACTTGTTGAAAAATACTTCAACACCAAAATGAAGCAATTGTTATCCGAAAATGGTGGTGAATATCTAAAACTTGCCACTCATCTCACATCCTATTATATTTCTCACCTCACACCCCTGAACACAACATGTTCAACATATATGTTGAAGGATGACAACTACGCATCGTCGAAACAAGTCTTGCACTGCTCTCTCACTCTCAAATTCTAATTACCTTTTGGCTTTTTCTTTCACCACTGTTGCCTACCTCATAAACAGATTACCTACCTCTACTCTTCACAACCTATCACCTTTCTAATGCCTTTTACAAAAATAAGCAAATTAATTCAAACTAAGAAGTTTTGGATGTTTATGTTATCCTTGGCTAAGTCATATTCTCCCCCAGAAATTACACCCCAGATGAACTCCTTGTGTCTTCGTTGTCTATTCCCCCACTCAAAGTGCTTACTATGCTTATGATCCTACATCCTCCAAAATCTATTCCTCTCATCATGTTTTTTCATTGAAAACGAATTTGCTTCAATAAACTCAACGACTTACCTACCTCTACAACTCTAGTTAACTCTAATTACTGGATCCTTATTTCCCTCCCAGTCAATAACTTAGCCAATCCTATAAAAAACACAACATCATCATCTCTCACTTCTTCTACCAACAATACCATTTCACACCCTCTGTTACTCTCACTACAAACATAATTAATTAGCCTCCTAACTTCAATAATCCTCCCCTCCGCCCTCCCCTCATCCTCAAGAATGATCACACATCCTCAACCTAAACGAAATACTTGGTATTTCAATTCTGATATATATATATATATATATATATATATATATATATATATATATATATATATATATATATATATATATATATATATATATATATATATATATATATATATATATATATATATGGTTAAGTTCAAATGAGAACACTACTTTATGTTACTATTCTACTATAAATTTAATATGTATAGTATTGTAGTAATTATAATATGAATATATTCAATTTATATATTGCTATTCTACTATAAAATTTATATATATATATATATATATATACACACACACACACACACTAGGTATGATACTCATGTATTACATGAGTTTATTTTAATATATATATATATATATATATATATATATATATATATATATATATATATATATATATATCAAATTTTAACAATTTGAGAAGTTTAACTTTATAAGAAAAATGAGAAAAATTTTAAATTATTAAAATTAATAAGGCTTTAATACATTAAATACATTACATATGTAAGCATTTTCTAATAAATACCTTACATATATATTACCTTACATATTAAATGTGGAATTTTAATTTAATAAGATGCAAAAAATACAAGAAAAAGACAAGTGGAAAAATAGAAAATTCAAAAATTCTAGAAAATGCCATGTGTCCAAATGAAGGAGAAGATGAAATGTGGCAAAAAGCTTTTGATTTATTATGGAGGATATATATATATATATATATATATATATATATATATATATATATATATATATATATACACACACACACACACACACATAGCCTCTCCCTCCTATCCATCAGAAATATCCATAATATCTTAAGCTCTCAAACGTCCCTCCTACTGTAATGCCATACAAGAGGAATTGAATACCCTCCAATGCAACCATACATGGTCTATCGTGCCATCCTCCTAAGCTAAAAATCTAGTTGGATGCAAGTGGTTCTATAGAACCAAATATAAACCTGACGGGTCAATTAAACGCCTCAAGGCATGAATTGTCGCCAAAGGCTTCCACCAACAACCTAACATTGATTATAGAGAAACATTCAGCCCTATCCCTAAACCAGCAACTGTATGTCTCATTCTTTCCATTGTTATCTCACGCAGTTGGTCTCTAATGCAATTAGACATAAACAATGCCTTTTTACAAGGCACACTTCTTGAAGAAGTTTATATGTCTCAACCCCCAGGTTTTGTTGACGTATCCTATCCCAACCATGTTTGCAAATTAAAGAAAGCACTCTATGGGCTTCGACGAGCATCTCGTGTCAGGTATGATGAACTCAAAACTTATCTCATCACCATTGGATTCAGAGCCATGATTTTATATCCATATCTTTTTATTCTAAAAAATAACTTTCTTTTCATTCTAATCCTTGTCTATGTTGATGATATCATTGTCACGGGTCCATCCCCCATCCACTTATCAAAACTTATAACTCACCTCACAACCAAATTGTAACATCCCAAAAATAATACCCAAAAATTTCCCTTTTAAATTAATAAAACCAGTATCCCAAAAAATCATCATACGAATTCAGATAAGCAAATGTATCAATCATCATAACACAGCAGAGTAAATCAGGAAAATGCGGTATGAGGTGGTGTGTGCTCTGCAATCATCTCGAGCTCTTCCCTTTAGAACTGGAAGCACCTGAAACGTAAACCGAAAACCGTAAGCACAAAGCTTAGTGAGTTCCCCAAAATACCACATACCATACATAATAAACAAATAATGGACCCCGCCTGAAGAGTGTAATGGCCCTGCCCACGCTCGTATATTGGGCCCCACCCAAAGTCGCATAATATGCCCCACCTAAAGGAATATAACTGGCCCCACCCACATACAAGTCATATAAGCATAACTGATCGTAGCATACATAATAACTATCGGGCCCTACCCCGTAACCATACAAACACATACACATACAAGAGTCACATATACATCTAGTATCCTATCATAAGAGATCATGGGCCAACATTGGTGCCTTCAACTTGCTAAACACAAATAGGAAACTCACCTCGAACTACTGAATCACATGAATAAATTTTTGGTTGTTGGTTCGACAAATCCCCAAGCTATTAATACAAAATAACATCTAATTAATAGTTTTATTCCAATCCAAAATTATCGTAAAAATACCATTTTACCCCTTACCTAGTTTGTCCAAGACTAAGGCCCAACATATAATCCAAAAGGCCTAATTACCAAAATAATCATCCATGGCCCCAATATGGCCCAATTTTCAAAATTGGGCCCAAATCCCTTTCATGGGCCTTAATCTAACGTCGAACATTATTCCTAGCCCAAAACACGTGAGTTCTGATGGCACAACAAGGCCCTAATCATCTAAGCCTAAAATATGGCCCAAACCGAAGACCCAAAATTTCGACGCCCAACCTGCTGAGTACACGGGACGTACTCAGCTTGTACGTGCAACGTAATTGCCTTAGGGCTTGTACGCTAAGTGTACTTACTTGTACGCCCAACATACTTCCTCATTCAGCCAACTTTCATTTCCAACTCTTAATCCATTAAGACTTTACTCCATAACTTTGATCTAACTTCCTTAAGATGGTTTATCACTTAAACTTGCTAACTTTACGTGCATGCATGGCTTAATGAAGCTCTTAAAGCTCAAAAGGAATTAATAGATGACTTAATTCATACATGAGACCATAAACCACATATAGTTTACACCTTTAAGCATAATGAACCCTCTAAACATCCAATTCTATAAGATTTAGCTTCTAGAACGGCCTTAGCCATCAAGACCAACCAAAAGGGGACAAAGAAGCATAAAACCAAAAGGGGACAAAGAAGCATAAAACCATAACATGAAGAGATATAAACAAAGGGGGACAAAAGACTTGCAAAATGAGTGATGATTCTGGATCTCTAAGCTTTGCACGAAGAAATGCACCTTCAATCTTCTTTAATCCCTACAAAATGAGCAAAATAAGCACCAACTTCTTCTCAGGACCTCAAAGACATAATACTGGAGGCTAAGAGTCGAAATTTAAGAATTTAAGAGGTATGAAGGCTGGTAAAGAGGACAGCCCTAAGGACTTAAGGAGTTTATCTAGGGTGCAACACCCTAATATTAGGTTTTCATTAACCCCTCGTATGCCCAGCATACGAGACCTCGGTCCCACAATCAATCCCACCTAGTACGCTAAGAGTACCATGTGGTACGCCCCGTGTACTAGCTTCTTAGCTAGTACGCTATGCGTACCCAATGGTATGCCCCGCGTACTAACTCCAAGGACCAAAATGCAATAATTATATACAAAGGGGCTAAAAAGGAACTTACTTAAATTCAAGTGTTACACAAATTCTCTCTGAAAGACCTTGTTTCCCTATCATATTTCCTAGGTGTCGAGGTCCTTCCCCACTCCATTTTCATTCTACTCTCCCAATGAAATAGTTGATATCCTCACTAGAGCCAAAATCACCGATTGCAAACCCATCTCAACACCAATGATCTGTTCAGAAACCCCTACATTGATAAGTGGCACAACATATGCATCCCCAACCGAATATTGCACCTTAGTTGGTGCCTTACAATATATTTCCTTGACAAGACCGGATATATCTTTTACAGTAAATCGCATGTCCCAATTTACGCATGCTCCCACTTCTCTACACTGGAAAACTTTGAAACAATTACTAAGATATTTGCATGGAAGGCTTCATCATGACATAGTTCTACATTGCAAATCTCCTCTTACACTTCATGCCTTCAATGATGTTGAATGGGCAGGAGACAAAGATAACTACAGAAGCACTACTAGATACATTGTTTACCTTGGCTCAAACACTATTTGATGGAGCTCAAAAAGTGAAAACACCATTGCAAGAAGTTCTATCGAAGCTGAATTTTGAGCTGTTGCATCCACAACGGCTAAAGTTCAATGGCTCATCTCATTCCTAAGTGAACTGGGTATTTCATTCACCATAATACCTGCCATATAATGTGATAACGTGAGTGCCACTTCATATTTAGCAAATCCAGTTTTCCACTCAAGAATGAAGCACCTTGCCTTAGACTTCCATTTTATAAGAGAAAAGGTACAACATGGTTCTCTATGGGTTTAACACATAGTGGATGATGACCAACTAGTTGATGCTCTCACCAAAACTCTTCCAAAACTGCATTTTCATTATCTCATATCCAAGATTGGTCTTCTCCTTGGATCGTCCATCTTGCGGGGGAGTATTAAGATATAACTATGTTATATCTATTTTCCATTTATCCCACACGTATTTACTTTGTCAAATATTGTTATCGTATATATCTCAATCCATGTATATCTCTATTAGTTAGTTGTAACACTTTCTTATAAATATCCCTCAGTAATCAATCTTGAGTAATATACACAATACAGTTCACGTATTTTCTCTTCTTATCGTAATCTTTATAAAATTTCTCCCTTCGATCTCACTGCAAGGGGGGGGGGGGTGTTAGTGTATACAGCTTTGTATAATTCATGTATATTGTTTAGCCCATCTACTATTGCCTATAATCTTTAAGCTCAAGTGGCCCATGTATCTTCTATATGTATCATTTGAGCTGAATGAGAATCTTACTATTCAACAATAAGATATGCAAACAACAATAAAATGATAGACATTAAATTGGTGGTTCACATGATTAAATTTATGCAAAAAACTCTCCTTTTGTAAAAAAGTTATGGGCATATTGAACTGATGAGTTATTCTTATGTGCCATTAACAAGCTCAACAAATAAGTCCTGCTATTTTGGATCTTAAGATGTACCTCAATATATGCATCTTAATTTTGACATGTAACTTTTCACAAAAAAGATGAACAATGGACACCAAAAGGGAACATGCCATCGTCCCACCACTTATAAGAAAGAGACCCCGAAACCCATAAAGATTTAGGATTTTTGGTGAAGGGGAAGAAAAATCCTTTGGGATCACCACATGTGCAGATTCATGTTTTAACCATTTATCCTCTAAAGTTTTCAATGTCCCGTCTTGACGCATCTTTGCTATCTCAGTCGACATCTCTCCGGCCAATGGTGAACCTTTTTGGAACACCTGAAAACAGAGCAAGCTACATAAGAAATACAAAAGTAATGGAAGTAGACTTAATAGAAGATGCCAAAAGGATTGGAGAACACTAACAAAGCCAAAACCATTAGTTGTTGATGCTGTTGCGATCAAGGAGAGATCAGAAGAAGGATACATTGCAATAACTGTTTTGAGGTAAAGGATCTCATTGATGATTGCATCAACACTTCCACTTGTTAATGCTTTAGCATAGCCATCAGGTGAATATAGTTTCTCAATTTTTGGGCCGCCAAAGTTCAATCTGTTAAAGACAAGTCCCCCTAAAGGGGAAACATCCAGGAATCCAATAGATATCTGATTCATTCCAATCTGTTGTACAGTTAAAAGTGAACTCAAAGTTGCAGTGTAACTTGATGTCAGCACAAGCACTACGAAAACCCAAACCGTGACCACAAATCTTGATAGATTACTCTGCAGTTTCTCCCCTGAAGTTTTAGATATTAATGCCCATAAGTATCAAATCTTTAAGTAAAATGAGACAAATGAAAAGATTAAGAGAGCTTACTGTGAGCATAAACAAGGGTTGAAAAGGAAAACCAAAGGGTTGTTCCAAATTGCTGTCTTGCTGAACCTTGAAATTCTTCATTTGTAGGATGTTCGATAAACCAAACGACAAACCCCAAAAATAGAAAGAAACAAGCACTTGTGATCCAAAGATCTGCACTAAGAGGATCCAAGAAGATCCACGTGCTTTTCTTGGAATTGTGGACTAGTGTCCCGATTCCAAGATCAGTGAAGGGTAATGTGAAGTCGACATAGAGAGATCTATTTGCTGTGATTGTTATATCCCCAACAGCAACATCATATTCTTTAAGAGAGATTTTTTCGATTACGTCATCATAACTCATTCCATCCTTATAAGGGAGCTGAATAATCTCAACGCCTACTCCATAATCCAATGCATTAAATGCGGCACTGAAAACATCCCCACAAAAGCCACTGACACCCGATAGATTTGTTATGGGATCAACAGTCAGCTGTAACAAATTCGGGAATGTGGCAAAATCTGGAACCAGAATCCTCAGCTTCTTGCCATTGGCTTGTAACATCCTACACTTTGGTGAAGTTTCAGACCCACCCGGCAATATGATACTTTCCAGGCCATGATTGGAAGAAGAATTTGATTTTCCAATTTCTTTCACAAACTCACCATTCGTAGACATCATCATCCAGAACCCTACCCTCCTACCACCCTTACCAATCACATTTACAACTTCCATGGCTTTTGAGATGCTTCTCGCATTCATAAGCTTGAATTCACCACCTAAACCTTGGAAGTTGACTCTTAACATCTCATCTAAAAGTGATGTGCCAACTATATCCAACTCTTTTGAAACAAATTCTTTAGTTTTTACCGACTCGATAGCAGTGGCTAGCGCGTGAACTGCATCATATGCCCATATCCCATTAGAATCTACCTCCTTAAACTCCTTAAAAGGGTTTAAAGCATAATGTTCCTTCCTCCATTTTGATGAAAAGTTGTGAAGCTTTCTTGATGCTGGTAAATATGATCTGAAACCCACAGCCCCCTGCATCGATTTGATTGCTTCAGCATCCATGGAATCCAACAAGTTGGTAGTCTTACTTGTTATGATCCACATGTATCCTTCATCCATCATGCCCAACTCTTTTGCCATGGAAAAAAGATGGGCTGCTAGAGAAGGTGGTGTGTGGACAACAAACACCATGGCTGGAATGGTTTGAAGCTTGTGAAGCTCTTCCCCGACTTGTTCTTTGCTGGCATAGGTCGAAATTAGGCTTGTATGCTTAACTTGTATGCCTTTCTCTTGAAATGCACTAAACATATAAGCAACCATTTCTCTTCCATCTGTAGTGTCCTCACAGAGAACAATCACGTTCTTGGTCTCAAACGATTCAACCATAGCAGCAATGCCTTTGAACTGAGTGGTTTCATCTTCTGCAATTCGAAGAAAGTAAGGATTCTGATTCAAAAAGGGAGTTGTTGAAAACGAAAGAATGGGCACATTGGCTTTGTCACCCAAAACCTCCAAGAATCTTGCTTGGGATGTTGATTCTGGACCTATTATCGCTTGCATTTTACTATTCTCCAAAAGATCCAGAGCTGAATGTCCATGATCAATATATTAATTAGTATTCAAAACTAAAGTTTACTAAAAACTAAAAACAAAGAATCAAATATACCAGCAGATAACGCACGCAGTGTTTCTCCTTGAGTATCCCTCTTCGTAAAAACTATCCTTGTTCTATAGTGAGGATTTTCAGTGTAAAAGTCAGAGATAGCCTGAGTAATGCAACCATAAACGATCTTCCCTACCCATGATTCCATGTCAAGAATCACTCCCACCTGTATGTCCTTGTAAGATGGATCTTCATTTGCTGTTAAAAGGGTTTGAAAGCTAAGCAACATCAATATCAGGAATGAAAATAACCTGCTATTCGCCATTGGCAATCGAAAGTTTAAGTTTCCTGCAGCTCTTGGAGCATCAAGTTGACACAGGTACCGTTTTACAAGTGAAGAAAGAAAATGGAGTCCTGTCGGACAAAAGAACATAAACAAATATATAGGAGTTTAGTATATGGTCTCATGATAGCTCGTTGTTGACATTTGATTATTTTAATTATGCCGCCATGGAAGACCAACATTGACCAGAGAAATAAATCCTGGTCAGAGCTCTTGCGAGCTATCAGCATGTATGCCAAGCCCTAATGATTGGCTAATTGTAAGCATGGATCAAAAAATGGGTTAGGTCTCATTACGCTCTGGTTACATGGTCGTGATTCCTCAACCTTGTACCTAACGATCGGCTAATTGTAAGCTAGCATCATCATTTGACCAAACCTCGGAAGTTTTGACTAAAGTGATTAAAGACGTTTTTTTGGGGTTAGTTTGAAAAAGATAATCGAGCTTTTTTCGTGAATCTTCTAGATTAAGTGATTGAAAGACGACATAAATAATGGGTTGGATAAGAAATTGGAGATATAATCAACTCCATGACGATTCTTCACAACTACATATAAATCAAATCTAACTTTTGGTCCATATAGCTTGTTCCAATCTACATTTTTAGTTTATATTTTGATTTTTAACATGGCTAGTCCCTATAGTTCCAAAAACTTGCACTGGTTGGTACTAACTCCCTCAATTTTGTTGGTACTAACTCCCTCAATTTTCATTTGTTCACTACATAAGAGATTATGAAAATGCACTTACTTTTGTCCTTTTTCTGATTTCGTCCATTTTTCTTATTATTGTCATTTCTAAAAGGGAAAATGACTTAAAAGTCCAACGAAGTTTCCAAACCGTTTAAAAAACTCGAATCATGTTTTGTCTGTTCAAAAAAACCCAACAAACTTAACATTTTATCTAAAAAATCCAACTAAGTTACACTTTTTCGAAAGTCAAATAAAGAAAACAGATGACGTGGCTTATTACCGTATCGGAAAAATGATTTGTTAGACCAACGAAGTTTCCAAAACGTTTAAAAAACTTCAATCATATTTTGATTGTTCAAAAAAAAACCCAACAAACTTAAACAAAACAAAATTGGAATTTTCTGAACGGTTTGAAATTTTGTTGGACTTTTTAGACAAAAGGTTAGGTTCGTTGGATTTTTTTGAACAGACAAAACATGATTGGAGTTTTTTGAATGGTTTGAAAACTTTTTTGGGCTTTTAAGTCATTTTCCCTTTTTTCCCTTTCTAAAACTTGAGTTTTGTCTAATTTCATAACAATGTAATAAGAACCGCTCTATTCCACTAGGCCGTTATATGTATCAAACCAATTTGGGACAATACTAGGTACTTTAAAATCATGAAATTAAGGATTCGGTACAATCAATACCGTAAATGCAAGTTATACCGTTAATGCAAAAATTCTCGGTTCAGCACCATGCTCATTCCTATATTCCACCACTATCACGACAATCAGAGCGGTTCCAAACATATTTGGGCTTGGGGCGAGAGAAATAAAAACCGTTAAAATGCACAAAAATTTCATCAACTTTTTTATATTAATTCGATAATTGAATGAAAATTACTTGTACTACCATATATATATATATATATATATATATATATATATATATATATATATATATATATATATATTAACAGTAACCATTCTTGCAATCTTGGCAGAGACCCAGGAGTGCTCCTCTAGCATTTGTGTTCTCAGATACACGCTGCTAAGCTTAAGCCAGCATCAACTTTTCTCAATTAGTTGAATTCCCACACACTCGATTGAAACATCCACATTAGTAGAATTCACAATTGCGGCCTTTGCTGCCGTATTTTCCCACAAGTAAACAAATGTACAGGAGGCTACAATAAACTAGTGTAACGCTTGACATTTGCCTTCCACCGTCGAACGATTACCGGCCAATTCGATTTGGCTGTAACGTAGAGAGGAAACGGGAATAAGGCAGGGTAAAGAGGTCAATGGTGTTCAACCAAGAAGGGGTAAAGGAGAGGGGCGATGGAGTTACTGGAGGTGGTTGGAACTGGAAAATGAGAGGTGGGGGAGGAGGTGGGAGGCGGCGATGACCATTAGTGCAATTTTTTGATCATGTAAAGGGTAATTATTTTAGGGCTAGATATTTTAAGCCATAAGTGTGAGAATTAGAGATGAGTATTGGAACCGACCCGAACTGGAACCGGCCTAGAACCGAACTTGGTGGAAAATAGAAACCGAACAGGTCCGTCGGTTGATCCTCGAGAAATAGCAACATACGGTTCCGGTTCCCACCGGTTCCCGGTTCAAAAAATTCACAATAATATCGTCCCAGTCGAGAAATAGCAACATACGGTTACGGTTCCCGGTTCTAAAAATCCACAAGATTATTGTCCCGGTCCTGGCCCGATCGGTTCTATATGGTACCGGTAGGGTTTCGGCCGGTTCCCCAATCCTAATGCTCATCCCTAGTGAGGATGAAATATAAATGACGCTCTTTGCAACTTTAAATTGCGTAATCGGGTGTTATTAATTGAAAGATGATGAGAAATTGTTGACTATAAGGAAAAATTGAAGTATAGTGGAAATTCATGAATATTGTTTTTTTTAAACGGAAACCAATTTAGAGGAAGCCTCACCATAATATTTCATTGGTGATTTGAGTTCGAGATCTTTTACAGTGCAAACTCAACCTCCAAGGGGATTTCCAGGGAAACTTCCCACACATGGGGTAGAAGGAGATTTGTTAAGGGAAGGAGACACGGCCTACCCTGATATTTTGGTTAGAAGTAATCTTTATATTTTAATTTTATATATATTAGGTCTAAAAATATAAAATTTTGGTTGTGGCTCTTGTTCACCAATATTTCGTTCATAACAAGAATAAGCAATCCAAATAACAATTAAACCAAAAGTCAGATTAATTCAGTCATAAACACAAAGTAAATGGGTTTAACACCTAAATCAGAAAGTAGCACATAATGGAATCATAGTGGAATGCTAATCCTGGTCCTGACAACAAACCACATGATTTCCGACATGAATCCGCTCTCTAATCCCTCGTATCTTTTCTCTAGTTAGCTTAACGGCATTCCGAACGCCTTCTAGAGCCTCAAAACGACAGAACAAAAGTTACTTGTCAACTAAAGATTAATCGAAATCAAGTTCTTCCCTTAAGTTGGCCGAAAGTGGCAATTTATAGGATTTGGAACCGATCTACGTACGATGGGCATACTTAAATTACACAGGACGTACAGAGAAGATGATCATGATCTGGATCCGAAAACCTATCCCAGTACGTTGGGCGTACCACTAACTACGCTTAGAGTACGTAGGGCGTATACCCATTACATGGGGCGTAATGGGCCTCCATATAAAAATGGGTTAAACTCTTTGGCCAACTAAATCAAATGGTATTCATAAAAAGAATGGAATTTGTAAGATGATGTGAAGAGGAGTCGAGCTCTACACCTAATATTTAAGACAGGATGTTGAAGTAGGTTAACTAAAAACAATTATTTAAAAAAAGGAGTAGTTTTATAAATTTTGAAGTGTTAATTTTGCTTCTGTTGTGTTGTGCATGATTAAAATATTGTTATGGAATCATCAATCCCCAAAGAGTTAAACCACTACCAGATTCTCCAATTCATAACTCGTCAACTATGAAGCTGCCACAAAGGCTAGATAGGAGACAATTCAAATGATGACGGCAACAACAACAAATCTGCTCACCCATAATTAATGAGAACAAAAGTACAAAACAGTGTTCTCTTTTTCCCACTTGTTCAAAAGAAGGTCCTAAGGTCCTTCTGCTCATGTGGCCGGAGGAAAATAAGAAGAAAGCTAACCCATAGTTTTGGTCGAGCGAAGCACAACCATGTCATAAAAAGACTTTAATTAGGAAGGATTCATAAACAAATGATTCTGAAATTGTATGATGATTGCATTATAATACACATACACAAGAACGACATATATAACCAATGTATGCTAACAAAAAGGAGACCGAATAGGAAAATGTACAGAAATATACAGCTATGATTGACTAATTAATAAGAAAAATCTATACTAATAAATAAAACTCATTTTCTGCCACATGTCATGTCCTCACTAATTTGGACACATGGCATTTTAATAGATTTTTAGAATTTATTTATTTCCACATGGAATTTTCTGATTTGTTCACATATCATAACTTATTTCGGTTACAATTGAGAGAAATAAATGCTTTATTGAAAAAGAAATGATATATTTATAATGTAATAAATGACATAATTAATGAGAGCTCTAAAATTGATATTGATATTAAATTTAATGTTTAAATATTGATATTAAATTTTTATTTTTAATAAACCCGTGTAGTACACGGGTCTTACACCTAGTATATAACATATATGAAGTATATCTTATCTTTTGATATGCCCCCACAAGATGGAGGATCCATCGAAGACTCCAATATTGGAACGAAGTTTCTCAAAAGGACCACATGTGCGAGGTTCTGTTAACGCATCATCGAATTGATAAAAAGTGTTGATATGAAAAAATCGCAACGAACCATTGGTAACCTTTCCCGAACAAAATGATGATCTAGAATAATATGTTTCATGCGAGAGTGATACACTGGATTGGTACAGGAGTAAGTGGCTCCGATATTGTCACAATATAAGGTGTGCGGTTGAGTGGTAGGAATGCCCAAGTCAGTCAGGAGGTTCTGAACCCATACAATCTCTGATGTTGCATTAGCTAGGGTCTTGTATTCGGCTTCAATGGATGATGATCTTGAAACAGATTTTTGTCGAGTTGAGTGACATGATATGATTTTGGAGCTAAGATATAACAGATATACAATAGTAGAGGGACCACCACATTTAATTCCTCCCAATTAGAATAAAAAAAAAACCCTTGAAATCCATGGAGGATCCACGATTGAGAAATAAACCATGACGAATTGTGCCTTTTAAGTATCTGAGAACCCATTTTAATGATTAGCAATGATTTTTTTGAGGGAGAGTGCATAAACTGAGACAGGTTATTGATCTCAAAGAAGATATTTGGTCGTGTGAAATCCAAGTATTGAAGAGAGCCCACTAACCTCCAATACAGTGTTGGATCAATGCTTGCAAACCCATCTTGCGATTTGAGAAGAACTGAAGAGTCCAGCGAGGTAGCTACCTCATTTGGTCCATCCATGTGAAAAAGTTTCAAGAGATTTGTGGATATGACAATGTTGAGAGAGGAAGAGGCCATTCGTTGTTCATATAACTTCAACGCCTAGGAAGTAGTGAAGAGGTTGTAACGCCCCGATTCTCAGGTATTTATTTTATGGTTTAAATTTTCATAATTTCAAGGTCTACTCGACGAGTTGGATGCCCCGACTCATCGAGTAACAGCGGGTTGGGCCACGTGTTTAAGTTACCTACTCATCGAGTCCAAGATAGGACTCGACGAGTAAGAGTTGGAGGATGAAACCCTAATCTCTAGGGTTTTGCACCCTATTTAAAGGATCATTAGCCTCCTTTAGCCCCCTTACAGTCTCTTGAGAGTCCAGCAAACCCTAATTCGTGTGTGTGCTCCATTTGTGTGTGTGTTTTAAGCTTTAGAAGGTGAATCTTAGTGAGAGGAGCTTGAAGATCAAGGACCTAGCAGCAAGGAACTTGTGTGGATCTGAAGTCTACCTCAGTTAGCATCATTTGAAGGTATCAAGTCGTTACCTTGACCTCATTTCCTTCTAGATCCCATTTGGTTAAAGATTGGGACTTTTCTAGCATATTAGGAAGCTATTCTTGGGTATGAACTAAGAACTGAAGTTGCAACTTCATATTTGAACTCTCTTTGGTCTCTACGTCCATAAAGCTTCCAACTTTAGCAAGTACGAACCTCTCATTAGGTGTAAAACTCCATTTCAAGCTTGGATTTGACATTATGGGTCTTTAGAGCCTTGCATGCACGTAAAGTTTGCAACTTTACGTGATAAACATGCCTTGGGAAACTGGATCTGCAATATGGAACCTTAAAATGTCTTAAAAAGCATCTGTATGGATAAAGGTCCTGAAAGGACACGGCGAGTTGCATGGTCAACGCGACAAGTCCAATGAAGATTGTCGTGCAAGGACTTTTGCATGGACTCAACAAGTCAGTGGGGTGACTCGGCGAGTCAACTAGGGTTTTCCCGACATTGGACACATATTAACTCGACGAGTTGCAGGGTTAGTGGGGCAATTTCATGACTACTTGAGTTCTGGAAGGACTCGACTAGTCGTTGACTGCACTCGATGAGTCGAGTCAACATAGACTGTTAACTTTGACCAAAGGGTTGACTAATTGACTTCTGGGGACATTTTGGGAATTTATGAACATGGTTCTATGGTGAATATAGGTGGTGGATTTTATGGCAGTGATCCGAGAGTTTGAGCTTATCTTTCGAGTCGACAGTTAAGAGGTGAGTTATCCTCACTATACTCAAGGGTTAAAGGCACCAAGGCTGACCCTTTAGATTGTTATCTTGATATGTTACGCTAGTATGATCTGTTAGATTAGTATCCTAGTAGGTAGGATGATATTATGTGGTATGTGGTATGATTTGTTAGATCGCTATCCTGGTAAATAGGATGGTATTATGTGCTATGTGGTATGATCTGTTAGATTAGTTTGCTGTCTATAGACTGTTATGTGATTATCTGTTATATGTGCACATGTTTGTTTGGCGGTTGAGGCTTATCTGCTTTGTGCGAAAGCCAATAGACCTGGGAATTCCAACCTATTGGTTGTGGACTGTAAGTATTCCATTCCGAGGATGATTGGACTCATAATATGTGGGCATTCCAACCTATTGGTTGTGGGCCTAGGGTATTCAATCCCGAGGATGATTGGACCATATCATGTTGGCATTCCAACCGGATGGTTGAAGGCTTGGGGTATTCCAACCCGATGGTTGACTAGACCCATAGTAAGTTGTTTATGATTATATGTGTATTGTTGTGGATATGGGTATTTTGGGGGAACTCACTAAGCTTTCAGGCTTACAGTTTTAGTTTATTGTTTCAGGTACATCAACGGATCGGGGCAAGGCGAAGGCGTGATCGTACAGCTCCTCATGTTTTGCTTATATTTCTAGGAAAACTCTGATAATATATATTTTGAAAACAAGTTTTGTAATGGTTAATGGTTTTGAAATGTTTTTAAAAGTTTAAATTGGGCATGATTTTTTTATGGGTGTTATAGAGGTCCAAGATCTTTGATTGAGAAATGATTGGGTAGGGCAGTGGTGGAGCTAGATGGAGCGTTAGAGGTACTACAATACCCCCAAAAAAAAAAAAAAAAAATATATATATATATATATATATATATATATATATATATATATATATATATATATAAGATATTATTTGTAAACATGTTTCATGTTATTGTACCCCCAACTAAAGTGATTATAACATTTTTTTAACGTCCGATATTGGATAACTACATATAATATATATTTACAATGTTTGTACACCCTATATTAAAATTCATGGTTTCGCCACTAGGCTATGGTGAAAACAAAAGCATCTAGGAACGAGGGGTTGTTTCCTGTAAGGACAAAGTCATTAACATAGACTAGGAGATAGCTATAGATGCCATTTTTCTTGTAAATAAAGAGAGAAGCGTTGGCTTAGGACTTGTGAAAACCAATTGAGAGAAGGAATATGATGAGCTCTATGTATGAAGTTCGAGGCGCTTGTTTTAGGCCATATAGAGATTTTTTTGATTTGTAAATATGGGAGGGAAATTAGGGATGAGTAAAGCCTCGTGGTTGAGTCATAAATACTTCGTCATAAAGGGTACCACGGAGAAAGGCATTGTTCACGTCAAGTTGACGGAGTGGCCACTTCTGAGAGAGTTATGGAAAGAACTGTGTGTATGGTGACTGGTTTGGTAACATGGTTAAAGTTGTTAAAATAGTCTTTGTCATATTGTTGGAGGAAACCTTTAGCAAGTAAGCGGGCTTTGTCTTTGGCGATTGAGCCATCTAGATTGCGTTTGATTCTAAAAATCCATTTGCAACCAATTGGTGAGTGAGATGATTTAGGAACAAGTTCCCATGTACTATTTTGGATCAAGGCATGAAATTCTTGATCCTTGTCTTCACGCCACTTGGGGTCTTTGATGGGTTGAGTTTGGGTAGTGGGTTCAATAGTGGTGGGAATGGGTTGGAGGGTGGAAGAGTTGACAAAGGGTAAATTAAAGTAATTAGAGTTTGGTTTGCGGATACGAGTTTGAGGAGGTTGTTCAGGAGAGGGAATGGGGCATATGTGAGGTGGGTAATGTAGGAGCTATCTGAAGTTTGTGAGGAGGGAGTAGGAGATGAGGGCTGGACATATTGTGTTGGTTGTTGAATGATGGTGGTGGGTGGTACCACCGTGATGGGTGTAGTTGTAGTTGGTGAATTTATGCCAAGTTAAGAAGTGACAGGTTGAGAGGTGGCAGGTGGTGAGGGTGGCATAGGTGTTGAATTTGTATCAGATTGAGAGGTAATCAGAGAGGTAAGAAATATATTGGGTGTGGGAAGGATTTCATTATGAGGTGATTTATTTGAAGGAAATTGATCGTTCATGAATTCAACATGGTGGGAATGGTGTAACCGTTTCATGGTGAGGTCATAACATTTGAATGCAGATTTGGAAGAAGAGTAGCCAAGAAATAAGCATGGAGTGGATTTGCATTGAATTTTGGATGTTGTGTACAGACGTAACCGGGATAGCACAAGCATCCAAACGGTTGTTTAGAGTACTTTTGAGTTTGAATGAAGAGACATTAATATGGGGAATTGTTGTTTAGGATATGAGTGGGAAGATGGTTTATGAGGTATACTACTGTTTGAAAAGCATGTGACCAAAATAATAAGGGAAGTTTAGCGTAGTGGAGTAGGGATAATCCTGTTTCAACAATATATCTACGACGGCGTTCTGCTATGCCGTTTTGTTCAGCGGTATGAGGTGAGTTGGTATAATGTGAAATGCCATGGAGAAATGGTAGAAGCCCTAGGTGCTCACCACCATTGTCACTAAATAACCAGATAATGGAGTGTTGGAAGTATTTCTCAACAAGTAGCTTGAATTGGGGAAATATTTTGGCAACATCACTTTTATGTTGTATGGGATACAACCGGCTGTACTTGGTAAAATAATTGACATAGTAAGTGAATTTGTATATAGATTGATGAACAGGACCCAGAACATCTAAATAAATAAGTTGAAGTGGTTTGTTTGCAACAAAAGAATGTGGACCAAAGGGGAATTTATGACTTTTATTTATTGAACATGAAGGACAATGAACATTGGAAGCAAAGTTTGAGCTAAGACCTAACTTAGAAGTGATGGATTTGAAAACTTGAAGAGATGGATGACCGAGTTGGTGATGAAGGTTGAGAGCTGATTTCTTGCCAAAAAATTGGTGATTTCTTGACAGTAGACCCCTTCGTTTTTCTCTCCTTTCTCTCCTCGCATTAGACGACTCCCCAGTACACAGATCCTTCACAAAGATTTTTATGTAAGACATTGGGCAGTAACAATTTTTTGTGAGGTGTATTTATGTGTGTGTTACCAATATGTGAAATAGATGATAAACCTGTACCATCACCAAGGACTATTTTATCTGGACCACCATTCTCTGATACACTCTGAAGGTTGTTCCGGTCAGAAGTTACATGATTGGAAGCACCGGTGTCAAAAAGCCATGAGGGAGATGGAGGAGCTCATGTCTTGACATTGGCAATAGGTGGGGTGGATTTAGTAGAGTCAGTGGACATATTATTCTCTCAAAAAACGAGCTATCTTGCGACAAACCTTGTGAGGTGTCCTGGGAGGTTGCAAAATTGACAGAAGTTTTTGCATCTGTTAGAATGATTACCACTAGAGCGAGTAACAGACCATTGGGACTAACAACCCCCTTTGATTTGCCAGACGAGTGAGACCGATTTCCCCTGGAGGAATAGTTGTTGGTGCGAGAGTTGGACCCTTGG
Organism: Lactuca saligna; assembly: GCF_052625555.1. NCBI lineage: Eukaryota > Viridiplantae > Streptophyta > Magnoliopsida > Asterales > Asteraceae > Lactuca > Lactuca saligna. The sequence continues at coordinate 10,863,271 of NC_136425.1, read as the reverse complement.
TGACGAGAGGTGTAATTGACTGAGTCGGAATGGATTCAAGAGTGGAGAATGGGGGCGTCTCTTACTTTAATTGCAACAGCAATGGTGATGTAATCGTCACCAAGTTGAGAGAGGATATGCACCATGAGGTCTTCTTCAGATACATGACTTTGGCAAGAGCTAAATCATCCACTATTGCTCGCATCTCCTGAAGAAACTCTTTAATGGAGCGAGTTCCTTTTAGGGTTTTTAGCAAGTTAGGATTTTAAAGAAATGATATTGCTAGACCTTGAGGATGAGGCAAAGCTCGAGTTCAATCGATCGCATGCCTCTCGAGCAGTAGAGGCTGAGGAGATGAATGGTTGAATAGAGTCGGAACAACTCCCTAGAATTGCACTAAAGATCATCTGGTCTTTGCGATACCATGGAAGGTCCGATGATGAAATCTTCAAGTGCGAGGCTGATAAGAGTAGATTCCACTTGTTTTCTCCACACTGGATAGTTGTGGGTTGTGAATTTGGTGTTAAGATGAATGGCAGCAGTGATTTGTTTGGTAGCCATCGATGAACCCTAATAGAGAAAGAGGGAAATTAGGGCTAATCGTGAAGAGGATCGGAAGATACTCGTTATAGCAATATGCTGTGATACCATCCATATAAACAAATGATTCTAAAGTTATGTTGATTGCATTATAATACACGTACACAAAAATGTCATATATAGCCAATGTATGCTAACAAACAGGAGACAGAACAAGAAAACGTATAGAAATATATAGTTGTGATTGACTAATTAATAAGCAAAAATATATAACATATATGAAGTATATCTTATCTCTTGATAGGATTCTTATGATTACTCCTATAGTCCTATGATTGATTTTCTATAACTCGACTAATTAAATTATGACAACATGTATAAAGGAAGGATTCTTATGATCAATCTCCTATAATTTGGCTAATTAAGACAACATCTACAGTTGTAATTACTATGTCGACAGCTCTGATTTACAATCAATAGTCTGATACATGTCTAACAAGTTGAACTAAATCTAGCCATACACTAACCATGTCATTTTAAACTTTGGAATTATGGAACTATAAGATCTGTTTTTCAGTAAAAATAGCTAACAAGCTAAGCTCAGAACCTGTACATATACTAGATACAAATACTGATCTATACAAGATGTCAAGTAGAGTGACTCCTATTTAACTTTATAAGAATAAGTCAAACTGTTGATTCTGCATCACTATCTTGTGCATGTATATCAGAAGATCTTCTTAAGAGGCGACTCCATATCTGCATTTGAACTTTGACATGAAACTTTTCACGAACAACACGAACCATGGACACCAAAAGGGCAAATGCCATTGTCACACCACTGATAAGAAAGAGACCACGAAACCCATAAAGATTCAAGATTTGGGGTGAAGGAGAAGAAAAATCCTTTGACATCATTGCAGATTCACGTTTTAACCATTTATCCTCTAATGCTTTCAATGTCCCGTCTTCCCGCATTTTTGCTATCTCAGTCGACATCTCTCCTGCCAAGGGTGAACCTTTCTGGAATGCCTACAAACTTAGCTACATCAGACATGTAAAAGAGGATCCAAGTAGAGTTATGGAAGAAGCCAAAAGGATTAAGACTCTTATATATAGAGAGAACACTTACAAAGCCAAAACCATTGGTGGTGGATGCTGTTGAGATCAAGGAGAAGTCAGAAGTTGGATACATCGCAAGGACTGATTTGATGTAAAGGATCTCATCGATGATTGCATCAACACCTCCACTTGTTAATGCTTTCACATAGGCCTCAGGTGTATATAGGTTTTCAATTTTGGCACCCCCAAAGTTCAAGTTGTTAAAGGCAGCTCCTCCAAATGAAACACCCAAGAATCCGGTAGATGTCTCCTTCATTCCAATCTGTTGAACAGTTAAAACCGAACTCAAAGTTGCAGTGTAACTTGACGTGAGAACAAGCACCACGAAAACCCAGACAGTAACCACGAATCTTGATAGATTACTTTGCAAATTCTCCCCTGAATCATATGGTTTTGTGGGTGTTTGTTAGAAAGGTGATGATTGATATCATTGTTCAACAGATCAAAAGTTTAAGTAAAATGAGATTGGAGTAAAGAGTTGGAGAGCTTACTGTGAGCATAAACAAGGGTCGAAAAGGCAAACCAGAGAGTTGTTCCGATTTGCTGACATGTAGAACCTTGAAATTCTTCGTTTATACGATGTTCGATAAACCAAATGACAAACCCTAAAAAAAGAAAGAAACAACCACTTGTGATCCAAAGATCTGCACTAAGAGGATCTAGAAAAATCCACATGTTTTTCTTGGCGTTTCGGGCTATTGTGCCAGTTCCCAGATCAGTGAAGGGCAATGTGAAGTCCACATAGACAGATCTATTTGCTGTGATTGTTATATCCCCAATAACAGCATCATACTCCTTACGATAGACTTTGTCGATTAGATCGTTGTAATTCATTCCATCCTTATAAGGGTATGGAATAATCTCAACCCCTACTCCATAATCCAAGGCACTGAACGCAGCATTGAAAACATCCCCACAAAACCCACTCACACCCGATATATTTGTTTTCGGATCAACAATAAGTTGTAGTAAATTAGGGAATGTGCCGAAATCTGGAACCAGAATTCTGAGCTTCTTATTGCCATTTGTTTGTAGAATCCTACGCTTTGGAATTGTTTCACTACTCCCTCCTGGCCAAATCATACTTTCCAGGCCGTGATTGGAAGACGAATTTGATTTTCCAATTTCTTTCACAAACTCACCATTCGTAGACATCATCATCCAGAACCCTACCCTCCTACCACCTTTACCAATCACATTTACAACTTCCATGGCTTTGGAGGTGCTCCTCCCATTCATAAGACTGAATTCACCACCTAAACCATGGAACTTGACTCTTAACATCTCATCCAAAAGTGATGCATGGATTGATGAAGACATGCCAATTAGGGTTGTATGTACCTTCTCAATAGCCATGGCGAGTGCATAAACTGCATCATATGCCCATATACCATTAGAATCTACCTCCTTGTACTCCATAAACGGGTCCAAAGCATAATGTTGCTTTCTCCATTTCGAAACAAAGTTATGAAGCTTCCTTGATGCTGGAAAATACGATCTGAAACCCACAGCCCCCTGCATGGATTTGATTGCTTCAGTATCCATGGAATCCAACAAGTTGGTAGTCTTACTTGTTATGATCCACATGTATCCTTCATCCATCATGCCCAACTCTTTTGCTTTGGAGAAAATACCAGTTGCTAGAGAAGGCGATGTATGCATGACAAAAACCGTGGCTTGAATAGTTTGAAGTTTTTGAAGCTCTTCTCTTACTTGTTCTTTGCTAGCAGAGGTTGAGATTAGGCTAGTATATGTAATGTACATGTTTTTCTCTTGAAACGCACTAGCCATATAAGTAGCCATTTCTCTCCCGTTTTCAGTGTCCTCGCAGATAACAATCACATTCTTTGCTTTAAACGATTCAACCATGGCAGCAATGCCTTTGAACTGAGTGGTTTCATCATCTGCGATTCGAAGAAGATTATGATTCTGATTCGAAAATGGAGTTGTTGAAAACGAAAGAATCGGTATGTTAGCTTTGTCTCCCAAAACCTCCAAGAATCTTGCTTCGGCTGTTGATTCTGGACCTATTATCGCTTGCACTTCAGTGTTCTCCAAAAGATCAAGAGCTGAAAGTCGATGAACAGTATATTAATTTAAAAATAAAGGTTACAAAAATTAAACAAAGAACTAAAAAAAAGAAAAAAGACTGCACCAGTGGACAACACAAGCAGGGGTTCTCCTTTGGTATCCCTGGTTGTAAAAGTTATCCTTGTAGTGTAGTGAGGATTGGCTCTGTAAAAGTCGGAAATAGCCATGGCGATGCAACTATAAACGACCTTCCCAACCCATGAATCCATGTCGAGAATCACTCCCACCTGTATGTCCTTGTAAGATGAATCTTCATGTGCTGTTAAAAGGCTTTGAAAGCTAAGCAACATCAATATCAGAAATGGTAATGACCTGCAATACGCCATTGGCAACACAAAGTTTAAGTTTCCTGCAGGTCTTGGTACATCAGGATGACTAACAGTATTGCAAGTGAAAGAAAGATAATGGAGTAGGTCCTGTCAAAATACGAACATAAACAAATAGGAGAAATATCTGATATCATATGACAGCTCGTTAGCTGACATTTGATTCTGAGCCTAGCCGCCAGGAAGTATTGACATTGACTAAAGAAATAAATTCCTGGTCAGAGCTCTTTAATTTAGTTTAAACTCTAAACCCGTTGACTGGTCAGAGCTATGAGCATTGATTTTTATTCAAACATTTCGTCCAAACACTTCTTGTGCATCTATAGTACAAAAAGGATGGATCGGATAGATTGGGTAACCGATTGATGGGCTGGCAACGATCCAGACATGAAAAGAGGCCTGAGAAGTCCACTAGCTAACCAGGCCTTCAAAAAATTGGGACTGAGTTTTGAGTTTTGAGTTTTGAGTTTTAAGTTTTAAGTTTTATGATCTATCCCACCTCCCAATTTTTTTTTATCCATAAGTTACATACCACCTCCCAATTTTTTTTATCCATAAGTTACATACTTAGGCCTTGACTTTTATAAATTTGCATTTGTATCTTTTATTAATTTAATTTAGTTTTTAGTTTTCCCTCTTGACAATTCATCTCTTAACTTTTTTTTATATATAAAAGGTCAATTTAAGGTCTCAACATTTATCAAGTTCTCAAAACTATGAAAACTCTCAGGTTTTTTTTTTTTCAAATCCAAATCAAGTTCATGTCTCATAAAACCACTGGTAGCGGAGTGTTGCTGGTGATGGAGACCGAAGGTAGCAACCGAGGGCTACTGAAAACCGCTAGTAGCAGAAGAAGGCCCCAGATAGGCGTGGTTGGCCGTTGACACTGGCGGAGGTCTAAGAAAGCTCGGTTGTTGAGCCAAAGTTGGATCGAGGGTAGAAACACCACCACAAAATGTTTAATTTTTCCCTTGAGCAAGTTTAGAACATGCAAAAGAATTAGAGCTAGCATAAACATTAGAATTACTCCTTGGAAGCAAATCGCCCATTATTTTTTACTCTATTAAATGTATTTCCAATTTTCCAATGGTGGATGCGGATCAGTACAGTGTAGCGGAGGACATGGGGAGGCATCACTAGTGGGATTAATTGATTATTCATGAGACTCATGAATGAGGAGCATGTTCTTTGTTTCAAGGAAAGATGGTAATGGATTTGTATTTGTGATCACATCTACAATATTATGTTAGGAGGGAGATAATTGTTTGAGAATTTGCATGTCAGGTTCAATTTCATCAACTTTGGAATCACATTCCGTAAGAGCCTCGGTCCTTAAGAGCCTCAGATAGGTTCTTCAAGGCATGATAAAACTCATTAATAGAAGATGGTCCTTTTTTGTATTGCAAAATTGATCCTAAAGATGAAGCATACGTGACATTTTGTTGTTGAGAAAAAAATCCTCCACTTTGTCCGATAAGACTTAGGCTTTACAATCGTCACTGCAAATGATCTTCAGTAGTTAGCACCACATGTAGAATAAAACCAAGACTTGATTCGGGAATAAATAGCTTCCCATTCCTCATCATCATCACCTAAAGGTTTGAATTTTCCTGTAATATGACAATGAACTTTAGCACCCTTGCACATGTTTTGAAAGATTCGTTTCCATAGTTTATATTTGGACCCATCATCATAGATTTTAAAACTAAATTGTGAATAGACATTTGTAAGTGCAAATATGAGTTGGCTAGCTATAGGAGTCATGAGGGTGCTTGAGGAAGCCGATGTGGACATCGAATCCGGAAAAATTAACCAAATAAATAAAATAAATGGCATAAAATAACAAGTACAAAGCTTAACTGCAGGAAGAAGGATTGTAATGTACCGTAACCTAATTAAAGGCAGGAGGCACGAGAACAAGTAGAGGAAGTAGCACAACAAGTGTAACACCGAAAATTTTCAAAACTAAAATTTCATTTAAATTCGCTTTGATCTTAAAACACTTTTTGTAAAAATCTCATTTTTGTTTAAATTACAAAAAAAAAAAAACATAACTCCATAATCAAATAAATAGTAATCCAGGATCCTCTAAAACATAACTCTTTCTCTGGTGTGTACAATCGAGCCGGTGTCGTCCCGTGATCCTGAGAAAGCCTGAAACACAAAGCACAAAACACTGTAAGCACGAAGCTTAGTGAGTTCCCCAAAATACCACACATAACACATACTAGCAACTCGAGGCTATAACTCTGTGGGCCCTTGGGCCCTAGCTCTGTGAACCTTCTGGTTCTAACTCCAATATACTCTAATATACACACGGCATAAATCACATAGAAATAATGCAGTGCAACACAACACATAAATAGCATACAATAACTTTGTCACATAATTCTAATTACCACTCAAGGTAAAGTATAGTGAGAAGACTCACCTCAGATGTCTTGGTAAATCTCTAACTCGGTAGCAGTATAGTCTAGCCTCCGCCTAATCACATAAAGTAAAATACGCTCATAAATATAACTCTCGAGACTAGACCCAACCCTCTCTTAGTACCCTCAGATGGGTAAAAGACCATTTTACCCCTCTCTTGACTCAAAGACCCCATTGTTGACCAATCCCTAAAAGTCAACAAAGTCAACTGTCAAACTTTGACATGACTCGTCGAGTGCACTTGGGCGACTCGGCGAGTCTACACGTGTCCACTATCTCTCTAGCCTCTCATGACACGTTGAGCCTTCCCCCTGCTCGACGAGTTACACCTGGCATGAATCACGGGGCCACCCCGACTCAACTCGTCGAGTTTAATGATGGACTCGGCGAGTTCCACCTGTAATCCTCTACCCCTTCTGACTTACTGAGTCATTCCCCCAACTCGACAATTTACTCGCTGAGTGACTTACGAGAAACCCTAGCTCTACTCGCCGAGTTTGTTCTTGGGACTCGGCGAGTTCATGCCATGCTCGAGCTCAAATGAGCTCCTGAGGTCAAATCCATTCCTCTAACTCATAGATCTGGCCTCCTAAAGCAATAAAAACATGTAAAGTTTGGATCTTGATGCCCATGCAGGGACCCCATGGCTCTATTTGAAGAAATGGCCTCAATATGCCATCCAAAACTCATATCTCTCCAAGACACTCAATAAAGATCAAGGATTTAAGGTCTCTGGACCTCTTTGGATCCATTTTCGAAGCCTCAACACAAGAAGGGACCAAATGCACTAACAATAATACTCTAAATGGGCTAGAAACCCTAACTCTCAAGGATTAACACCCCAAACTAAAGAAGGATCGAATATGTACCTCAAGATGAAGTCCTTAAGCTCTGAAATCCACAGATTAGCTCCCTCTCTAGCTTCCTCTTGCCTTGGTCACCTTCTTCTTACAAAATCACCCACACAAGGATCAAAAATGGCTTCCTTTCTCTCTCAAAACACTCACACACTCTAGGGTCTCTCTCTATCAACTGGTAGCCGTGAATGAAGGCCATAAGGGCCTTTAAATAGGTCTCAAACCCCGGAAATTAAGGTTTCATTAAACAGCACGGACTCGCCAAGTCCGGTCATTAATCCGGATGAAAATTCATGACTCTACTCGGCGAGTCTAAGAATCAACTCGTCGAGTCTCTCTCAAAATCTCCAAAAATAATAATTAAATAATGTACCTGAAAATTCGGATGTTACAACAAGTTGAAGACCGGGTAAGGCAGAATCAAAGACGTGGCAACAACAAGCTAAAGGAGGAGAACAACGTTGGCGCAAAACTTGATCGACGAACTGTTGTGATCGGCAACATGTAGCAACGGTGGGTGTAACGTCCAGAAAATATCGAGTAAAATTTTCATTTTTAAATAAGTCAAAACCATTCATTCATTATCTCAAATACGATCAAAATAAAAGTATTTAAAACATCAAAGTAATTCGTAAACATTCAGTGCAGAATAAATCTTTAAGGGATGCAGTGCGATCAAGTCGGACCATTTCTTTTTATACCAGAGGTACCGAAAGCATTTTAAACATAAACCGTAAGCACAAAGCTTAGTGAGTTCCCCAAAATAGCACATACCATACATACATCAGGCCTCGCTCGGCATTCATCGGGTCCCGCTCGTTACAGATCTGTTAATAACATGTGGTGGGCCCCGCTTGGCGTCGGGTCCCGCCTGGTATACATACAAACACATACAGTACATGCAAGAGTCATACAGATAGCTAACATTCTATAAACATAAATCAATGGACCAACATTGGTGCCTTTGACCCACACATACTGTAAGGAGACTCACCTCATTCGTTAGCCGCATAATACTCACACTCGAGTTGCTGCTACCAAAAGCTTCTCACATTAAACATATCCACAACAACCCCAATTAACAATTAAGTTAATTTTTCCAACTTAGCAAGTCAAAATAATCAAGGCTAACCCTTATTTGGGCAAAAACAACATTTTGCTCTTCCAAGTCTTAAACCCCTCACAGTTGACCAAAAGTCAAATTGGTCAAAAAGTCAACATCTAACATTTTGTTGACTTACGCGTTGCATACTCTACGTTGGGTGTTGAGCCTTAATTCTGGAAAATGAGCCTCCCACAGGCTACGCGGGGCATGCGTACTACCTCAGGCTCTAATACTCACATTAAGCACTTATTTCATTAAGACCTTTCACACAAAGCTTAGATCTGGTTCCTAATAGCTCCATAATGGATAAAGTTTCCAACTTTATCGATTAGGGTGGTCCAAACAACCAAGATCTAATCTTTAATTCTCGAAAGGACGAAAAATGTTTTTTTCTCATCTTAATCCATTAAGTCCATGTCTCTAACCTTCAGATCTGAATTATTATGATGTGTAGATGGATAAAGTTTACAACTTTATCCATAACAAGGTTACAAACTTTCAAGACCCAAACTTTATGCACTAAAATGAAGAAAAACTAGCAAATATGACAAATAGCTAGATCTATGAAACCAATGAGCTAGTTAGAAGCTCTTTACTCACAATGGCCCATGAAGGATGTCATCTTGATGGATCTATACTTGAACTTCTCTTCTATACACTTTGCCACCACCTTTCTCTTCAATAATCAACCTTATTATGGACAAATAAGCTCATAAATTATGCCAAGGCTCAAAAACAAGAGAGAGAATGCTAAGGTTTCTCAAGGAATGATCTTAGGTGATGGAGGCTGGTAATGAGAGGGTTTCCTATAAGTTAGAACCCTTAAACAAGGCTCAAAACCATAGATTTAGGATTTTGATATGCCCAGATTACACTACATAATTGTTAATTATTCCATGTGTAAATTCATTAAACCCCGTTACGCCCTGTGTAACTATTAGTTATGCCCTATGTAATCCAAAAATCCCTAATTTCCACTTCAACTTAAAACATCCATAACTTCTTCATTTCAACTCCGTTTTCAGCGTTCTTTATATACACGAAAAAGTATTGAAGAGCCCCACAATCCTATCTAATTACTTTGAATTAAAACATACCGAACTAAAATCCTTAATTCATGAAAGAAGTCTGAAACATCGTTTTTCCCATTTTACCCTTTAACTCCAAAACAGAAACCAAGAGCTTGGATTATATAATCAGTATTATCTACATCCAACACGGTATAAAACATATTCCCTTGAATCCCAAGGCCTTTACTTGATCAATTTATTGTCAATAATCCTAAAATAAGAAACTTCTTGAAACATAATGTTTTAGTGGGCGGCGAGAGGATGAACAACATGAAAAACGCCGAAAAAAAAAGATGAATTCTAGTGAAGTTTGTCTAGATCTGGTAGGATGCTTGGGGAGTGTCATATGTGTGGTTTGATACCATGTGGAAACTCATTAATCAGGGTTGTGTATATATATATATATATATATATATATATATATATATATATATATATATATATATAATTATAGACACACACACACACACAAGTACTACCCATCTATACACAAATGTTATGCAACGGAAGCATTCATAACAAACCCTAAGTGTACATGCACCATAAGATCCAGGTTTTACTATTATGACAAAATACTTTCAAAACTAGCATTATAAACTAAAGAAGAGAGTGGTTTACTAAGCTTTTGAGAAACTCGAATTAATCACTTGTTTCCTTGATGAATTTGATCTCCTTGTTGCTCTTGGAAATTCTAACACCCAAAGTAGAATGTCTCTAATGGATCACACCCAAAAGACTAAAAACCTTGGAACTTTAAGAGAGAGAAAGAGAGAGGTGAGAGGTTAGAAAATCGGTTTTCTCAACCTTATGGAGAGTATGGACAGTTTCTATAAGGCTTAGAGGGATCTTTATATAACTTTGGTATTTATCAGATAACCATTATTTGCATTAATTAAATAATCTGATTTAATCCTTATTCGAATCTTTCCCTTATCTATTACATGGATAACTTTTGGAAGGTTTCTGGAACCTCCATAAAATTGTCCACTCTATGGACCATCAAGAATACTCAGGTTTCTTAAGTATTGAACAATTACCATTTAGTCCCTTTACCTTTAGATTAAATATAATTAATTCCAAATTAATTCTAATTAATTTTAACTAGTTTTTAATTACTCTATTAATATGTAATGAATTAATAAACTATTAATCTTAATCTCTCTAACTAAGTCTAGCTATTTTAGATCTTGAGGGCAACCCAAAAGAGATTTTGTTATTATTCCGAAACTTATACTAATTAGTTATGTCATTAGACACCCATTTCCAACAAAATCGATATAAGTTATGTTCTTCTATTTCATGATCCTAGTGTTTGCAACTTGAGAGCACATATTTGGATATTTGCAGTTCATAACGAAAATGTTTTAGTTGAATATTCAAACTGAATTTTCTCCTATTTCATAAATTCAGCTGGTGGATGTTAATTGAACCATGTAATTAGTTGTCATAAATTCAAATCAAAGTTCAAATTTTAACCAAATGTTCTCCCATTGTTTTATTTTGACGATGTCTTTTCTTGATATATTATGTTTTTCATTTTGCAATTATGGTTGTGTGTGATTATTAGGATGGAAATCAACAAAATTATCAGTGAAATGGGTGGTAATTTTAATGGTTTACACATACACAAAAACAGAGGAATGAATAAAACAAGCAGCAAAGAGGGTTAGGAATATCGCCGGCGTAATAGTTGGGATGGGGAAGAAGACAATGAGGATGTAGGGTAAAGAAAGAGAAACATCATAATTTTAAACATGTTTAATACTTTTATTTTGATGATGTTAGTGAGAAGGACTTGATTCTAAACAAGTTGAAACCATAGGGATAAAAAATGCAAAAAAAAAAGTATCTTTCAGGGCATGATCCATATATTTCATATAACCATAATGATCATTTTTTGTATTTTACTTTACATTTTATCATATTTAACCTTTTCATTAATTACTATGACAATGAATTTTAGACGTTGTAAAAGATGTGTTACCCTAGGTTGAGCATAGACAATATGCAAGACACATTGTTGCAGCCTTTAAAAAAAGGTTTAGAGGGCACATTTTGAAAAATGTTTCTGGAAGGCATGCAATGCTACAACTGAACAAGCCTTCATAGTTTTTATGAAAGATATAGAAACACTAAGTCTAAAGGCTCATAAATACTTGATGGACAAGGATCCAAAGACATGGTCAAGAACATATAATGAGACTAGCAGGTGTTTTGAAGTAGTGGAGAATGGGACTTCGGAGAGTTTCAATGTTATCATAGTGGATGCCAGAAAGAAACCTATAATCCCCATGCTATCATAGTGGATGCTAGAAAGAAACCTATAATCCCCATGCCAGAGGAGCTTAGGTTATATATCATGGAGAGGATGTATAACATGAAACACAAATGTAGTACTCATTCTTCATAGCATGTATAGTTTGAAGAGATATAACTTGTTTACAAAACAAGAAGAAGAAATAGAAGCATTATTCTTGCTTGAAGATGTGAATTAAAGGTGTCACGGCATATCATTGTGACATGTAAGGAGTATATGATAAATTTTAAAGTAGATTGCCATCTCAGGAAAGGCATCGTGCGTCCTTATATATGCACGATGCATGGGGTCAAGTCGAGGTCGACGGAAGCCAATGGGCAGGTCGTGATGCGTGTATCGAGTACGACGACACGTCAAGGTGTCCGGGTGGTAGACACGTGTGGAGACATCGAGACACATGGCAAAAGGAGTCAAAACATGGCAAGTTTTGGTCGATACACGCATAGACACGACGCGTCTTTTGAAATGGTGCGGTACGCTCCTTCAGCAGACCTTGTGTATATATAGTTTGTGTGTGTGTTGTTTAAAGGGCTTTTCACACACTTCATCGGAAGAGCCTAAAGAGACGAATTCTTGTCATATCTTAGTGCTCTAATATTTTCATTGAATAAATAAATCTTGTTAAATGTGACTTGAGAATTAAAGACTTGAAATGAGAGTCGGAGCATTTGACAATACTATGGAGCATCTAGAAATTGATGGAGCATCATGACTCATGATGCTCCATCAAATTCTATATGCTCCATAGTATTGGTAAATGCTTTGACTCTCATTTCATGTCTTCAATTCTCAAGTCACATTTAACAAGATCTATTTTCCAATGAAAATAGCTATCAAGCTAAGTTTAGATAAGATGTCAATATTATATATATATATACATATATATATATAGATGTGTATATATATATATATATATAGATGTATAGATGTTAGGTATAGTGAATCCTATTTAACTTTATAAACATAAGTTAGACCAAGGTTCTAAATAACGTAAGGCATGACTTGGCGGCAATGTCAAGCCTCAAGTTTTTTCGAGCTATGGCGAGTCACGTCGTTTGTAAGGCATGCCATAAGGCAGCAAGTTTGTATATAATTAATAATTTTATTTATTTTTTCTACTATCATTCATTTTTATATACATATATGACTTAAGGTGGCAATTTGTCAAATATTGGCGGCAACTACAAACCTTGGAGTCGTGGCGAGCCATGGGTGAGCCATGGCGAGCTTTTTAGAACCTTGAGTTAGACTGATGATTCTGCATCACTATCTTGTGCATGTATTTCGGAAGATCTTCTTAAGATGTACCTCCATATCTGAATCTTAATCTTGACATGTAATTTTTCACGAATAATACGAACCATGGACAACAAAAGGGCAAATGCCATTGTCACACCACTGATAAGAAAAAGACCTTGAAACCCATAAAGACTCAAAAATTTTGGTGAAGGAGAAGAAAAATCCTTTGACATCAATGCAGATTGACGTTTTAACCATTTATCCTCTAATGCTTTCAATGTCCCGTCTTCCCGCATCTTTGCTATCTGAGTCGACATCTCTCCGGCCAACGGTGAGCCTTTTTGAAATGCCTGCAAATATAGCTACATTAGAGTTATGAAAGAAGCCAAAAGGATTAAGAGTCTTATATATAGAGAACACTTACAAAGCCGAAACCATTGGTGGTTGATGCTGTTGAGATCAAGGAGAAGCCAGAAGCAGGATACATTGCAAGGACTGCCTTGATGTAAAGGATATCATCAATGATTGCATTAACACCTCCACTTGTTAATGCTTTGACGTAGGCCTCAGGTGTGTATAGGTTTTCAATTTTGGCACCCCCTAAGTTCACATTGTTAAAGACAACTCCTACTGAGGGAGAAACACCCAGGAATCCGATAGACATCTCCTTCATTCCAATTTGTTGTACAGTTAAAAGTGAACTCAAAGTTGCAGTGTAACTTGACGTGAGAACAAGCACCACGAAAACCCAGACAGTAACCACGAATCTTGATAGATTACTTTGGAGCTTCTCTCCTGAATTACCAAGTTTTTGTGGGTGTTTGTTAGAAAGTTGAAGATTAAAAGTAATGGTCAAAAGATCAAATCTTTAAGTAAATTGAGATTATAGTAAAGACTTAGAGAGCTTACTGTGAGCATAAACAAGGGTCGAAAAGGCAAACCAGATGGTTGTTTCAACTTGCTGTTTTGCTGAACCTTGAAATTCTTCATTTGTACGATGTTCAATAAACCAAATGACAAACCCCAAAAAGAGAAAGAAACAACCGCTTGTGATCCAAAGATCTGTACTAAGAGGATCTAAAAAGATCCAGATGCTTTTCTTGGCGTTTCGGGCTATTGTCCCAGTTCCAAGATCAGTGAAGGGCAATGTGAAGTCGACATAGAGAGATCTATTTGTTGTGATAGATATATCTCCAACAGCAGCATCATATTCCTGATACAATCTGATACCTTGTGATTAAAAAACAATCTAACTGCTCTACAAATAGTGTGACAAAGTATCTTTGATGATACCGTGTTGCTAAAAAGAGGCACATACCTTTAGAGCGATTTTGTCGATTAGATCATTATAAGTCATTCCATCCTTATAAGGGAGAGGAATAATCTCAACGCCTACTTCATAGTCTAAGGCATTAAAAGCAGCATTGAAAACATCCCCACAGTAGCCGCTGACATATGATAGATTTGTTTTGGGATCAACAGTCAGTTGTAACAAATTTGGGAATATTGTGCCAAAATCTGGAACCAGAATTTTCAGCTTTTTCCCATTCATTTGCAGCATCCTGAGCTTTTGATTAACACTTGTAGCTCCACCTGGCCAGATGATAGTTTCCAGACCATGATTGGAAGAAGAAGAAGAAGAATTTGTTTTTCCAATTTCCTTAACAAACTCACCACCAGTAACCATCATCCAGAACCCAACCCTCCTATCACCCTTACCTATCACATTAACAACTTCCATGACTTTGGAAATGGTTCTCCTATTCATAAGCTTGAATTCACCACCTAAACCATGGAAGTTGACTCTTAACATCTCATCCAAAAGTGATGCACGGATTGAGGATGTTTGTACCTTCTCAACAGCCATGGCGAGTGGATAAACTGCATCATATGCCCATATGCCATTATAATCTACTTCCTTAACCTCCATAAAAGGGATCAAATAATAGTGTTCCTTTCTCCATTTGGCAACAAAGTTATTAAGCTTCCTTGATGCTGGAAAATAAGATCTGAAACCCACTGCTCCCTGCATTGATTTGATTGCTTCAGCATCCACGGAATCCAAGAAATTGGCAATCTTAATTGTTATAATCCACATGTATCCTTCTCCCATCATGCCCAGTTCTTTTGCCCTCGAGAAAATATCAGATGCTAGAGAAGGAGGTGTATGCATGACAAAAACCTTGCCTTGCATAGTTTGAAGCTTAAGAATCTCTTCCTTGATTTCATGGTTGGCAGAGGTTGAGACTAGGCTTGTATATGTGACGTGTATGTTTTTCTCTTGGAATGCACTAACCATATAAGTAGCCATTTCTCTCCCATTTGCTGTGTTCTCACATATAAGGATCACATTCTTGGCTTTAAAAGATTCTACCATGGCTGCAATGCCTTTAAACTGAGTGGTTTCGTCTTGTGAGATTCCAAGAAGATAAGGATTCTGATTTAAGAAGGGACTTGTTGAAAAGGAAAGAATCGGTATGTTAGCTTTATCTCCCAAAACCTCCAAGAATCTTGCTTCAGCTGTTGATTCTGGACCTATTATCGCTTGCACTTCTATGTTCTCTAAAAGATCCAGAGCTGAATGAATGTCCATGAATTTTAATATTAATGTTCAATATTAATGTTTACCAAAAAAATAAAAATAAATAGACATTAGCAGCAGACAAGGCACGCAGTGGTTCTCCATTGGTATCCCTGGTCTTAAAAACTATCCTTGTTCTATAGTGAGGATTGGCTGTATAAAAGTCAGAAATAGCCATGGTGATGCAAGTATAAAAAACCTTCCCTACCCATGAATCCATGTCGAGAATCACTCCCACCTGTATGTCCTTGTAAGATGGATCTTCATGTGCTGTTAAAAGGCTTTGAAAGGTAAGCAACAGCAATATCAGAAATGGAAATGACTTGCAATTCGTCATTGGCAACACAAAGTTCAAGTTCTCTGCAGCTTTTGGTTCATCAGGAACACTATATATTACAAGTGAAGAAAGATAATGGAGTCCTGTAAAACAAGAACATAAACAAATTTAAGCAATATATAATCATGACAGATCTTCAACTAGTTTCCATTTTAGGCCGCCTTGAAAATACTGACGTTGCCTATAGTAGTAAATTCCTGGTCGGGGTTCTTTGGTCAAAACTATTGACTGGTTAGAGCTATCTTTAAATATACATGAAAAACTAAACGTGAAGAAAAGAGATATATAACATAAAGCCCATCAGATGAGACTGACAATGATCCTCTATTGAGCCATGTATGGCCTAAACCGTGAAAGCTCTGACATAGGTTTCTGTCTTCTTAGGAATCAAGAATATAGAGGTAGGAGGCGATAGAACACATCATGTTCAAGTAAGGTCGTGGTTGTTAATCTCTCGCATCTGGTTATAATTGTTCCTTAATTAGATAGTAGATACGCGAGCCGATTGTGAGAACTGGGACGAAAAGACCTTGGGAAATTGGACATGAACCGGACCTTTTAGGCCTGTTTCCACGCCCAGTTTTAGTTTTATCTGTTTTATATTGTTGTGAATTGAATTTAAATTCAATTTTTATCTATTAAATATAAAAAAGACCTTGGGAAATTGGGTTTGAGATTAGATATTAATAATCTTTTAACAATATTAAAATAACTCGGAACAATTTACAAAAGATTATGAGAACTTTTTGATCCGGCTACCAATATCCTCATTACTCATTAATATCTTGCACACTGTACATATTTTCCTGATTGTTGAATTTTCATATTTGTTTACATAATGAAGATGTGTAACACAAGTTTTGGGTATGTTCCTTTTAAGCAATTTGAATATTTTGGATGTTGGATCTCTGGTGGCCACGGCAGGGTGATGGAGTCCCATGGCATGACCATGGCCAGAGTTTTTGTGGACTTTAAGTTAGCATAACGGTGTGACTGTTGTTTAATGACAACCCCTAATCCGACGGTTGAGCCCCTATTTAAGGGAATGTGATGGCTAGGGTTGCCCTTCCTCAGCCTCATTCACTCTCCCTTAGCCTCCAAGAGTAAAATGCTAGCCTCAATTGCTAATCTTTGAGTTTTTATGTGTTTTGTTGGTATTTTAAAGAAGAAGAATGCATCTTTGAGCTTGGTTTCAACAAGTAAATCTTCCCATCTACCTTAAGCACATTTCTGGACTCTTGTAAGTCCCCAAGATCTAATCTTATGCTATTTATCTCTAGATCTAACTCTTTGGTCCCTAAGTCTTCATGACGTGAGAAATTGGAAGGTTGAATCTCATAAAGTTGGCAACTTTATGCATCCATGTGATCATTCTAGTGTTATATGTTCCAGAGAGGATCTATGTAGTTTTTGGTTCCATGCTCAAGTGTAAGTCCTAATTGCCATGTTTTTGACCTAAAAATGGAAGGGACATGCATTGGACATGCATATCCATAAAGCTATGATTTTTAGGGCTTGTTAAGAGTAAGAAACCCTTCTGGAAACTTTGGGTGAGCAACTATAGAGATTGGGTTCTTAATGAGTGTCTTGATTATTTTAGTCATCTTTAAGGAATTAAGGTTTGGGATATTGACTTGTTAGGGTGTCTTGATGGATAATGTTGGAAACTTTATCCATCAAGATCATGGGAATTGCCAGATCTGAGCTTTGGAGCTCTTGAAAGCGTAGGAAAATGGCTTAATGGATTAAGCTGTTCAAACCAGTCCTCACGGCATAGCCTTAGGTTGCCACGACGTGACAACTGGGTAGGAACCTATCTGCTTTGTCATTTAGCAACCATGGTGTGGCATTGGAAGTAGACTTTTGACTTTTGACCGTTGATCCTTAACTTTGACCAAGTTTGACTTTAGGTCATTTAGGGTATTTTGAGTAGTAGATTGAGTCTTGCTCTTTGTATGTTGTACAGGTGACCGTAGAGCCGGTATTTGGAGCAACATTCAATTCAACTATCTTTCAGACATTGAGGTGAGTTTTCATCATTGAACTCGTGGGTCGAATGCACCAATGTCGGCCACTTGGTTATGCAGCATGTTATATGGGATGATGATATGTTGATTATATATTAGTCTGGTAGATATGTATGATTAGTGTATTCTCTGTTAGTTATATGTTAGAGTGATAGATTTGTATGATTACCTATACTTGTTGGCTTTTGGTTATCATTACATATGTCGACATGTTACTGTTTTGTTGCGGTGAGGTGGTCTTACTTGGTACTGAAGCCCAAGATACTCGGGCGGTCCAGTTAACATTGTAGGCCCAAAGCAGCGGTCCATCCTTATGTTGTAGGCTCTGGAGCGGTCCAAACTATTGTAGGCCTTACGAGGTGGGCTGGTCGAATGTAGGCTTGGTAGAGCAGTCCAGGCACACTGTAGTCCTTGCGAGGCAGTCCAGACAAACTGTAGGCTTTTATATATGCATGCATTGTATATGGTTGAGTGTGGTCTATTTTGGGGGAAACTCACTTAGTTTTGGCTTACAGTTTGATTATAAGGTTTCAGGTCCTTTAGAGGACAATGGCAAGGCGAAGGTGTGATTGTACACATATTCCAGGATTTTATATGAGTTATGATTTTCAGATACTATGATTCATGTTTATACTTTTGAGAAACTATGTTTTGATGTAACTTATGGATTTTAGAATCGTTTAAAAATGAAATTTTACTTATGATTTTTGGGACATTACAAGATGTTATATCTCTTTAAAACATTTGACAATGTTTTGGTCATACCTTGCATTATTACATCCTTTCCCTCAACCTCGACCTCTCGTGTAATGTTGGCAACTTGAGTTAATGAATTTCTAAAATTGTATTTTTTAATAAAAGATTTAGGTAAACTTGAATTAATCTTAGGAGTTCAAGTAATTCATATTCCATAAAATGTTTGTTTGATAAAGAGAAATCATTGCTTAAAACTTCTACATGAATACATACATACACACACACACACACACACACACACACATATATATATATATATATATATATATATATATATATATATATATATAGAGAGAGAGAGAGAGAGAGAGAGTCAAGATCAAATAAGAAGGAAATTTTTTATAGGAAGTTAAGAAATTTTTTATATACATACTTTTTTAGGAAAAAAATGAAATGAATCATTAGATGATTCAAAAGTAAGATGATTCACAAGAAAAAAATCCGGAAAAAACACTTTTATGATTCATTTTTAGGTAAATCAAGAAAAAAATTCACTTTTATGACAATTTTAGTGAATATCAACAAAATCATCGTAAAAGTGAATCATCGAAATGTTTTTTCGGGATTTTTTTTTGTGAATCATGTTATTATTGATTCATCTAATGATTCATTTATTTTGTTCGCTAAAAAAATAAACCGAAAAAATTTTTTATTACCTTCCTATACTGTAGGACACTAGGATTGTATGTGCTTGTAGTCTTTGTGATTTGTGTTGTATGTATGTATGTGTACCTGTGTGTCTGTTTGCTATATGTATGTGGGTTGAAATTTACCTGGGTGAAATAGAGGGTTCCTTTTATGCTTTAGTCAATAACACCTTAGAAGGTCCAATGAAGATGATTTGGCAAGACTACTACATCCAAGGGAAGGGAAGAACGTGGTGGATTTCTACGTATGACAGTGACAACAACAAATCCACTCACCTGGAAAGGGAACAAAACTACAAAACAATGTTCTCTCTGGCTCACTTATGCAAAAAGAAGGATCTTCTGCTCATTTAGCCATACACAAGATTTGCATTACTAAAATGTAGTTTTGGTCGAGTGAAGCCGAGTCATGCCGTATGAATTTAACCGGATCCTGTTAAACTTTGGAATTATGTAACTATGAGATCTGTTTTTCAATAAAAAAAAATAGCTAACAAGCTAAGTTCAGAAAAGAAGTCAAAACTATACATATATTTGATACAAATATTGATCTATAGAAGATGTTACGTATAGTTGAATCCTATTTAACTTTATAAGAATAAGTCAAATTGTTAATTCTGCATCTCTATCTTGTGCATGTAATTCGGAAGATCTTGTTAAGATGCACCTCCATATCTGCATCTTTTTTTTGACATGTAAGTTTTCACGAATAATAAGAACCATCGACACCAGAAGAGCAAAAGCCATTGTCACACCACTGATAAGAAAGAGGCCCCGAAACCCATAAAGATTCAAGATTTTTGGTGAAGGGGAAGAAAAATCCTTTGAAATCACTGTAGACTGACGTTTTAACCATTTATCCTCTAATGCTTTCAATGTCCCATGTTCCCGCATCTTTGCTATCTCAGTCGACATCTCTCTGACCAAGGGTGAACCTTTCTGGAATGCCTGCAAACTTAGCTACATCAGCCACGTAAAGAGGATCCAAATAGAGTTATGGAAGAAGACAAAAATATTAAGACTCTTATATATATAGAGTACACTTACAAAGCCAAAACCATTGGTGGTGGATGCTGTTGAGATCAAGGAGAAGTCAGAATCCGGATACATTGAAAGGACTGTTTTGATGTAAAGGATCTCATCAACGATTGCATCAACACTTCCACTTGTTAATGCTTTCGCGTAGGCCTCAGGTGTGTATAGTTTCTCTATTTTGGTTCCCCCAAAGTTCAAGTTGTTAAAGACAACTCCTCCTACTGAAGAAAGACCCAAGAATCCAACAGAGGTCTCCTTCATTGCAATCTGTTGTACAGTTAAAAGTGAACTCAGTGTTGCAGTGTAACTTGATGTGAGCACAAGCACCACGAAAACCCAAACCGTGACCACAAATCTTGAAAGATTACTTTGCAACTTCTCCCCTGCAGTATAAAATCACCAAGTTTTTGTGGGTGTTTGCTAGAAATCCGAAGATTGATATTAATGCTCAAAAGATCAAATTTTTTAGTAAATTGAGATAAGAGAAAAGAGTTATGAAGCTTACTGTGAGCATAAACAAGGGTCGAAAAGGCAAACCAGAGGGTTATACCAATTTGCTGTTTTGCTGAACCTTGAAATTCTTTGTTTGTACGATGTTCGATAAACCAAATGACAAATCCCAAAAAGAGAAAGAAACAAGCACTTGTGATCCAAAGATCTGCACTAAGAGGATCTAAAAAGATCCATATGCTTTTCTTGGGGTTGTGGGCTATTGTGCCAATTCCCAGATCAGTGAAGGGCAATGTGAAGTCCACATAGACAGATCTATTTGCTGTGATTGTTATATCCCCAATAACAGCATCATATTCCTGATACAATCCGACATCACATTAGCAAAAAAACAATCTAACTTAATTTTCTACAAATAATGTGACAAAGTGTCCTTATTACTACAGTTTTTGCTCAAGAAAGACACAAACCTTGAAAGAGATTTTGTCGATTAGATCATTGTAACTACGGCCATCCTTATAAGGGTAAGGAACAATATCAATCCCTACTCCATAGTCTAAGGCATTAAACGCAGCATTGAAAACATCCCAACAAAATCCACTCACACCCGATTCATTTGTTCTTGGGTCAACAGTAAGTTGTACTAAATTCGGGAATGTGCTGAAATCTGGAACCAGAATTCTCAGTTTCTTGCTATTCGTTTGTAGAACCCTACGTTTTGAAAAGGTTGCAGTCCCACCTGGCCACATGATACTTTCCAAGTTGTGATTTGAAGAAGAATTTCGTTTTCCAATTTCTTTCACAAACTCACCATTCGTAGACATCATCATCCAGAACCCTACCCTCCTACCACCTTTACCAATCACATTTACAACTTCCATGGCTTTGGAGGTGCTCCTCCCATTCATAAGACTGAATTCACCACCTAAACCATGGAACTTGACTCTTAACATCTCATCCAAAAGTGATGCACGGATTGATGAAGACATGCCAATTAGGGTTGTATGTTCCTTCTCAATAGCCATGGCGAGTGCATAAACTGCATCATATGCCCATATACCATTAGGATCTACCTCCTTCAACTCCATAAAAGGGTTCAAAGAATAATGTTCCTTTCTCCATTTCGAAACAAATTCGTGAAGCTCCCTTGATGCAGGAAAATATGATCTGAAACCCACAGCCCCCTGCATCGATTCGATTGCTTCAGCATCCATGGAATCCAGGTGGTTGGTAGTCTTGCTTGTTACAATCCACATGTATCCTTCACCCATCATGCCCAGCTTTTTTGCCCTGGAGAAAAGATTGGATGCTAAAGAAGGGGTTGTATGCATGACATACACCATGGGTTGCATAGTTTGAAGCTTAAGAAGCTCTTCCATGATTTCTTCATGGCTGGCAGAGGTTGAAATTAGGCTTGTAAATGTCACGTGTATGTTTTTCTCTTGGAATGCACTAACCATATAATTAGCCATTTCTCTCCCGTTTGCAGTGTCCTCGCAGATAACTACCAAATTCTTTGCTTTAAATGATTCTACCATGGAAGCAATGCCTTTGAACTGAGTGGTTTCATCTTGTGCAATTCGAAGAAGATTAGGATTCTGATTCAAAAAGGGAGTTGTTGAAAATGAAAGAATCGGTACGTTAGCTTTGTCTCCCAGTTCCAAAACCTCCAAGGATCTTGCTTCGGCCTTTGATTCTGGACCTATTATCGCTTTCACTTCAGTGTTTTCTAAAAGATCCAGAGCTGAATGTCCATGATCGATATATTAACATTCAAAATTAAAAGTATTCTAAAAAAGAGTATTTTTTTTAAAAAAAAAGATAAAAAGATAGTACCAACAGACAAGGCACGCAGTGGTTCTCCTTTGGTATCCCTGGTTGTAAAAGCTATTCTTGTTGTGTAGTGAGGATTGGATGTGTAAAAGTCAGAAATAGCCATGGTGATGCAACGAGAAATGACCTTCCCTTCCCATGATTCCATGTCAAGAATCACTCCCACTTGTACTTCCTTGTAAGTTGGATCTTCATGTGCTGTTGAAAGGCTTTGAAAGCTAAGCAACATCAATATCAGAAATGGAAAGAACCTGCTACCCGCCATTTGCAACACAAAGTTTAAGTTTCCTGCAGCTAACTCTTGGTTTATCAGGAAGACATATTAAGTAACACTATTACAAGTGAAGAAAGATAATGGAGTATTGTCAAAACAAGAACCTAAACAAATATAAGGAATACATAATCATGCATGAGTGCATGACAGGTCATTAATTAGTTGACATTTAATTATGCCGCCATGAAAATACTGACATTGTCTACAGGAACAAGTTCCTGGTCAGAGTTGTTTAGTCTAAACCATTGACTGGTCAGAGCTATCAGCATCAAAGCAAACCTATACAAAAAGGATGGATCAGATACGGATAGACTGGGCAACGGGTCAAATGGCTAATTCAAAGCATGGATGAAAAAAAGGATTATAGATCTTTCTAACGTTTTTTTTTTTTTTTAATTGTATATTAATTTCTAACATTTTTTTTTTAATTGTATATTAATTTCTAACATTGTATATTAAATAATGTATAGATGCAAAACTGACCAAACATTACGGTTGATAATATGGGTTTATGACTTCTTAAGAATCAAGAATACAGAGTTCAAGTAAGGTCATCACTTTCGTTCTGTCGAATATTCATATAAATCTTCTTTCATTTGATATGCATGCCGACGTGGGACAAGATCATTTGCTGGGACCAAAAAGGGAGTCGCACAATCTAAAAGCGCAAAACAATATTATATACAGATAAATTATTGAATGAAAAAAGAATATCATCGATTTTTAAGGTCTTATATGTATTGTGGCTTTCCCATGAACCCACAAATCCGTAGGTATACAAAAATGATTTTTACGAACAGGGCCTTCGATCTGCTTAAACCGGACTGGACCTATCATAACTTTTGTCGGGCTTTTTTCTAAGCTAAAATTTATTTTTATCCTTTTCTTTCTGTTAGTTGGATTGAATATTAAAAATGTCGAATAATTAAGAATTTTAATTTCAAATCTTAATGAATAACATTAATATCGTGTTGACAAGTGACATTATATTAGAACTCCTTATTAAACTTATATGTCATTTATTATGTTATTTGTTAACATATTAATTATCCATTTCAAATTTAAAATTTAAAATTTACCACTCTAATTACATAAATTTTTAAATTTCAATTTTCAATTTTTTCACTTTAATTATATTGAATTAATAACATTAGATTAAAAAATAAAATAAAATAAATACAGATTATAATATGATATAACTTCATGTATTTATTTAAATCAACGATTATAACTTTATATAACTAAAAAATATATGCTAAGTAATAATTTATTTAAAATAATTTATTAATAATTTTGATTTTTAATAGAAAAATTTAATTAATTTTATAACCGTGGTTCGCACGGACTATAGACTAGTTAGATATTAATAAGCTTTGGATTAGATTAAAAAACTTGGCACAATTTATGAAAGATTATAGAAACCTTTTGAGCCGAGTGATTGGTATCTTCATTATCATTACTCATTAGTATCTAATATTTTGCTCATAGTAGGCATTTTTCTCATTGTCGTTTTTACGCATTTGTTTGCATAATGAACATGTTATGACTTGTAAGAACATTTGGCACTGTTTTTTTTTGTCAATTGCTACATCCTTGTCTTCAACCTCTCCCTCTCATTGAATGTTGGAAAATTGAGTATGATTTCCTGCAATATCATCTTTGTCGGTTGCACCTTGAGAACTACTGTACCCAATACCCATCATGAGTGCGTTTGAGCTATGAAAAACTACCCATATAAAGGTTTTGGGAAGAATTTGGAGAGATAATCAACTTTACTATGATTCTTCATGGCTACATACAAATGAAATCAAGCCAACTTAGAGCAGTTACTACAACCACTGATCCACAATTTCTAACCCTAACTATTTACACCAAAAAATAGGAAACATGATCAATAAAATACCAATCGATAGATAATTTGAATTATTATAGTAACAAGTATAATATATTAGAACTTAATGGGTATTAAATGCGTGATAGGTTACAATCGACTATTTAATATTATCACTGAATGTCATAAATTACAATCGACTATTTAATATTATCATTGAATGTCATAAATTAGAGCTCAATGGGGGCGCTAAGCCTTTGTGCACATATAGTCGATGGTCCCCAACATACAAAAATACACAAACATTTTCTATGCAATCTTGATCCCATCATCTAAAATTGGTTGCAGATCATCACACACCGGTTCTAGTTAGTTGTCGAAATTCCGCATCATAAAGACGTCACAATCAAGGAATGATTTCTTTTATGTCATGATGATTCAATAATATGGTATGGATCTATGCTTTATAGTATTTTGCTAACAACCGACTCTTAAAAATAAATAATAAATAGAACTATCATAGAATCTGGATTAAACCCAACATTAACAAGCCATTAGGAAAAGCAAAGGAAAAAAACAGGTTTATCAAATGTCGATAAATTAATACTCCAAATACCAAAAAAACTACACCAGAAAGTAGTTTGGTGAAATATCTAACAATGATCATATGAGTGTGATCCTAGAAAGGAAGGGGGTAACAAAGTGTAGTAGTCCAACAAATAAATAGTGACATAATGAATGGCATGGTTGTATTTGTTATTGGTATCATCTTCTTTCAACCACCAGTTTTAGGGTTGAGAATCCTCATTATGAATGCAAGCGTTCCTCCAGCCAGCATTGTGTAGGTGAAATGCAGTTTCTCATGAATAAAATAAAGCAAGAATATGAGAAGGGCCACAGCCATTGAAACCCCGCTTATAAGAAAAAGACCACGACACGCTTTTAGGTTTAGGATCTTCAGTACAGGCTCAAAATCCTTTGACTGTGGATCTGATTTCAACCACTTACTCTCCAACTTTGCTAAGGTCCCATCTTCTCGTAGTCTGGAAATCTGTCTTGATAACTCAGGGACCAAAGGTGAACCTCGCGGGAATGCCTGCGAATGAATTACAACTTAAATTAAGCTAGGAACAACAACATGAAGAGTTCATCTATAAATTCAAAAAAAATGGTAGATTAAATAAATTGTAGAGTGAAGACACTCACAAAGCCAAAACCATTAGTAGTCATTTTAGACACGACCATGGAGTAGCCAGATGGATACAGTGCAAGGAATTCCTTTAGGTAAGGAATTTCATCAACAATTGCATCAACACCATTGTTCTTGCTCCCACGAGACAAAGCTTTAGCATATTCTGATGTTGTAGAATATGGCCTCAAACTGGTATCTTTAAAATTCAAGTTACTAACAATGTATCCCTCCGCAAAGGGACCATCATGGTAACCAATTGAGTCTCCCTTTGATGCTAACCGAATTTGTTCAATGGTCAATAGTGAACTCAATGATGCAGTGTAGCTTGAAGCAAGTACCAGCACTACAAACAACCACACACTTACCACAAATCTTGACAAATTACTCTTCAACTTCTGCCCTGCAATTTCCACGACCAACTTAAAAATAGTTTAGCAAGATTAAGGAAAAATAAACATCAAATACAATAGACCAGAAATTCGTCAGTCTTAACTCACGACATCATAGCTTTAAAATCTCTCACTCTTGCTCTCAAAATCCTCATTTTCTCTACACTAACTTGACCGCCATAGCTTAGGGAGGGTTGCCATGGTTTATTCTGTTTGCCGAAGATATTGTGTGGATGGAAAACACAAAGGCTTAATTGGTTGAATTCTAGATTTGACATTTGAAGGAAAAATGTTGGAAGAAAAATGCTTAAATATTAGTATAGCTAAGACAAAATATATTTTGTGGAATTTAAGCAGGGTGTATAATAAAGGAAGAGGTTGAAGTCTGCATTGGCAAAAACTACTACACTCAAAGGAGAGTTTCAAGTAGTTGTAAATTGTGATATAAGGAAGGGGATGAAAATGACAATGTTGCCCACCATATAAGGGAGGGATGGTTAAATCGAAGGGCGGTGATTAGACTATTAAGTAATAAGGTCTGACTGAAACGAGTGGAAAATTCTAGAAAGTGGGAATTCGGCCAAATATGTTGTATGGATTAGATTGGAATGTTGGCCGATAAATAAGGTGTAGAATAGGAAGATGGAATTTGTAGAAATAGGGATGCTAAGGTGGACATATGGTAAAACAATGTAGGAGAATATACAAAATTCTCTAATTAGAAATATGTAGGATGTTGTCGGTCACCGAAATGGTGAAGCCTTAATGTTGGGAATATTACACGGATTTGGATATGTCAAAATGAAGCAACCGACAACTACGATATAGAGGCTAGAGACTTCCTCGGCCGACGGCGTGAGGAGGGAGAACGATCGATGAGGAAGTGGGAAGATAGTTTGAGTTTGACATGAAGGAGTTAACACATATTACGGGCATAACATTAGATAAAGGAGTTGGAACAATGACGTTGAGACATAATTAGGATAATGGAGTTGTATGGGAATTTAGTTACTTATTTTAATTTCATGTGCACTTTGCAAGGTATAAAACTAAAGTGACCAATATTTTGCCTTGGAAATATATAATATTAATCTAAACTTGATACATCTAAGTACTATATTCGAAGTTTCAAAAGAGAATATTCACCAACTAAATAATAAAATGATTATATTATGTGAATCATTAGAAAGTGAAACTTTGTTGGGAAGGGGGTCTGATTCCCCGCACCTGCTAGAGCTAGTGACAGGAATGGCCAACCCCATCCCATCCCTTGTTGGAAATAATCGAGGGATAATCAAGTGTGTTATTTTCCTTGCTCCCACATAGCGGGGAAAAAACATAAAGCGAGCTTACAAGGTTTTTCTCTTTGTAAGTCTTCAAAGGCTTTAATGAAGACAAGAGATCTGCCAAACCCCCACATACGCATGTATCGACTGTGGATGTGAGTTCACTCAATGGCATGATTTAGGCGTACTATTCACTTTGCATGCCACATCGAGAGATAAGGAGCTTTTATTTTATTGGCAAGTTTGGTTCGAGTCAGTTGGATCGATCCAATCAACGTGTAAATAAGTCAACAGAACATTATGAAAGCCTCAAAACACTTGATAAAAACTCAAAGTTTTAATTGGATGAGACATCGAATAATGATGTCATCGAATTCGAATTCGAGTTACCACATGGTATGTTGACACCACTATGATTGCTTTTGTATTTTAGCACAATAATGTTGATTGATGTATTTATTCAAAATGTACACCCCAAATACATTATCATTATCTGTCTTTATGTTAACAATATGTTGATAATCCAGGAAGGTATTATTGACATGAAGAAATACTTATCCTCAAACTTTAAGATGAAAGATCTAGGAGAAGTAGATACTATTCTTGGTATCAAGGTGAAAATGATATGTTAGGGGTAAGCATTTGCACCTGTGGTGTGGACCAGACCGTACCTGTTTTGGACCCTCGGGTTGGTTCTCGGTTCTAGGATTTGAGCAAAATCGGTCCTATTTTTTTACCGATCCGGTCCGGTCGGTTCCCGGTAAAAACCGGTCCAAGACTAGCTTATTTTAAAAAAAATGGTATTCCGTGAAAATTATTTAAACAAACATATCTCATTTGTTCTAAGTCAGATTGATATGAGGTTTTTTCTAACGTATAATTCAGAGCTTGTAGATGATTTTATACTATAATTTTGTTGTTTTTGGTGTTTTGTTCAATGAGTTACAATCCTTCAAGGATGAGATATCAAAGTTGCATGTAACACCCATCTTGGCAGGTTAATCTCTTTGCTAGTTATTTCAGGTATTATCTTTGGTCTAAACATGAGTATGTTGGGCGTACACTTGGTATGCACGGCATACTCCTTTGCATACGCGAATCAGGGGTGACCCGGGTACACCCATGTATACGCAGGACGTACTCAAGCTAGAGGCAAACCCTAAGTTTTAGTGTTTGCACCCTATTTAAGCTCATTAAGTCCTTCAATTTCATCACCTTATCGGTCTCCTTTGCCTCTTGAGTAATATCTCGAAACCCAAATTCATTTTCCCTAAAGTTTGAGCTTGTGTGTGTGTTTTGGGTGTGTGAGATACTTAGAGAAGAAGAATAAGATTTGTGAAGAAGCATTGGATCAAAAAGAGCTTGTAGATCGAGAGGTTTCTCATCATTTCTAGCTTATTACAAATAAAAAGCTTCTACCTTGATGACTCCATGTGTTAGTTTTTAGTTTAGGACTTATTTCATCATAAAATGGTCCTTAAGGTATTTCTTGAGAGTATTAGCTACTCTAAAAGGTTATAATGTTAGATCCTAGTGTTTCTAATATCCCTAGAGCATAAAAACGAAGTCTTGATGGCTTAAGTTCAATCATGCAAGGATTAAAGGTGGTTTCATGAAGATAATGTGGTTAAAACCAAGATTTGCCCCATTAAGGCATGCAAAAGCATAAAGTTGGCAACTTTATGGCTTAATACACTTTAATAAGCCTAGATCTGAAATTGGACGTTGGGTCTTAACTGATTAAGACCTTAGAATTAGGTTTTGACCAGTTGCAGCGTACGTTGGGTGTACCTTAGGGTACGCTGCACATACGCATTTGAGGCCCCGACTAGGCGAAGGTCGTGAGTACGTCGGGCGTACCGATTGGTATGCTGAGCGCACTCTCCAGAGTGGACTTTGGGTTTTATTTCGGGCCATTTTTAGGACTTAGGAATTTTGGGCCCTTGTTGGGCCCTAAGTTTTTTTGTGGTGGGCCTTTAGGCTTGGGCCCATTTCGGACATAGATTATCTTTTGGGCTTCGTGGCTATTAACATTTGGGCCTTGATGGGTTAGGCCCAATAAGGCAATGAATAAGCAACTTTTTCCCTTAAGGTCAGGATTTAGGGTTTGGACTCACAGGTTGGATTATTGACCTAATTTATAATTAGTGTTTCTTTACTTGTGATTAAGTGGGGAATTCTGGTTCAGTAGCCCAATCATGTGTTTGATTGTCAGCACACTGAGGTGAGTTTGCTCGCGATACTGTAGGATACTAGGATATTTTATATGTTTGTAGTCTTTATGACTCTTGTTGTATGTGTTAAATGCATGTGTGCTTGTTTTCTATATGTATGTGGGGTGAAATAGACTCGGTACTAGCTTATGTTGACATATGATGTAACATCCCAAAAGAAATGACCCAAATTTTTTTTTTATAATTACTAAAAACACAATAATAAAATCATAAGGTAAAATCGTACGTCAATATCTCACATCAATAATAAAGTGTTATAAGTAAACTGAATCAAGAATGTATTAGTCACATCTATGAAAAACAAAACAACTCTCAGGACAAATGATGTTGTGGTGTGTGTGTACGATGCCATCAACTCGAGCTCTTCCCTTTGCTTAGTGAGCTCCCCCAAACTACCACATACCATATAATACATATAATCACATACTGGGCCTTGCCCACTGCATCGGACCGAAGTCCGGAAACTGCATCGGACCAAAGTTCGAAACTAACCAGGGCCTTACCCTCTGCATCGGATCGGGATCCGGAACTACTGAGGCCTTGCCTCCTGCATCGGACCAAAGTCCGGAACTACTGCATCGGACCGAAGTCCGGAACTAACTGCATCGGACAGAAGTCCGGAACATACTGAACATACCATCACATAAGCATATCAACTAACATGAGTACATGCATAGCATACTACATCGGGATGTGACCCGGAACACATAACACCAAATACTGTTCGAGCCACGAAGGCATCAAACATACTAAAATCTGCATCGAACCGAAGTCCGGATACTACTGCTAGCTAAACGGGCCGGTATTGTGGCCTTAGACCCGTTCCTACTGAAGGGAAACTCACCTCGTGATCTGGCTGCTGAGTGTGTGGCTCCGGGAACTATCTGCTACTGCTCCAGTATCTCCCCGGCTACAAATCCACAATTACACTCAATCAAATTATTAATAACTGTATTGGGGTAAATGACTCCTTTACCCCTGGCTAAAGTCAACTCTCCTGGTCAAAGTCAACTTTACAGTTGACCTGACTCGCCGAGTTGGGCCGCCAACTCGCCGAGTCCCTACTCTCATTACTCACCCTACTCGGGACATAGACTCGTCGAGTATGGCATCAACTCGACGAGTTCCCTTTCGAATCTAAAACCTCAGGCAATCTGCATCAGACTCGCCGAGCCGTATGAACAACTCGACGAGTTGTTCTTCGAGCTAAGAAGATTGCCTTGGACTCGCCGAGTAGTATGAAAAACTCGCCGAGTCCCTCCATTACCGAGTCTAACCACAACTCACTGAGTCCACTCCATCACTCACTGGTCTCACTCGGCAACACTCAAAAAGGGAAAAATCCGGGCTCGCGGCTCGACTCGCCGAGTTGTTCTTCCGACTCGCTGAGTCGCTTGCATGCAGCAACTCGAAACTTGATTCTGCTTGAATCCAGTGCATAAAACTTATAGATCTGGACTCCCTTAACTCGATTAGCACGTAAAGATTCTATCTTTACGTGCCCATATGCATTCATGAAGATAAAATAGCTCAAAAAGCATAATAAAGGCTAGATCTAGGGTTTCCATGCAAAGTATCTTCATGAAGGCAATAGATCTGGGCTCTGAAACTTCTCAATGAATAGATCTAAGGATATCTCGACTTATTAGGGCATTCATACAATCATAAGGCTTGGGAAAAGCATCAACTAGATCTAGAAGAGTTCTAATGGAGGTTTAAAGCATAAAACAAGAGGGAAATCCGAAGAATACCTCAAATAACTCTGATTTGCCCTTGGATCTTTGCACTACTCCTCTTCTCCTTGCTCCTTTCTTCTTCTCCTTCTTCAAGCCTTCACAAATCAACACAAGAACACTTAGATCACTCAAGGATGGATTAGGGTTTTCTCACAGCGTTCTGAGGGTGAAGGAGGCGAGAATGGGGGCTATAAGGTGGATTAAATAGTAAGCAACCCGAAGATTTAGGGTTTCAACCTGGCAGGCCGACTCGTCGAGTCTCGAATATGGACTCGCCGAGTCGCCGATCTATACGCTGATCAACAACGCGACCCTACTCGACGAGTCAGGACATAGACTCGCCGAGTTCCTCCATGAACTTCAAAAATAAATACTAAAAACCACATACTAGGGACGGGTCGTTACATATGAGTTGAAATAGACTCGAGGTGAAATAGACCCGAGGGTGAAATAAACCCAATACTGTTTGGGCCGACGCATGAGTTCAAATAGATTCGGGGTGAAATAGACCCGACACAACCTTGAGCTGGTAGATTATTATGGTATGCGGTATTTTAGGGAACTCACTAACTTCCTGCTTACAACTTTTAGTTTATGTTTAGGTACTTCCGGATCAAGGGGAAGGGCTCGGGATGATCGCATCGCACACACCATGTTGTTCCACGTTTTGTTGACTTGATGTATTTGGATGATTTCTGAAATACTCTGATTTTCTTTTATGGTTTTATGAAACGTTTTGGATGATGATTTTACTATTATAAAAATGAAATTTTTGGTCTTAGATTTTGGGACATTACAAGTTGGTATCAGAGCCTTGGTTTGAGGGATGCAGACATACTCTCGAGTGTGTCTGAACTCAAACTGAGGATTTGATAGATTTTTCAAAAAGGAAATGTATTCGTTTACGAGTTGTACCGTATTAAAGCCAAAAAAGTATTCATTTTAATGTATTGTAACGTATCAAATCCAACAACATATTTGTTTTAACGAGTTGTATCAAACCCAAAAACACGTTTAACAAGTTGTACAGTATTCATGTAAAGTTGTACCAGTCCAAACGGGTCCGAGAACCGAAAAACCAGACCTGGACCTGGACCCGATAAGTCTCATCCTGTCCGCTGCATCTACTGCACCATCCACGGGTACTCTCCGAAACCAGTTCGATCCAAGAGCAAGAAATAAATATTTATAGCTCACGTAATGATGAAAGAAAAATAGATCATACCTATGATTCTAACTCCACAAGTGGTTGAATTTATATTGTGGCTGGTGATGCTATTTCTTAAGAGAGCAAGAAATAGATATGTATAGCTCATGTAACGATGAAAGATAACCTTATTTCCTTAGCAACGACATGCAAAGAGACAGTAGATTAGAGATATACTCTTGGATACCTGACTGTGGGATATTCCACTGCCATCTATACATATATATTAAGACGGTGATGGCATACTATCTAAAGTATAGAATACGTTGTATAATGAGAAGTCAAGAAGCGTTGGTCTACGACACAATTTTGTGAAACAACTCTATGTCAAGACAAGTAAGAACATGGTAGATCCACTTACCAAACCTCTTATAAGAGATTTTGTTACAACTACCATGAGAGTCATGGGTCTGAAGCCACAATAGAATTATGTGATGGAAAACTAACTTGACAGTAGTGCTCATAATTCTCAAGTTTAAAGGGTAACAATTAAGTCACTAACAATACAAGGTACCCTCAATAATGACAAATCCATGTGAGGTAGGATAGTACATCATTGTCGAGAATGAGGTTTAGTTAGAACTATTAAAGAAGTATTAGAGACATCTAAGCAATGAAGATTATGTAAAAAAAAATTCCTATATGATCTAGATGTGGTGTCGCCTTAAATGAAGATTAGTGTTTATCTTCTAAATGGTCATGGAAAGGGTTTATAGTGTATGGCCATATTAGCGCTCAATGAGAATGCAAAGTCGGCACGTGATATGTAGGGGTAAATTGGAGATGTCACAAGGTTCTTGATTTAAATCATTAAGGATATCATTGAATTGGTCTCTTATTATTTATCACATTATGTTTGGGTTTAATCTTTATGACATCTAGGTGATGTCATTTATTTGAGTGAAAGGAAACCTTTGAACTTGGTGGGGGATTGTTGGAAACAATTGAGGAATAATCAAGTTGGCTATTTTCATTTTCCCGTATTGGTGGAGGAAGAACCATGAAGTGTGTTTATAAGACTTTTCTCTTGTTAAGCCTTTAAAGGATTTAGTGAAGACAAAAGATGGGCCAAGCCCACACAAGCATGCCTAACCGGGCCGTGGACATGAGTTCGTGAAATGGTTCGATTTAGACGCACTTTGCACTTTGACAAGTTAGGGTTGAGTCGGTTGGAACGACCCGCAGTCAACGTTTTGACCATCGTTGACTTCTTGATAAGCAGGCGAAACATTCCATAAGTATCCAGAAACACCGGATAACGACGGATTCGAATTCGAATCGCTGCCACACGAAAGCATTTAAGAGACCGGGTGTAGTCATCATATCCAATTTTTTTTTTTTTGGAGGGGGGGGGGGGGGGGGGGGGGATTTGATTTTTTCGTATTCAATATAAATAGGACTTCTCAGGTGGCATTTACTCCACACCAAAAATCACACAGCCTCCTCTGTTCTCTTCTATGGTCTGTTATTTGTTCTCTGTTCTCTCCCTTTGCAGTTTGCAACTTTCTTCCTGTTTCCGAGTAACTTTGCGTTTCTCGCTTCTTCCATAGTTCTTGGAATGAAGGATATTTTGCATCAAATCCTGGATTTTATGCCGCTTACAGCCTTAGATCGTTGTAAAAGCCTTTAAGGTTGTGTTTAGTTTTACTGTTTCGTCTTTTAATTCGTCTGACAACGGACGGTCTTCCTTCTACCTTTCTTATAATCAAATTTGAACGCAAACGATCAATTTGGCTTCTAGACGAAACTTGGTAATTAATAATAAATAATTTGAGTTATTATTCGCACCTAATCAACATATGATTCTCAATATTATTTGACTATTTGACTGCTTGTCTATCTACTCTATATCCAACATCACATCACTGACATGTTAATTTCCATAACTATATAGGATGATATTATGGGACTCATTAGAAAGTGGAACTTGGCTGTGTAAAAATTAAAGTAAAATGAGACGTGGGAGCTTACTATGAGCATAAACAAGGGTTGAAAAGGCAAACCATAAGGTTGTTCCAATCTGTTCTGATGGCGAGCCTTGAAACTCTTCATTCGTCCGATGTTCAAGGATCCAAATGACAAAACCGAGTAATATAAAGAAACAAGCAGACACAAGCCACAGATCTGAACTCAGCGGTTTCATAAAGATCCACATGCTTACATCATCATTTCGAGACAGCAGTCCAATGCCAAGATCCGTGAATGGTAATGTAAAGTCAACGTATCGAGACCTGTTAGCTGTGATTGTTATATCTCCAACTGCAGCATCAAATTCCTGATGCAAACAAACATAATGCAATAAAACAGATTAATTATCATGCTTTTCCTGAGCATCAAATCAAACAAAGAATATATATATATATATATATATATATATATATATATATATATATATATATATATATATATATATATATATATATATATATATATATATATATATATATATATATATATATATATATATATATATATATAGATATAGATATATACCAGGTTTAAAAAGATGCATACCCCAGTATAGACTTGATGTATAAGATTGTTGTAGTTTTGATATGCATCCTTAAATGGAATAAATTGAAGGGATACGTTGAGACCTAATGCACTGAAGGCAGTTTGGAACACGTCTGCACAAAACCCTGAAATGACTACTGAATTAGTTTCAGCATCATGCTTCACTTGAAAAACTCGATTTGATTCAAATTCCGGTGGAACGCCAATTCTGAGGTTTTTCTTATTCACTAATTGTAGTGGCATCCTCCTCCTATTATGCATTGGATTGGCTGTGACACTGACACCTCCTGGGATCTCCTTGTAGAGTGGATCCTCTTGTGCTTTTGTATCATGTACCTCAAAGCAAACCAACATCAACATTAAAAATGATAGGTGTCTTCTCTCCTTGCTATTTATCTTCATTATTGAATGGTAAAAAATGCTCATGTTGATGCAATAACAAAGATTATGTTACAGTCTGTTCTGTGTTCTCTATATTTCATTCGCCTTTGATGTCTCTCCTTTTATTGATTAGTCTCACGAGAAGACTTATGCCAATCAGTTGACCAAATATATACATATATATACTCCCGTATACATCATTCAAGTCTTGAAACAAAAGATTTCGCTGTCTGAATATTATATATCCTAAATTTAAAATAACAAACAGCAAACGTGCAATATTTTAGTGGATAAAGAAGGCTAATCAGTA
Source organism: Lactuca saligna (assembly GCF_052625555.1). Classification (NCBI taxonomy): domain Eukaryota; kingdom Viridiplantae; phylum Streptophyta; class Magnoliopsida; order Asterales; family Asteraceae; genus Lactuca; species Lactuca saligna. The sequence continues at coordinate 10,827,175 of NC_136425.1, read as the reverse complement.
GCTTGTCAAGAAGAATTCAAATGTCTCAACTACCTGGAAATTTCTTTGTTCCATTTAATTGTATCCTATCAACGTCAACATATGGTCAAGACAAAGAGATCATCAAGAATGTAATCAAATATATAAAAATAAATCAAAATGTCAACCACACATGGACCCCTTTTCAATTGCATCTTCAAATTAGTTAACATCAGCATAAGGTTTTTAAATACGCTTAGAATTTCTAGCAGTGTTCTTTCCGAAGACTGAGAAGCAATCTTTTGACAAGAAACCACTCATTTTCTCTGGTCTAGTACTATACTTTACATGTTCAGTGGAGCAACTTCATTTGAAGTCCATATTTTATATTTTATGAATTGCAGAACACATGAAGTGATAGGTGATAATTGATAAAGGTGAAAACCATGGCTTGTTTATACACTCTAAAATACGAAACATATTAAAACAATATTTGTTTTTCTAAGACAACTTTAACGGCAAAACTGAAAGATCTATATACCCAAGAGTCATTATAGAATGATATTGCTAGATAATAAATGAACCTAAAGGGTCACACTAACAACAACTTGAAGCAAATATATTATTTATAAGAATTTGATTCTTGATAAATAAATATATATCTTGTAATTAATTGGAAATTATTCATTTTGTTGAAATATTGATTTACAACGCTATGTATCAAAATATATCATAATATATCCTAAGGTATGATTTATTATGTCATGTACAACTTTTTAGACCAAAAGGGTTTTTTGTCTTATATGGATTTATATGTTTTATAAGTTATAAAATTAGAAAAGTTTTTATAGAAAAACTAGCTTCTTCCTTTTATAAAATATTCAAAGAGACCATCAAGGGAAAAGAAGATATGATTGCATTTATTTAATCATAAATCCATGTTCTTACACTTGTATCCTTTTGTTGCTAGATGCATGGTGTATTAAAGCATCAAGACTCAATGGGTAAGGACTTAGATTAAGATTATTAAAAGGCTTGCGTGTATCTCTTCTTTTACTAGCCCAAACCCATGAAATTTTGGCCTTACCATATCCATGTTCTTTCTATTTTATGCCTCTTAAAAGTGTTAAGATTAAAGTAGGAAGAAGCTGATACTTTACTTAAACTTTCCTTTAGAACAAAAGCTTTGTTTTGTTCTTAAAAGCTTAAGAGATTCTTTGATTACAAGATGAAGACTAACATCTTATCAAGTTGGCTAAATGTTGGTGGATACTTCTAAAGAGCTTCTTTCTTGGAGCTTAAAGTCATCTTCATCAACTTCTTGATTGTCAAAAGGAACCAAAGTCTTCGAAGGTTGTAACACTTTCTTTCTATGGTTGTTTTATATTTCTAAGTCTTGCAAAATGATCTTTTGGTAGGAATAAAAGTTGTTTTATTTTGTTCAAAATTAAAGTCTTTCGTTTCCATCTTTATGTTTTTGAAACAATTTTTGAATAAAAAAAACCCAACAAAAATATGCATGTAAACTTTTATCACAAAAAATAACAATTATAAAGTTGTCATAGAAAATATGTATGAACTCATTTTTAACAAAAAAACAAATTATCCATATTTTCCAAAACCTAAGATTATCCAAATAATCTAACCAAACTTGCAACATGGCTCCGATACCAATTGTTATGTTTATATTCAAAAATAGGTTCAAAAGCTATTATTTTGGCAAAAGAATAATTTTAAAATGAATATCATAAACTAATTATTTCCCATTAAGGATCAGCTAGCAACCAAAGGAAAGATAAAAACAACCATAGAAGGAAAAAGAACTACAAGATTTGAAGACCTAGAATCCTTTTGGGAATTCGGAAGTCGATAAATATGGCAAAAGACTCAAGGTAAAGCTTCTCTAGAAGTATCCATCAAGCAAATGATGGCTACCAAATATGCTAGTCTTTTCTTGTATTAAGCATTTCTTAAACCTCTAAAAACCAATAACAAATTAGTCTTAAAGGAAAAGAAAATAAAACACTCAAATCTACACAACACTTTGCTATAAATAAGAGAAGGAAAGAGATATTGAAGCTCACAGTTTTGAGAGTAAAAGAGATGAAAAAAAACTATCTTTTTCAAGTCAATGATCTCTTTTATACTTACAAGCATGAAGTAAAGACCATACCTTAATTAAATGCACAAGTATGGATATATAAGAAAGCATGGGGTGAAAGACTATGTCAAACAGGCAACCTTCCCATCCCTTAAGGGATCCACGGGATTATGAGAGAGGTTGAGAGAGTTGGCATGTCTTTTAATCAATCTTATAACTAATATATCCTAGTGACACTCAAATGAACTACAAAGTGTCCAAAATAAATATACACAACTTATATATTCATATCATATGAATATATCAAGTTATGCTCTCATTTATTATTATTTCCACGAAACAATAATTTCTCATTTTGTTGTTATTCTCTCTGCAAAATATTATTTTCATAAAATAATAATTTTTCAATTAGATACAAGATTTGATAATATTTATTAATAATCAAATTACTTAATAAATAATCAATAAGTTTCTACTTGCTATAAGATGTGACCTTATATTTTCATGTGTTATTAGCAATTATCATTCTTTAATGATTATTGAGTATATAGATATTTCCATACTTTAGTTCATCCACATTTAAATGAAAGAGAAGGTTTTTAGCCTCTCATGTTTTACAGAAAAACATAAAGAACAAATAAAAAGTATAGTAAACATTGCAAACCTAATACGTTCTTCAAGAATTCTTCAAGATATCACCTCTGCAACTCCTTTTGCCTTTAGGACGAAATAATGGGTTATTTCCGTACATACGAAGATTTCTTTTATGTACACTTTTCTGACATATGAAAATCTCGTATTTATAGGAAAAATAACTTAGCAACACATAATATTTTAATGTAATAATTACAATAATCCTCTCTAATAAATGAAGTTTTTTTTTTTTTGCCATTTGTCACATTCTTATTCAATTTGTTAAATGTCATTTTGTGGTTATTTTAAATTAATTTTTTTCCACATATCATTTTTTGAGTTTTTTTTTTATTTAATTCCACATAATATTTTAATGTCATAATTGCAATAATCCTCCCTAATAAACCCACTAGTAGAGTGTGCTTGACAGATGTAGTTCATTATGATTAGTGATTGAGATATTTATGTAGAACTAGATCTATTTTTGTAGTCATTACTATGATCGAATACATCTTTTAGCATCCAAATCACCATGTTCATTGTGTTCTTACAATTCTTCATGTCAAATCAAATGCTCATAATTCACTACATTTTGTATCATAGTGGGTCTTCGAAGATTGAAGTAAATTTTGAAGAAATGATTCTCGATTTGGCAAAAATCAACATAATACGAACAATTTTTGGTGAGTCTCTCGATGATCTCTCGAAATTGTGCTCTTATGATCAATTACTTGTTCATTTTAACTCTGATTGGATCCATTTCATTTTCTAACCCATTGTTGGTCCAATCATTTTTGTTAGTTCAATCAAAAGATTAGCCTAAACTGTTTTTTATCCAACCTAATCAACTTTGATCCATTACTGTTCATTGTTCTTCTAATCTTGAGCCCAAATTATATGATCTTTTACTGTTCATAGATCTGTTTGCTGGAATCCAAGTTTCATTCCATTTGATTAATCGGATACTTTGATTCGTTTTTGTATCTCAATTCATTCTTGTATCTCGATTTGTTCTTGTATTTCGATTCACTTCATCTAATTGAATTTATGTTCAAGTCTTATCTCGATTGATGCTCTATTTAGAAAGGTAAGAAAGAATTAAAACCACATCATCTATTTACAGCCATGTCATTTATATTACAGTTTGCTTAGGGCTAACCGGTTACAAAGAATGATAACAAGAAAAGTAAGAAAGATTAATGGTTAAAGTTAGGGCTGACAAATATGTACCACGGAAAACAAACCAACATGTTACTGGCCGAACCAAGAATATCGGTAACCAATATGTTTGTTAACCAACATGTTTGGTTGGTAGTACTATACCAATTGTGAAATCATGGTACGGTAGTGGTACAAAGTTTTCAATACCACGGTAATATCATACCAACCAATTTAGTGTGTGTGTGTGTATGTGTGTGTGTGTGTGTATATATATATATATATATTATATATATATATATATATATATATATATATATATATATATATATATATATAATTTTAGTATGTTTGGGGTTTATGATTTTCGATCTTTGATATTAGCATTTACTGAATTAGTAAAGATTAAAGTTTTAAACTTAAGTTAGCGTGTCCAATATTCCTCCACCGCTTTAACTTATAAACACATGATATAAATTAATAAAGTCATTTTGGATTGATTTTTCAAAACCTTTACAAAACTTTTATTCACAAAACTCTCCATTGAAGTTTCACCATGCTCAAGAACATGAACATCGTCATTCACAAAACCCCCATACATGTTGGTATATACAATTACCAATATGTACCGAACTTATTGGTAGCTAAACAAGTTGGTACCAACTATACTTGGTACAATAGTGGTATACATTTTTTTCTACCAAGTATAATTGGTACGGTACACGGTTAAGTGAAAAAAATGAATTGGTACCTATCAATTCCACCCCTAGTTAAAGTGTATTAAAAAATAATATAAAGGTTTTTTAAGGACCGGTATGTAATAGGTAGTTTATTTATTTATTTATTTATTTATTTTGAGGTTTTCTCATCTAAAAATGAGTAAAAAGTAACAAATTAGAACACTATTTATTAATGTTTAAGTACTTTTTTAGACTAGGTTGTTTATATTATTAAGTGTTAGCATGATGACTTGAATTTATCATAAGTTACTTCAACAAGTGAGTTTTTTTTTTTTTTGAGTTGCGCACAAATTGTCATCTTTTGATGCATTGTGTTGAAGGGTATAAAAATCATTATAATCAAGTAATGACTTTTGAATATAAATTACTTTTGCTTACTATTTTTATTTCCAAATGTTAATTTAAAAAATCTACTCTAATAAATGAAGGTTTTTTGTCACATGTCCTTTTCTCCTTCATTTGGACATATGGCATTTTCTAAAAATTTTAAATTTTCTATTTTCCACTTATCATTTTATTGTATTTTCATTTTATTAAATTAAAATTCCACATTTAATATATAAGGTAATATATATGTAAGGTATTTATTAGAAAATAGTTTATATATGTAATGTATCAAATACATTAAAGTCTCATTAATTTTAATAATTCAAAAAATTTCTCATTTTTCTTATAAATTCAAACTTTTCATTTAAAATTTTATATTTAATTTTTTTTAAATAAACTCATGTAATACATGGGTCTCACACCTAGTGTTTAAGAGTTACGCCTTTATATTTAACTTTTGTTTTAATCAACATGTGTACCCTTCATATTTAACTTTTGTTTTAATTAACCCGTGTAATATACGGTCTTACACCTTTTTATCGAATGAAAAAAGAAAATTATCCATTTTATTTAGGTCTTATATGTATTTTGCCATGAATTTTTTCACAAAGAGATGATTTTGCTCAAATCATAAGTAAAATACAACCGGTAGATAACAAGTAGATGTTCGTAGCAGCATTATTGCCTTTGTTACCTTGTTACAAAAACTATGATTGTAGATGTGCATAGATGAATCGGGCATTCGAATCCATTCGGCTTACTAATTCAATTTTTTAGACGAAGGAACATGCTTATATTTGGCTTTTTTTGGAGAAGTTTTATACTTTTATTTCTATCTTTGTATTTTGTTTTTCTATTACTTGGATTGAATACTAAAAATGTTGAATAATTTTAAATTAGATATTAATAAGCTTTGGACTACATTTAAAAACTTGAAAATTTTACAAAAGATTATGGAAACCTTTCAACCAGGTGATCTGTATCTTCATTATCATTACTCATTGGTATCTTACACATTGTAGGCATTTTTTTCATTGTTTTTTTTTACGTATTTGTTTGCATAATGAACATGTTATGACTTGTAAGAACATTTGACATATTTTTTTTGTCATATGCATCTCACATTGCTTTGAGTATGACTTTCCTGCACATTGAGAAAAAGACCATGACACTCTTTTAGGTTTAGGATCTTCAATACAGGCTCAGAATCCTTTGAGTGTGAATCTGATTTAAACCACTTATTGTCCAACATTTTTAAAGTCCCATCTTCTTGTAGTCTGGATATCTCTCTTGATAACTCAGGGACCAAATTAAGGCGATCCTCGTGGGAATGCCTGCGAATGATCGATTACATTAAACTAGGAACAACAGGTAGAGTAGCAGTTCATCTACAAATTATAAATTCAAATAACAAGACTAAATAAATGGTAGAGTGAGTGTAGTGAAGACACTCACAAAGCCAAAACCATTAGAGATCATTTCATACATGACCATGGAGTAGCCAGATGGATACCGCACAAGGAATTCATTTAGGTATGGAATTTCATCCAGAATTGCATCAACACCACCATGTGACAAAGCATTAGCATGATCCTCTCAAGTAGAATGTGGCAGAAAAGAGCCATTTTTGTTTCCAATTAAGTCTCCTTTTGATGCTAACCGAATTTGTTCAATGGTTAATAGTGAACTCAATGCTGCAGTGTAGCTTGAAGCAAGCAGCAGCACTACAAACAACCACACAGTCACTACAAATCTTGACAAATTACTCTTCAACTTCTGCCCTGCAATTTTCAATTTTCAACCACCAACTCAAATATAGTTTTTTAGTAAGATTAAAGAAAAATAAACATCGAGTACAATAGACCAAAAATTGTAAGTCTAAACTCACAACATCATTTCTTGAACAAAATATTGATCTTTTTTACGAGTTATATATATATATATATATATATATATATATATATATATATATATATTGGTAAAACGTCAACTCCCTCCCTAATCACATAAGGCAAAACCTTCCTTTTTCATCACCCATGATTATATATATCACTATGATTTTAGGTTTAAAAATTATCATTCTCAATCAATCTTACCATCACTGTTAAATTCCATCAAATATTACAGTTAAAGGAAATAAAACCATGCATTTTGATCACTATCGTATTTTAGTTTGAAGTTTTGGTTATCGTATTCATTCATAAATATTTGTTTCATAATATTTTAAAGAATGTATTACAGTTGTAGATATTGTATCAATTAGCCACATTTTATATTGTAATATTAGCCAAAATCTAGGAGATCAACCATAAGAGCAATCACAGACAGGAATCCTCCTTACTAAATTAGAGTCTTTGTACAACTATATATACATACATGTTATTCACTATTCATTAATGAAATCAACTTAAGTATTAAGTCTCTCACTATTACATGGTATAAAGAGAGGTTTAGGGTTGGAGACACTAGCACATCTAGCCCCTTTAAGTGGGGTGCATGGGCCCCACAATTTTTACTACTAAATAGCCCTCCAAAAATCCAAGTTTTACTAAAAATCCCCTCTTTGGCCCCCACTTTTATATTAAATACCCTCATTGACATTTTTTTTACTTCAAAAACCCAAAAATACATTATATTTTCATAATTTTATAATTTTTTGGACCCGGGTTAGATTTGGTTCTGGATCCGCCACTGGTTGGAGATGTTTTGGTGTTTGTCACTATTGCATCATTTTTTTGGAGTTCTCATTACAGAACCATGTTAGTGCGTTGTCTTTCCGGCATCAGATTTCTTTTGCTAACATCGCTTGGAGTTTCGGATAGAACATCAATATTTTCCTATGAAGAGATATGAGGTATCGCACACGATATATAGATGTACAAGAGGCGATGGGCCGGAAAGGGTCGAGAGCCCATACAAATACATATCCACTAATACACTAATATGCCCCCGCCGTTTGAGGGGGAGACTGTAGCACACTTAAACACTTAAACCAGAACAAAGCTCCGAAAAGGGCGGAAATAGTAACCCTTTCATAAAGATGTCGGCAAATGGATAGCATGAAGGAACATTGAGGACACGAACATGACCAATTACAACTTTTCCTAGAACAAAGTGTATATCAAGCTCAATATGTTTGGTTTGTTGGTGTTGGATAGGGTTGGCAAACATGTAGATTGCACTGATGTTATCGCAATACACAACAGTGGTTGAGCGTAGTGACATGTGTAGCTCTCGAAGTAGATTGTGTAGCCAAGCAACCTCGGCAACTGCAATGGCTACACCATGATACTCTATTTTCAGAGGTGGATCACGCTGTTGTGTGCTCCCGTTCGGCATGTGTTGCATTTGGATCACTAAAGAATCTCAAAGACATATTTCTTTTCAAGGCATGAGTATGAGTTTTAAGGATGGGAGACAAGCTCGATGTGTAGATTCAACATTTGGACTGGTTTTACAATGTCATAGGATGGGTGGGGAGGGTTGATGTGTGTCAATTTAGCATCTCGACATGTCACCTTTACATGTATGAAACCTATATATAAGGTAAGATCATTTTAACTTTAAAATCTCTCTCACTCTTGTTCTCTTGCTCTCAAATTCCTCATTTGCTCTACACTAACTTCACCATCGCTTTGGGAGGGTTGCCATGGTGTATGGTCTTTGTCAAAGACATATTATGGGTGGCAAAGACAAAGGCTTAATTAGTTGAATGCTAGGTTGGAAATGTGAAGGAAATTGTTGGAAGAAAATGGTTACATATTAGTATAACTAAGACATAATATCTTTGGTGAAATTTAAGCAGAGAGCATAATGAGGAAGTAGTTGAAGTCTGGTTCGGGAGACGACACTACACCTAAAGGAAAGCCTCAAGTAGTTGTAAGTTGTGATATACAAGGAAGCGGATATAAATGACAATGTTTCCCACCATATAAGGGAGGGGTGGTTAAATCGAAGGGCGACAACTAGAGTATTGAATAATAAGGTCCCATTGAAATTGAATGGAAAGTTCTAGAAGGTAGCAATTCAGCCAAGTATGTTTTATGGATTTAGATTGTAATGTTGGCCGATATAGAAGGTACGTAAAAGGAAGATTGAAGTTGAAAAAATTGGGGGTGGGCATGTATAAGCTAGATGTCATCTAATTAGAAATATGTAGGAAGTTGCGCACATCACCAAAATCTCAAGGTAATGAATGTTATATGTCAAAAAGAAGTAACATGTTAGCCTATATGTTGTTGGCCCTTTAGGCTTTAGCCCATTAGGGTTTGGTCTTAGTTAGTATTTATTCTCCCCTTGTTTCTTTGTAGCCTTAACGCTTTTCATTGAGAACCTTCTAATTTTTCTCTTTCAACAATCAGATGACAATATTATCATGGTATTAGAGAGTAGGTTTGATACGTTGTAAGAAGGTTTTGTAGCGGTCATCTGTGGGACGGATCAAAAATTTCTAGGGATACTATAGAAGTTTCATTTCCAACATGTTTGATGCTCCTTCGTCGTTGATGTTCTTTTGCTTGTTGGTATTCGTTTGATGTTGTTGTTAGTTTGTTTTTGTTCGATCTTTTATTGTTCGATTGGTTGTTTCTGCTGGTTTGTTGTTCTTCTCATTCTCTGATTGCGTATCTATTGCTGTGATTATGATCCAGAGTAATAATGATTCAGCTTTGTTTGTTAGATGCTCGAGTGCAGGACGGATTATCGTCCTTATATGTGGATGACATGATTATTATTGGTGATGACCATGGTGGTATTGAGTCTTTGAAGCATGATCTAGCTTATCGATTTGCTATGAAGGATTTCGGCTTGTTGCGTTATTTCTTGGGTATTGAGGTAGCTTAGTCTAAGAAAGTGTATTTTTTTCAGACTAAATATATATCTAACTTGTTTACACGAGTGGGCCTCTCTGACAATCAGATTGTTGATACTCCTTTTGAAACCAATGCACGGTACTCTCCTACTGATGGTGTTCCTTTATCTGATCTGAATCTTTATCACACTGCTGTGGCAAGTTTGGTTTATCTCACAGTTACTTGTCCGGATATTGCTCATGTTATTCATGTTATCAATCAGTTTGTCACTGCTCCTACCTCTGTTCATTGGGGAGATGTATTGTGTATTCTGAGATATCTTCTTGGCACTCAGTTTCAAACCCTCTTATTTCCTTCGACGTCTTCTCTTGAGCTACGTGCCTATAGTGATGCTGATTGAGATGGCGATCGTCATGATCGTAAATCCACCATCGGATTTTGTGTATTTTTTTGGAGTCTCTCATTTCATGGAAGAGCAAGAAACAAGATGTTGTCTCTAAATCTTCCATGCAGGTTGAGTATCGTGATATGGTTTTGACTACATGTGAGATTATCTGGTTACAGTGGCTTCTTGCCGATATGAGGGTTCACATTTCTTCACCTACTCCCTTGCATTGTGATAACAAAAGTGCGATACGAATTGTGAAGAATTATGTTTTCCATGAACGGGCGAAGCACATTGAGATTGATTATCACTTCATCCGTCATCACTTATAGTTCTGAACCAAATCGCTTATGTTTGTTTCATCAACCTTGCAGCTTGCTGATATTTTTACAAAGGCTCTATCGGCATCTCGGTTTCATTTCTTGTGTGACAAACTCTCAATGTTTATTATTATGGTATTGTGAGTTTGAGGGGAGATGTTAGCCTATATATTATTAGTCTATGTTTATGGGCCCTTTAGACTTTAACTCATTAGGGTTTTGGTCTTAGCTAGTATTTATTCTCCCTTTGCTTCTTTGTATCCTTAACGTTTTTCATTGAAAACCTTAAAATTTCTCTCTTTCAATAATCATATGACAATAGTATCATAACCGACAACTACAGTACAGAGGCTAGAGACTTTGTCGATCGATGGGATGAGGAGGGTAGAACAACAATGAGGAAGGGGGGAGATAGTTTGAGGTTAGACATGAAGGAGTTGGAACGTATTATGGACATAACATTAGATAATGGAGTCGAGGCATATAATTAGGGTAATGGAGTTATATAGGACTTTAGTTACTTATTTTAATTTCATGTGCATTTGAGTATTTATAAACGTATTTTTTCCTTATCTATTATGTTTCCGATTTTCTTGTATTAGTATTTCACACCCTCCCCCATTTCTTTCACCCGAACATTGCTCGCATTTATTCTCTATCAAATGTCTCTTATGGAAACAGTCTCTCTACCCTCTGCCAGATTGTCTACATCTAACATCCCCTTACCCCATGATCCTATGGGAATTGGGTGTAGTTGTTGTTGTTGTTGGGTAACTTGACCATTGTAGTCTTTGATACAACTAACCTTCCTTCATTTCAAGTGATACAATACTCGAAGATCCTGTTTTGATCCCTCAGATCTTCCCTCCGATCCAACATATCATCAGTGACCATATTGTAAAAAACTTGCAAGGTATAAAACCAAAGTGAACAAGATTTCGCCATGAAAACTTATACTAGTAATCAAAACTTGTTACATCCAAGTACCATATTTGAGGTTTCAAAAGAGAATATTCACCAACCAAATAACAATAGGTTTATATTACACCTAAGTCTATTAGTATGTTTACATCTAGGGTTGAGCATTTGGACCGCTGGAATAGACCTTTCAATAGGTCCAGTCTAAGGTCCACCATTTTCTGCAAAACAGGTCCAGTCCAAATGCTCACTTTTACATCCAAGAACCGAGAACGGGGACTTGGTAGGCCTCAACAGGTCCGATCCAAGGTCCACCAATTTTTGTAAAACCGGTCTGGTCCAAATGCTCACTTTTACGTCCAAGAACTGGAAACTAGGACTTGGTAAACCTCAACAGGTCCGGTCCAAGGTCCACCAATTTTTGTAAAACCGGTCCGGTCCAGGAGCCGTCCTGTCCGGTCCAAATGCTCACCCCTATTTGCATCTAGCGTTTAGATCCAAGGCCCATGGAGTTTTGGTTAGCCCAAGGCCCCTTATGTATTCATATTTTTATAAGGTTTAATTCTCACTATTCATCAAAAATCTATTATTATTACAGAATCATTAGAAAGTGAAACTTGGTTGGGGAGGGGATTCAACCCCTGCATTCACCACAGATGGGGACAAGGATGGCCAACCCCGTGGCATCCTTGACATGTCTCGGTCCCTATATAGGATGATATTATGGGACTCATTAGAAAGTGGAACTTGGTTGTGTAAAAATTAAAGTAAAATGAGACGTGGGAGCTTACTATGAGCATAAACAAGGGTTGAAAAGGCAAACCATAAGGTTGTTCCAATCTGTTCTGATGGCGAGCCTTGAAACTCTTCATTCGTCCGATGTTCAAGGATCCAAATGACAAAACCGAGTAATATAAAGAAACAAGCAGACACAAGCCACAGATCTGAACTCAGCGGTTTCATAAAGATCCACATGCTTACATCATCATTTCGAGACAGCGTTCCAATGCCAAGATCCGTGTATGGCAATGTAAAGTCCACGTATAGAGACCTGTTAGCGGTGATTGTTATATCTCCAACTGCAGCATCAAATTCCTGATGCAAACAAACATAATGCAATAAAACAGATTAATTATCATGCTTTTCCTGAGCATCAAACAAAGAAAAGAAATGAAAAAATATATATTGGGTTTAAAAAAGATGCATACCCCGGTATGGACTTGATGTATAAGATTGTTGTAGTTTTGATATGCATCCATAAATGGAATAAATTGAAGGGATACGTTGAGATCTAATGCAGCGAAGGCAGTTTGGAACACATCTTCCTATTGTGCAACATTCATCTTCCTATTGCTTAACATCTGATTCAGAAGTGTTGTATCCTTTTCAGTATTCGTCTCCAAATCTTTAATATTCAGTTCATCTCCTTGCTCTACAACTTGTATCCTCTCGACAGCCATTGCTAGAGCTGAAACTGCATCATACGCCCAAATATCATAAGTATTAATCTCCTTGAGCTTCACCATCACATGCTTCTTAGCATGATCATATTCTTTTCTCCATCTAGAAGTGAATTTGTGGATATCCCTTGATTTAAAGCCCACTGCCCCTTGCATAGACTCAATGACTTCATCATCCATTAAATTCAGAAAGTCCATAGTCTTACTGGTGATAACCCATTTGTATCCTTCATCCATCATTCCAAGATACTTTGCATTCACCAAAATGCGGGATGCAAGAGAAGGGGATGCATGCATGATGAATATTTTTGTTTGCATACTCAAAAGCTTGTGAACTTCATCCTGGAGTAGTTCATTGCTAGAAGAGGTTGAAATTAAGCTCCAATGTGTTGCAATTATACCCTTCTTTTGGAATGTATTGGTCATGAATGTAGTCATGTCTCTCCCATTCTCACTATCTTCACAGATAACAGTAACTTCCTTCCATCTAAAGGATTCAGCCATTGCAGCAATCCCTTCAAATTGACTGGTTTCATCTTGTGTAACTTGAAGGAAATAAGGATGCTTGTTGCAAGATAGACATGGTGAAAGTGAAAGAATAGGCACTCTAGCTTTGTCTCCCAAAACCGCCAGGAACTTTGCTTCAGCTGTTGACTCTGAACCTATGATTGCTTCCACTTTTGGCTTCTCCAAAAGATCAAGAGCTGATGGGTAAACAAAGAACATAAACAAATGAATTAAAAATATCCAAAGCAAACATCTAATGTGCATGTTGTGAAAGACATGAATTGACAAATTTGTATGACAACTACAGACCTTTCTCTTCATATGCTTTTTGGTATTTACTTTTGATCTTGTTACATGATGTGTTCCAAATGAAGTCTGAGATAGTTTATAGTTATACAATTGGTAAGACTTACCAGCAGAGAGAGCATGCAGTGGGTCTCCATGGGTATCCCTATGGTGAATAACTATCCTTGTTTGGAAGTGAGGGTTGACCATGTAAAACTCAGACACAGCCATGGTGATGCAGCTATGAACAGCCTTTCCAACCCCAGAATATGAATATGAATATGAATATGAATATGAATATGATGATCCCATATCTAGAATCACTCCCACTGGGATCTCCTTGTAGGCTGGATTTTCTTCTTGTGCTTTTGTATATATCTGCAAGCAGAGCAACATCAACATTAAAGATGAAAGGTGTCTTCTCTCCCTGCTACTTATCTTCATTATTCAATGGTAAAAAATGCTCATGTTGCTGCTGCAAATATGAAAAATAAGCTTTGCTCTTTTCTCCTTTTATTGATTAAAGTCATAAAAACAGATTCAGCCAATCAGTTGACCAATACACACTGGCTTACATCATTCAAGTGTTTAAACAAAAGATTTGCTGTTTAAAGATTATATCTCCTAAATTTAAATAATTACAACAGGGAAAGGTCTGCAATGTTCTAGTGGATGAAGAAGAAGGTTTTCAAATGTCACAAATACCTGGAAATTTCTTTGGTCCATTTAAGTATAAACAGTCAATGTCATCATATATATATATATATATATATATATATATATATATATATATATATATACACACACATCAAAATGTCAACCAGGCATGCATCCTTCAATATATGCATCTACATACTTAGCTAACATCAGCTTAAGGTTCGCTTGTTCAACAAGATTTTGTAGTTGTTTCTTTCTGAAATCTGAGAAGCAATCTTTCGACTGAACCGAAAAAGAACCAACTCATCTTCTCTGGGACTATGGTATACGTTACATGTCCAGTTGAACTAGGAGAACAAATTAAGATGAGTCATAAGCTGATCCAAGAAAGAAGAAACATAATCTCCTTCAGGCAATTCATCGAACACTTGATTTGCATCTCTGAATTTTGACATTTCCCATGTAAATCAGAACTTATAGAACCCATAGTTGACCTTAACGCTGAAGACTGACAAAATGCAATTTGCCTTAATCTGCTATTCGATGTGGAGCAAGACCTTTTGAAGACTTTGTCAGGAACAAAAGGACCAGAAAGGGGGTCACTAGCTAAAAGCCAGAACAGATTAGATCTTGTTAATAGATATACATGGAGATTGTTGAATGAAACAAGAAAATAAACTTCAGGTTTTTAATTTTAGAGGAACTAATTGAAAAAAAAATTCAGTTGTCTAGCAATGATTAGTACGAAGCGCCTTTCAGACATTTCATCAAACGGTTGCTTTGCGTCTCAAAAATGGAATAAAAAAAAGAATTATATTGTCTGTCAGACAACCATGTAGCCATGCCAAGACACATCAAGATGGACTGACAACGATCATCTACTGAGCCATGGCCGGAACCATGAGAAACTCTGTTAATCACGCTCTGGTTACATGGTCAGGGTTCATCAACCAGACATGGGTTTCTGTCTTCTTAGGAATCAAGAATACAGAGGTACGAGCCTATAGAACAGATCCTGTTCAAGTAAGGTCGTGATATTGTTTCTCTCCGCTTCTATTATATATTATGTTTCGTTTGCAGTAGCAACCGATACGGGATGCGTCTTTTCGATTCCGAGGGACTGATGGGAAAGAAGTCAAGAACGTTGAGGGAAACTTTCTTCATCGTAACTAAAATTATTATTATTATTTATTATTACTACTACTAGCATTAACAATAATTTTCATTTACTCTAATTTCGATCTTTTTTTGTTTTCTTAAAACGGTTTGATTTTTAGTTACATTGTTTTGTTTTTTTAAACAACTTGGTCTTTGGTTTTCATTCCTTTGTTAAAATTTTCTGAATTTTTTTTAAATGATTCGTTATTTCAATTTTCTTGGTTTTCGATTCTAGTTGTTTTGAACTATCATCACGTTTAACGTTTAGTTATATATTTAACTGTCATTTTATATCTCCTTTAACTTGATAAGAATTTTTATCAAACATTATTATTTTATTCAGCTATCTCAATAATGCAAATACTAATTTTCAGTTATTCTATCAAACACATGCTTGAATAAAACTTATCAAATTATAAACTTTTATTAAAAGTATAAACTTTTTCAAAAACATGTGATAAAAAAATACGAAAAGTAAAAAAGTAATTATATTGGTTTATTGTTTTTGAAGATTCTTTTACAGGTGAAAACTGAAATATTTGTAATTGTTTGCTATCCGCGTTAGTTCATTTAAATTGTTTGCTATTGGTATTGGTTCATTTTAAATTACGTGAGCAATTGAACAAATAAACGTTCAATTAAACGAACAAATTTTTTTATTTATGTTTATTCGTTTAACAATTTATCTTGCTCTTTCAAACTCATTTCACTTGATTTTCTTTTATATGTTCGTCTTCGATTTTCTTTTATATGTTGTCTTGTATGCCGATTGATTTGCTTGAGTTTTTGCTAGACAATCATACCTTTTACAAACTTTTGCTTCCGTGGAAATTTTTCTATAATTTGTTCCACAATCTTCACTAGCATGACACCACTTTCCGTTTTGCACTTTTTTCAGCATATCTACTTGGCGTTTTAAAATCTTCAAACTCTATGATGTTTCACAATTTGGATAATTTTATGATGTTCACAATTAGATACAGTAGGCATTCAACTCAGAATCAAAGAAACTTTTATGAAAATCTCCATAAAACTAAGGTTTGAAAAAAATAATTTGAATAATTAAGATTTATAGGGAAAAAATTTTCTAAATTTAAGAAGGTTAAGATAAAAAGAATTCAAAATATAGACGAAACATATGACCTTATCTTGTATTTTATCTAAGATTTAAACAATAAATAGGAATATCACATGTGGAAAGATAGCAATCTCAGCAAACCAATAATCTTGTGCAATAAGGAAGATGGAGCAAGGTGAAGGAAAGAGGCTTTTTTGCATCCAAATTTGTAATCCATTTTCTTGGAGTTTTTTTGTTTTCTACATTACAATAACCATAGCAATAAAGAGAGCAAGGTGAAGGAAAGAGGCTTTTTTGCCTTTCATATGTTCTTCGTCCAGAGTACAATGCATTCTTATTTGTTTCTCAAAATAATTTTCTTACTTTCTTTGTCATTTTTAACTTAATTGTAAAAAGAACATATGCTTTTGTTTTATAACACTTAAAACCAAAAACAAAGTTAAAAGTTTTTATAGATTATGTTATGCCAATACAGTGTCTACATCTTCACTTCTAAATGTGAAGATAAAAAGAAAGTAAATAAAACACTAACTTTTACCTTTTTTTCCAGACAAACACACACTATCTGAAGAATTAAAACCAAATAAGAGCACTAAACCATGAAAAAAAAAATACCAGAAAACCCTTATATTATGGCACAACATTACATTAAACACATCTTTTATCTTTTATCTTTTTATTGATTAAGCCTTGCTGTCTATGCTCATTGGTTCTTCTGCCTCCTTTGTCCCTGCTGCCTTCTGCACACAAGCATAATCAAATCACCATTCATTACACCCCTTCTTTTTATGATTTTTATTTTATAAACAGATACACATATTTTCAAAAGGCTCTCACATTGGAAGAGGGTTTTGTCATCTTGGCAAACATATTTCCATAAAATTTAGCATCCTTCTTATTGTATTCCTTTATCTTCTCCTTTAGCAATTTATATTCATGTTTCACATCCCTAATCATCATATCATCATCAAAACCATATTCATCCACTTGCTATAAGCTTCAAAAGTGTCAAAAAAAAAAAAAAAAAGGATTCCTACTTGTTATTAGGGTCGATTTCAAGGGCTTTTTTTACATCAATCTCTGCAAGATCCAGATCAGCTACATTGATGTAAGCTTGAGCCCTTCTGTACAAAGCCTTTACATTTGTACTTTCAAGTTCCAACACCTGTAAAGATCACGTTTCCAGACCCTTGTTAAAACCTTTTAAAACATCATAAAACTATTAAAAAAGAAAAAGCAAACTGTGAGTAGGATTATCTATTTGTATCTCTAACCTTAGTGCAAAGCTTTTCAGCCTGTTTGTAATCCTTGAGTTTCAACTGGCATGCTGCATTATTAAGATTGCAAGTAATCTTCAATGCTTTTGCTTGTTTCTTCTCATCTTCTTCAAAATTAGTATCATACTCAATAAACTTAGCAGCCTGGAAATGTTAAAAACAAAAAAAACAGATTTAGTCATAAACAATTACACAAACCACTGCTTTATTTAATCTTAATTAGTAGGTTTTGACAAGTCAAACTGAATCTTTACCTTTTCATATCGTTTTACTGCTTTCAAATATTTACCAGCTTTAAAGAATGCATTTCCTTCTTCCTTCTTTTTCCCAGCGGCCTCGATCTTCTCTTGAGTCGTGGTCATGTCCCATGATTCTTTGTCCTGAAAATAAAAATAAATAAACGTTGACATTAAATAAACAATATATATATATATATATATATATATATATATATATATATATGATCATAAAAAACTAAACTTTATGCACAGCTTACCTTAACAAAAGAAACAAGCTCAATTTCATATGTGACAGAGGAATTAGGGGGAACCACTGCTAATTCTTGCTTTGAATCAGTAGACCCAAAAGCATATTCTGGAGCAATTGTCAGAAGAGCTACTTCTCCTTTCTTCATTGTCATTACAGCTTTATCAAGTCCATCAATCACTTGCTCTGTTTATGCAAATAGCAAAGTGAGGATTAATGAAAATAAGATTACATAACATGAAACAATAAAAGATATAAAGAATTTCCAATGGTTTATATTACCTTCATCTGCCTTGAACTCAAAAGGCTCAGAATCATCATGACCTTTCTTGATGAACACTGTACCATCTTGTAGCTTACCAATCAACTTCACTGTTCATTATCAAAACAAGAAGAGATTTCAGACATAATGTTACAAAAAAATTTAAAGAATCAAGAGAAGAATCAAATTAAATAATCCAACTAACCCTGAACAACAGCTCCTTCATTCGGGCGTTCATACCCCTCCCCTTCTTTCAAGATTTTCTTGATGACTTTCTTGTCATCTGTAACATTTGTGACCACCTTCCATGACAAAAGTTCTAGTGTGATTTGTAGTGTAGCATTTGCAGGAATAGAGCCTTCAGGTTTCCCTTTTTCTCCAAATCCATCTACAACAAAAAAAATTGTAAGTGAACCGACCTTTGTAGCTATTGAGTGTTGAGCCAAGTGTTTTTACAAAGATAACAGTAAACTTACATTCTGGTTTGACTGTAAGGATGACTTTTTCCCCTTTCTTCATTGTTTTTACAGCCTTAGCCAGAGCAGGGCAGAAATGACCTGATCAAAAACAAATACGTCAGCAACAATCAAAAAAGAATGTAAAGCCAAAACAGAATACAGCTATGTGCTAAAGTTACCATCTTCTACTTTAAACTCGACTCCATCTGATTTTGCAACTACAGTCCCATCCTCAAGTTGAACTTCGTAATTGACTGCATTACAAAGATAACATAAGGACATGTTTAGAACATAATCAAAGAGCTACAGAAACAGAATCTTAAACATGAAAAGTGGATATAAAGAAAGTACCTAAAACTTCGTCGAGGTCCTTGGGGTTCTCCCACTTCTCTCCTTCCTTTACAATCTTTTTGAAAATCCCACCATCCTTGCAAATATCCTTTACACTAACCCATGAGAGCAGTTGTACATCAAACTGTAGAGTAGCACTGGGAGGGATTGTTGGAGGAGAACCAGCTTCACCATAAGCCAGATCTGCTGGTATGGTGAAAAGTGCATTTTCACCCTTCTTCATGGTCTTGATACCCAGATCCCATCCCTTGATCACTTGCCCTGTTGTCAGATAACACAAGAAAATAATGTTAATTATGTGATCCATAGCCTACTGTAACGTTATAATACTGTACAATGAGTGTTAATACACTCCTAGCAAGCAGAAGTGGAAGCACCAAAGGAGAAACCATTAACCACTACATGATACTTTGAATATAGAAACAACAATTTAAATATACACAATGCATGTTTAACATCAACAAATTAATGATCAATGTTAACAACAACGAGGAAATCCAAACAGTAGAATGACCAATAGGAATGCACGAATGTAATCAGTTTCATCATTGAGAAAAAATCTCACCTTGACCAAGAGTGAACTTAAACGGCGTTCCCCTATCACGACTTGAATCAAATTGAGTCCCGTCGAGCAACGTTCCAGTATAATGAACTGTCAAAAACTCAAATCCACAACGCGATCAATACAATCATACGATTTAGCTACGAAACAGTACAACTTTAAAACGTAAACCAACGAGTGTATACCTTCGACCTCATCCCCACTTTCAGGAGTGTCCCAACCTTCACCTTCCTTGAGCAGCTTCTTCTTCAAACCTTGATTACCGATTTCCTTCTCTTCTCCGACTTTCAACGTCACCGGAGCTTCAATATCATCCATAAATTCATCGTTCATCTCATCAGCTACCGGAATATCAAAGTCCTCATCCATATTCGCTGTAGCAAGATCAAGCACAAATTAATCCTCCAAAAACAAGCAAATTGAAGAGATAAATAGTTGAGCTAAGATCAACAAGTAGATTTAAGTTCGAATGGATTTTATATGAAGAAGCGGGTAAGTGGAAGTATGGAGAAAGTTAGGGATTCCAGAGAGTTCGAAAGGGTTTGTGAATGAAGAAGCGACGAAGGGTCAGGATGGTTCGAGAGAGATCACGTTGACGATAGTCTCGAGATCTTGTGAGAGCACGTGATCCGGTGTGTGGTGCGCGTGACCAATGACCAATGCTGTATTGCTGTTTCATTTCTATTTTCGTAATCCGACGGTCTGCGCTTGACTAACCATTTACCGGTCCGGTTTTTCTTATAGAATCTTTTAGAAATTCCGAGTATATATTATCTCATTTGGATTTCCTTTTCATAAATAAATAAAGAAAAAAAACAAATGAAGACAAAAAGAAAATAAAAGATGAGGTATGTTGTAATATATCTCGTAGGCAGCACGGTCCAGACGGTGGGCAACTCAGGCGACCCTTCAGGACCCACGACTGTAGGGGTCCAAAATTTATGGGCTATTTAGTTTATATATGTATATATAAATTTATTACCTAAATGATTTTTAAAACCTAAAGTTGGTTTAAACTCAAATTAACTCAAAAGATAAACAATTTAGTTTGCTTATTATTACTAACTGAACACATCTATATTGAAGAATAAATGATATTTTTTTGATTATATTTGTCTTTGAGGGACCTTTTTCCCCGGACCTCATATATGTTTGGACCGGCCCTATTTCGGAGTTGTTTATTTGTTTTTTTTATTTCTTTTACGCTGCAATTATCTTGTTTTTTAAAATTTGTAGTCATGGTTCTAAAAAGACTGTGGTGCTGTTTCATATTTTCAGGGTTCTGACGTCACTTTTTAAAAAAGCTTGAACTGATATTGTTGTCACACCAAATCTCTCGTTATTTATAATCTTAATAGTAGTTATGTTATTTCATTTAGAGATGGTTGAATGATTGGTCTTGTTTGATATCGTTAATTTCCTATTAGCAGCAAAGACGTTATATCTTGGGGATTGAAACGGGCCTTGATTTATACATTCTTCTAAAAGGCGATGAATGATTATTTATTCAAAGGTGTTATATGCAACCCTATGAAGACAGCAAAAACTATCAAACTTAGTTTTTGTATATATATTAAGTATAATCAAAGTTTAACTCGTTAAATTGGTCACGAAGGCTCCAAAATGCAATAATAGAGGTTATGATTTGCTCTGGAAGGTTGGAGGTTGATAAATGACGAAATCTTATAGGTTAAGCATTTAAATAGGGCCTAAATCCTAAGCACTATGCTTTTTCCCAACAAGAAGGACACACCATGCCTAGCATTTGGGTGCACCGCATCACATATGGCAAACCCACTTCGCGCTAGCCAAACATGATACACACCCCAAATTAACTAAAGATTACTTGAATCGCAATGCATATAAGAAACGGGTGTTACATTAGTGGTAAATCATATTTAAAATAATAATAATATAATAAAAATAAGTAAAGTGATCATATATCTACATGAAGCATAGTGTGTTACCATATCAAAGTCAATATCCCTTAACATATCAATATATAATGCCTGTTTGTAAATATAAACTACTAATTGTTTTTTTTTTTTTTTTTTTTAGAAAATGTAAAGCAAGTTCATAAGTTAGTTCCCAATAAAGTAATCCGACCGTGTATTCAAAGAATCATGACAGTATGTCAATATTTTGTGAAATAACTATTGTTTTAAAATGTGGTATGTTTTGGCAACACATGAACTTCTATCAACATAACTTCAAATCTTCCGAGGATCATAAGGATGTTGGAATATTTCCAAAACAATCTACAAGGCCTGATGCCATCAACCATCATATCTTCTGAAGTTAAAGCTTTCCCTAACATATTTGAAAGTATGCATCTTGCAACAAACATTAAAATAGAATAATACAATCTAAAACAAGAAAATTACAAAGAGAACTAAACTAGCAGTTTGGTTTATTTAGATAATTTAGTACCAAATTGATCTATCAATCGTTAAAAAAAATAGCATATCACGAAGTATGTTCAGAATTTCACAACACTATCTATATAGTCAAAAAGCTTTGGCTGATCCACCCTAGCATTTTGGTTTTTGGAATGCATTAATACTTATTTGCTTTGAGAAAAAGATCAAAATGGTGATAATTTTCATCTTTTTGTTTAGTTTTCTGAATCGCTTTAAAATATCAATTTTAAGTTTCTCTAACCTCATCACTTCAACCTAAGTGAAACAAGGAGTTAAAATGGTGTCCCAAATACTTGTACAAGACATATGTTTTGTTTTTGAAGATACTAGGGAACAAAATTAAAGTATCAAATCTAGAATTCTCTCCTCCTACTAAAAGGTCATGATCTGGATTCTTTTGATCATAGTGATCATAGCTCGTTGTTGTTATTGGTGTCTCCTCCATCTGATCCTTTATCATTGACAGCAACAAGCTCCGTATCAAATATAAGTGTAGCCCCACCTGTGTATCAGTAATTAATTTCTTCAATTTATTAATATCTTTCCCCATTAAATTAAAACACATTTTCCTTATAAAATAAATATGCTCATTACGTACCTGGGATAGTAGGTGGTGAACCCTGGTCTCCATAACCCAGCTTTGAAGGTATCTTCAACTTACGCTTCTCCCCAACACACATTCCCAATAGTCCCTGATCCCATCCTGGAATACACTATTTTTGTTAACTTCCATAATATATACTATAAGAATTGAATTTCACAACAATCAAATTGGGTCATATCATATGGTTTTATACCTTTTATCACCTGACCACTACCAAGTTCGAATTCAATTGGGTCACCCCTTTCAAAGCTGGAGTCGAAAACAGTTCCATCAGTAAGTTTCCCCTGCAAAACCAGAAATTAAACGAATGCTCAAAGATATACATACAAATACAATCATTCATTAAGTGATACAGAAAACTGAGATAATAACTCAGAGAAGAGGGGGGATGGGATGGGATGGAGAAAGAAAGGAAATAGCTATGTAGATGTATCTACTAACTCACCCGATAATGAACTTTCACCCTATCACCTTTGTGTGCTTGGATTTCACAAGATGCTGGTTTGAACTGCAACAACAACAGCAAAAATGGAGGTTCAGGACAGAAAAAAAAAAAAAAAAAAAAAAAAAGGTTAAAGGGTGGGTGGTCGATACTGTTCATGTAAATGATGGTCAGGACAACTGATGATAGCTCTTTAAAATCAATAAACATCAAGAAAGAATAAGAAATGGAAAGTATCAACATGAAAGTGAGAATCAAATTCAATAAGCCAACTGCATTACTCTCTCTATATACATGCTTTCACTGTGTAACCAATTATCAGATCAAATGCATTGCACATAAGACACCTCCTAATTGGGAAAGCTAAGACATTTTTACATACTATACTAACAGCAGATCAACTCAAACCCTCATTACAATTCCGTGAAGATATCTTAAGCATTTCTTTTTCTTTTTCTACCACAAAGAGAAGAGAAAGCAATAGAAGGAAGTAAGACACAGATCCTCCCAATTTTTACATAACAAGCACACTACACAACGATCGGGAAACAGAAGTGGATAATTCGCAGTGCAATCATAACTCCTTGTAAATAAATTAAATAATGCACAATTGTTAACTCACACACTTGAGCCAGATCAAGGGATTATAGGTGATAATAATAAGACTGGGCTACCGGAATTTTACCTTGACGCCGATCTGTAACTCCGTGACATCACCGGACTTCTTTGCCGAAACTGTGAGATATTACGAAGAAGATCAACTCGTCATTCAATTTACACAATCGAACCAGAACAAGTGATTTAAAATATGATAAATAAAGAACTAAACCATTTCGAAACAGCTTTCATTAGTCTTCACTGAAACTCACCAAGTGTGGCGGCAATTAGCAGAAGCAACACAGAGCATCCCTTCATTGCAGAGGTCAGACTCAAATTCGCCATTTTTGCGTTTTGAGTTTCGACCGAACCGCCCTACATTTTGTTGCTTCAGTGGGATTTGGGAAGCCTGATGACGCGGGTCATCCAATCATGTATTGCCACGTCATACGTGAGAACCTAAGGATTAGATTACTGGCAGAATTTCACCTTCAAGCTTCAGCAAAGAAAAAGATACCGATCTTGGACGTCCCTATATTTCACGTATTTAACAATTTGAGTCCTTCAGCTTCCATATTTCGTCTTGAAACATCCGTAGAGTTCCGCATCATTTCAAAATGGTAGTTTTGGATTTGGGTAAGCATGAACAACTTTTAGACTTAAGCATTTATACCCTCTAAGTCTTAAAACTAAAAATCTTGTTTCGATTTCGTTAAGCATATAGATACTAAAAGAGATTTACATGTATGGTTATGCAAGATGATGAATAAAAAACTTATATAAGGTAGAGTTTTCTTGAAACCTAAAAAATATAAATTCATGATGTTGACACAGTCGATTATTCTTACGTCTTTAATCTTTTTGGATACCAAAGCCACCAAGAAATTGACAAATTGTATGGCACATAACAAAATATTACGGTTCAAATACGGCAAGGTATCAATGATTCAATAGTTGTCTCATTGTTGTTAGCATTATGCATTTTAAAACCCTTGTTTATCATGTTGATCAATGAAAAAAAAAGTAAGCTAAACTCAAACCAAACTCACAATCAAATTAAAGAGGCTAAAATGCAGTGGCGGACCTTAGTAGTGCCCCAGGGGTCCCGGGCCACTGCTCCGACGCCGGCACGTAGTGTAATTTTTTTTTAATGTTCTTTCTATTGGGTGTACCGGCTTAAAACACGAGTGACACTACTAATATAGATTTATTTTGAAATTTTTTTTAGTGTCACCCTTACGAAAATGTTATGCGTCCGCCACTGCTAAAATCGACCTTAATAGAATAGTTTTATTGCTTTAATAGAATAGTTTTATTGCTTTAAATAGAAGTTGTACGATGGATGCTTATAAGAACTCAAATTACCATACAAATTAATTAAAGAGTTCTATACACACATGATGGCTTCCTAAATATTGCAAAATCAAGAAACTTAATGGACAATAATTTGAAAGGACACTTTCTAAAAAAAATCTATTTGTTATCTTCTTAGAAATATAAAGTGTATTATAAACTAGAAGCTAAGCTATCATTTCATTATGATAAGGTGGTAATTAACAAAAACAAAAAACAAACTACACAACATGCATACATTTAGGGTATGAGAAAGAAAACATAAAAATTTATGTTGCTCACAATACCATTAATTATGATTATGTTATGTGCACGACCAAATTAGGAATAGTTTATTGATAATATTGTCATGCTTTATTTTGAGTTTAAAAATGAATGGAAAGAAGAGTAATGGACACGGAAAAAATACATGTATTTTTGTTGTTTTCCTGAGTTAAAGGGAAATAGAAATAAAATTGTGTTCTTAAGTTGAAAGGAGAGGGAAGTAAATCAACATTTTTATATTTTTTCCCCTTCATTTCCCTCCCTTATCATCTTAATCTGCCCTCCTTTCCCCTTCCATTTTGTTCCCCCTTTTTTTTAAAAAAAAAACTCAATAACACAATTTCTCCTTAATTCTTTTCCTTCCTTTCTATTCTCCTCCTAAAATGAACTCAAGAACATGCCGTTAGGACTAGCGGACACATGTAATTTACACATATAGAGTTTTCGGACCTAAAAATGTATCTAGGTGAAACATGTGATTCTATTTGTTGTTCATGAGATAACTCTCTACCCGACACGGGGCGCCCCTTTACTTTGCCGACTATGTTGGGGTGCACCTTTATACGCCGTATCTTGTCTTTGATGTTTATGTATATCTGACAATCATCATATTACATAATTTAAAAGGTTTGTTGAAAATAATAAAATAAGTCAATCTTATATTTATTTGTATTCTCAAAAGGTTTTTTTGTGTTTAAGTGTTTTTGTTGTGGGCTTAGAATGTAAATGCAGGGACAACACGCGGATCTTTTGATATGGATCGGATATTCGGCTATGCTCCATATTTGTGTTACTGAGATATAAAAGAGAAGAGAGAGTGGAGATATTTTCAGATGAACTTCTTCAGTTAGCTCAATAGAGTTAGGGTTTTCTCTAGTTTTCAACCGTTCTTGTGTCTACTTCTCTCCGTTCTTATGTATGTTAACAAGTTATACTAATCGCTCAAACTATTGTTGATTGATCTGTAGTTCAGATGTTTTTCATTGAATAATCTGATTAGATTAGGGTTGAGTGAATGTATATATGAGAGTAGATTAGGTTTTTTTATAGTGAGGTTTCATATGTAAGTACATGAAAACCTTCTGTTTCTTTGTCCACAAATGATATAAGAAATGAAGATATTGAGAAATATGTATTGTGTGATTTTAACAAGGTTAGACAATTATATGAAAGAATTTCAATAATTCATTTGCAAAATACAGAAATATGTTTTTTTGGTATAAAAGCATTTACTTTTTGTTTTCAATTTAAAAAGCAAGGGAAGAAAAAGCAATGGGACAAAAGAAACGGGGAAAAAAGGAAAAAGAATGGAATGGAAAGGTAAGAATCCTTCTCATATAGACGGGTAGTTTCCTTACTCATAATTAAAAAAAAAACACTAAGAACATATTTTCTTTTCTTTGATTCTTTTTTTTTTTTTTAAATAACTTAGGTAGACATTTTATTTCCCTTTAGGCTGGATGGAGTGGTGTATAGCATGTTCACAATGTCGAAGTAGTTTTTTGGCAATCACATTAGTGACACATCAATTTTTATACAAGAGATGCATGATATATCATTTAAAATGAAAAGGTTGATCAAATTAATAAAATATAAAAGTAAAATAAAATAAAGAAAAAGAGGTCATGCATTAAAATATTATATTATATAAATTTATAAAACACAATCGTTATGCAGAACCAATCTATAAAGAAAATAACTTAAACCCTCAAACTTTCACTCCTTAAAAAAATAATAATAATAATAAGGGATAATGACTTAGGAGGGTAATAAGGTTTCCAGTTTGTCTGTATTAGGTCATTAAGGTTTTTTTTTTTGTGCGTATTAGACCAATATGGTTGTTATTACCGTTTAGAAATAGTCCTTTTACCGGTTTTAACGGGTAAAAATGACTATTTCTAAACGGTAATAACAACCATATTGGTCTAATATGCACAAAAAACCGTAGTGGCCTAATACGGACAAACGGGAAACCTTATTACCCTCCTAAGTCATTAACCCTAATTATTTAGAAAACATGTTTACTAATCAATGTGACTGATTTGTTTGACGGAAAATAGTTGCTTTCATTTAAACTTATCTCACAACCCTTCCGGAACTTCTAAGTCCAGAAACTTATATGATTGATGATCTTCATTACATAAATATGCAACATTTTATCAATAACTTCTTTTTTGTCATTTAAATGTTTACATGAACACATCCATATGTACAAAAACAAAATCTCACTTTGATACCTCCCATCAATGTCTACATTTGATAACGAATGGAAATGTAAAACCAATAGGGACTTGTATAGGATGTCTGTTATCAATTATTTTATAAAAAACAAAACCACAACATGAACTAAAAAACTGAAGTTGCAAAATGAATAAAAAAAATCAGCACATACACAAATACATACATACATACTATATACAACACATAAACGGAAGTTTATAAAGCATGAAACCTAATGACAGGAAAAGTAAAAAACTTAAAGGAGACGTTATAGAAAGAAAGATCACCCTTACTTGCAACAAATGGTTGAAGACATCAACAGGAAGATCAATCTGACCATAGAATCCACATGTTGTCTGATCATGACTTCAGTAGATGAACTACTGAAACGTAAGAATTGCAATTGAACTCTATTAGCATTTGAAAAAGGGAATTAGGGTTCCAGAAAAGACGACGAAGGGTTAAAAAAAGTTTTGGACCATTTCTCGATTTGTGTGTGTCATCTTTGCGCAGGGGCCATGCTAATCTTCTCTGTATAGTTCCAATTTTATCGGATGTCCCCAAAGGAACGACTATAGATGAAGAGTTTCGCCATATAGAGGAGTAGCAGGTTATATGGGACGACGCGAGTTCTAAATGAAGTAGTTTGCTGTTGATGGTCATATATTCTCAATGTCTTTAAAATTAGGGTTAATGACTTAGGAGGGTAATAAGGTTTCCAGTTTGTCCGTATTATATCACTAAGGTTTTTTTGTGCGTATTAGACCAATATAGTTGTTATTACCGTTTAGAAATAGTCCTTTTTACCCGTTAAAACCGGTAAAATGATTATTTCTAAACGGTAATAACAACCATATTGGTCTAATACGCAAAAAAAAAAAAAAAAAAAAAAAAAAAAAAAAAAAAAAAAAAAAAAACCTTAGTGACCTAATACGGACAAACTGAAAACTTTATTACCTTCTTAAATTACTATCCCTAATAAAACCCCCTAAGACTCTCTCTCCTCTCTCCTTTCTCTCGCCTCGGCAACACAATGCCATTTTATAAACTTTTTTATTTATTTTATTTATTTATTTATTTATTTTAAATATTTTAGTCCTTTCTAAATTCTGACTATATCATGGCGTGCTCTAACCATTTCTCTGTGTATGAATAGGCCTCCACCCTCTCCTATGAATATGCCTCACGCCGACTCTTTTCGAATCTACAGAGTTCAGACGTCGCTGCCTGAAATTGTTTAGTCAAATGCATGTTGATTTCTACAAGCAAACTTCGGAGTCTCTCCGTCAAACACAATCGAACGCTTTGCCATGTTTTTCAGTTCACCCAGAAACCCGCAAACAATGACAACCTTGATCAGATAGCAAATCTTTTGAAACAACCGAATTGGGAACATAACATATATCTTAAATCAATTGCTTCCCACATGAGTCCTGAATCAGCGTGTAAGGTCATCTCTCTTCACAACGAGAACGTCGCACTCTGCGTCCGATTTTTCAAATGGGTGTGTAAACAGTCAACTTATTGTTACAGTGTAGATAGTAGAATCCATCTTTCGAATTTGATTATGCGTGGTAATTATTTTGGGGTTTTACACAAGGTGGTCGTTGTCTTGATCAAAGATTGTAGTAATACTGTAAATGAGGCTCTGAGATTGATTAGCGTTCTTGATGATATGAGGAAATTTGGTTTCAGGATTAGTTACCCTTGTTATAGTACTCTTTTGATGTGTTTAAGTAAGCTACAAATGGCTTTACCAGCCTTTTCAGTTTATAAAAGAATGGTGAATGATGGGTTCATTTTAGGTTCGATAGATTACAACACACTGATAAACGCTTTGTGCAAGAATGGGTTTGTACGAGGTGCAGAAATGTTTGTTTCAAGAATTGTGAAACTTGGTTTCGATATAGATGTTCATATTTCAACTTCTTTAGTACTAGGCTATTGCAGGATCGGTGATCTTAAAGAGGCCTTCCAAGTGTTTGATGTAATGTCAAAAAGAGATGGTTGTGGGGCAAATGAGGTAACTTTCACGATACTGATTCATGGTCTATGTGAAACAGGTAAGCTCACAGAAGCATTTGCATTAAAGGGAAAAATGGTCATGAATGGATGCCATCCAACTACACGTACATATACTGTTCTCATTAAAGCAATTTGTGACTTAGGATCTACAGATAAAGCTATGTATTTACTCGATGAGATGCTCAAGAAAGGAAGCAACCCTAATGCTCATACTTACACAATATTGATCAATGGATTATGCATGGAAGGTAAAATTGAAGAGGCAAATTCAATGTTTAGAAAAATGATCAAAGATGGATTAATTCCAGGCACAATTACTTACAATGCACTCATCAATGGCTACTGTAAACAAGAAAGAGTTGTTTCTGCTTTTGAGCTTCTTTCCATGATGGAAAAAAGAAACAGTAGGCCAAATATTCGCACCTTTAATGAACTTATGGAAGGTTTATGTAGAATTGGTAAGCCTTACAAAGCCATGGCATTATTGAGAAAGATAGTTGAGAATGATTTAAGACCCGAGACACTAACTTATAACATATTAATTGATGGGTTTTGTAAAGAAGGCCAACTTGATATGGCTTTTAGAATTCTAAACTCCATGGATTCACTTCACCTTGAATCTGATGGATTTGCATATACAACACTCATAGATCAGCTTTCCAAAGAAGGAAAAGTGGATCAAGCAAATGGGATCTTGGGTTTAATGATGAAAAAGGGAGTAATTCTTGATGAAGTCACATTTACTGTTCTTATCGATGGGTATTGCAAGAATGGTAAAACAGAAAATGCAGTTATGATTTTCGATCGAATGGTCAAACATCTTACTTTGACCAGCCCTCACATTTTTAATTCACTGATTGATGCTTTCAATAAAGATACAAAGGTGGGCTATTCGAATGCAATTTTTGGGAAGATGTTGAAATGTGGTGTGACTCCTTCTGTGGTGACTTACACAATTCTAATTGATGGGTATTTAAGGGAATGTAATTTTGATCAATCTTTAAAAGTTTTTGAATCAATGAAACTTTGTAATTGTCCTCCAAATGTCTACACATTCACGATTTTCATCGATGCATTATGTCAAAATGGTAGAATGGATGAAGGATTGAAGCTTCTTGAAACTATGCGTGATGCGGGTGTATCTCCAAATGTTGTTACTTATACTATATTGATTAAAGCTTATGTTAAATCGGGTGATTTGGAACATGCATTTGGAATCTTGAATAATATGGTAAAAGATAAGTGTCCACCAAACTTTGAGACTTTTTCTTCGTTGCTTGAAGGATTAGTTATATCCAGCAATGGTAAAACTAAAAATAAAAATTCTTCTTTTATTGTTTTTAAAGAAATGAATGCTACTCATAGTGTTGAGTTTTTACAAAAGGCCAAGAAACATGGTGTTAAGGATTCGGATGTTAATAGTTTCTTGATCATGGGGTTGTATAAAGTGGGACGAATAGTTGAAGGCTATGAATTGGCTCAAGAAATGGTGAAAAATGGCTACTTTCCTGACATTACTGCATGTTCTCAGATTCTTGAACACTTGTGTCATGAAGGGAAATACGATGATTGTGTAGTGTGGATGAAGTTGATGTTTGATCATGGGCCTATGCCATCTTTTGAATCATGTTGTTGTTTATTTCATGGTCTTCGAAAGGAAGGAAAGATTCAGGAATTGCAAGATTTGATGTGTAATCTTTTGTGGAAAGCTGGTGTTGAGGAGAAAGATGGAGTTTTATCATACATGGAATCTTTGTTAAATTGTGATGAACATGATGAATGTCTTAAGCTTCTAAAAGTTGTTGAAGAACTTAACCATCAAGAGAGACCGATAATTTAACTAGATTGAAGAACATGGCCCACCTTATGTAATCGATAATATGAATAGACATTTTATTTGATTGCTTTATGCATTTATTTACATAATCTAAAAGCATAGAACATTATTTAGATGCATATAGATGAGGTTAAATTCAAACCATAAAGTCGTGCTATTGCTAAAGTGTCTTCAAATCCTTAACCAAATCTATAATATACTTCTTCTGTATCTCATCATTCTGCAAAAACCCCTTCCATTTTTTGTGATTTTCCCTTATCGATTTAGCGACTTCTGTTTCAGTCTCCATCATAACACTCTTCACAGCTTCAAACACATCTTCTTTCCCAAAATACCCATCTTCGTCTCTCCTATTTACCTCGACTCCTACCTTCCAATCCATCGCCATTAACTTAGAGTTCATGAACTGGTCGCCCTTCAATGGCAGCATCACCAACTGACAGTCGTTTACCAGAGCTTCGATCACAGAGCTGAAACCAGCATGACAGACATAACACCCAACACTTTCGTGAGCAAGAATATGTCGTTGTTGCACCCACCCTGAATGCACCACCCCTTTACCCTTCACCCTCTCCATGAACCCACGAGGTAGGGTTCTTTTCAGTTCTACAGAGCTGTCGAGATTCGCCGGAAAATTCAACACCAGGAAGAAAGGAAGACCGGTGAGTTCTAACCCTAGAGCTAATTCTGTTATCTGATCATCTGTTAGAAAAGTTTCACTGCCGAAAGAGCAGTAGATTACGGATCTAGCTGGGAAGTGGGTCAACCAGTTGGTCCACGTCTGGTCCAGTTCGCCGGAATATGGCTCGGGAACCACCGGACCGATTAGAAGAAGTGGTTTGTTGACCTGTTTGGTTATATAATCAAGGTAAGGTCCTTCCATTTCTGTACATGACTTCATGAGTATAGCGTCGCAGCCATTAAAGCATTTCATCAAACGGTCAAATACGCTTGGAGTACCATGGAAGCTCGTGAAGATGTAAAGAAAATCCGAAGCCTCAAAAGTTCTGAAACCGATGGTTCCCGGGAACCCCGGTGGAGGATTCGTGACTTCTTCTATAGTCGGTGGTATATTCCGGCCGATACAGGCGGTGACATACGCGATGGCGATCCCCAAAAAAACCGAGAAACAGACGGATTTGATGCCGAGCTCAGTCGCTATTGGTGGCAGCCACGATTGCGCAAAGTCGAAGATTACGATATGAGGTTTGAGATGTGTAAGTAAGTTCTTGATCTGGGGTTGCATGAGGTCTAAGGCGACTTTGAGGAGTTCAACGGTGGCTGGGGAGGTGTCGGCGGTGTTCTCCACCCCTTCAGGGAGGCCGTCGACATGAGGGAGAGTGAGAGGGATGATTTGAGTGGCGGCGGTGCGGTTGAGCATGGTTTCGATACGCCGGACATTGGCGGAAGCAGCCAAGAAGGAAATCCTGATACCAGAATACGAGGACAACTTATTGGAAAGCTGTACAAAGGGACTTATGTGACCAAAAGCCAGAAAAGGAAACATCACTAAGTGGAGCTCATTACTGTTTTCATCTGTTGACATCTTCCTTTGCATCAAGAAGTGGTTTTTGATCTGTTTGTTAAATCTGTAAAGGTTCCTTTAGAGCTTCGATACCTCTGCATGACTTTATGACTATATATATATATATATATATATATACATATAATCAACTCAACTGTATGAAAGAAGAAAGAAAGCCACGTCCTTGGGGAAGAGCATGAATGCGTTATCGTACCGCATTGTAACTCCGACACATCTCACTCGAGTCGAGGTGTCAAAATCATGGTTGTTAAAACTTCCTCTCTAATAAATACAAATACACTTGGATAGTCTTTAAAAGTTTTTAAGGGAAGGTTTAAAATCAAGAATTTTATGTGAAAAAAATATTAAAATGATTATTTTGCCTTTCTCATTTCTTTTTTGTATTTTTTATTTGTATTAATACCTTATTAATTAAAAAACAAACAAAATAAAAAAAAAATATATATATATGTCAGGCCCACCCCACCCACAGGCTCTCTTTCTCTCTCTTCTTTCACACACAAACAATATCGACCCACCACCGTCGACCATCACTCTCCGCCACCACCGTTTATGTTATCTTTACCTCTCTCTTATCTCTCATATATACACACCAAAGAAAACAAAAATATAAAAAAAAAAACTTTAAATCCATAAATCAACATCAAGCCACATTCAAGAAAAAAAAACTTTGGATCTAAATTTGGATCTAAAGTTGTGATGTGTTGCTGGTGGTGCTCATCGATTATGAGGAAGTTGGAGATACAACCACCATCCATCTTCCCACTTTGTTGTTGCCGCCATCACTTGAAACCCCAAACCATGACGGATCTGAAACCCTCGTTTGCAAACCATCGCTTGAAACCCTAAACGTCGTCGCCATCCGAGAGCTAGAACAAAATCGTTGGAGAAGAAGAGAAATGGGCGGCTCAACCATCGTCTTTTTCGAGTTGTAGATTGGAGAGATGGTTGTTTTAGAAATCAATTGTCGATCGAAATCCCAAATGGTTCCAGAAATCAATTCTTGATTGAAATCAGAGGAAGTAAGAAGTAGGGAGGCATAGTATGTGGGTGAATCACATGACGTCCTACGAGGGAGCTGATGAGGATGTTTCGATAAGGGTTACGGTGGATAAGGGTGGTCGGCGGTGAAGTTCATCGGTGAAACCGGTGTTGTTGGGTGGAGTATTCAACCACACACTTGCAAATCGATTATGGAGAGTGTATTGATCATCGATTGTGTTCGTATGTGGAGTGTACGTGTGGATTCTTTCTATAGAGAGAGAGAGAGAGTATCGGTAGGGGTGGGGGTGGGCCCAATTCTTTCATTTTTAATTTTTATTTAATAAATTATTAAAAAAATATAATAAAAATACAAAAAAATAAATAAAAGGGCAAAACGGTCTTTTCAAGTCCTCTAGGGACCAAAATCAAAGGAAATTCTTGATTTTGGATCTTCCATGCAAGTTGAAAACTTTTTGGATCCTATCCAAAGTTTTTTGAATACCACAGGGACCAATTTTACAGTTTTATCCTAATAAATACACATGCCTTCTTCGCGTTAATTTGGCATTTTCTAACATTTTTTAAATTTTTATTTTTCACTTATTATTGTATTGTATTTTTTATTTTATTAAATTAAATTTTCACATTTAATAGGTAAGGTAATATATATGTAAGATATTTATTAGAAATGATTTATACGTGTAATGTATTCAATGTATTAAAACCTCATTAATTTTAATAATTCAAAATGTTTCATATTTTTCTTATAAATTCAAACTTCTCAAATTGTTCAAAATTTTATATTTAATTTCTTTTTTAAATGAACCCAATGTAATACATGAGTCTCACACCTAGTTAAATTTTAAACACTAGGGTTGAGACCCATGTATTACATAGGTTTATTTTAAAAAAATTAAATATAAAATTTTAACAATTTGAAAAGTTCGAGTTTATATAAAAAATAAGAAAATTTTTTAATTATTAAAATTAATGAGACTTTGATATATTAAATATATTACATATATAAACTATTTCTAATAAATACCTTACATATATATTACCTTACATATTAAATGTGAAATTTTCATTTAATAAAATGAAAAATACAATAAAATGACAACTGGAAAATAGAAAATTTAAAAATTCTAGAAAATGTTATGTGTCCAAATGAAGGAAAAAATGACATGTGGCAAAAAAAACATTCATTTATTAGGCGGGTAGGTACGGGCAACGCGAGTACGCGTTATTCCGACGTGGCAAGCAAAAAACGTTTTTATAATGCGTCGAACACTGCGCCCACCTCGCGTTTTTAGGCATTACGATGGTAACGCTTGACAACAGGACATTTTTCTAAGCAAATTAACTCGGATATATTTTTGATTTTTCAACCATTGTAAAACGGTCAAAAAAGTAAAAAAGTAATAATAAAAAAAAATCCTTTTACAACTATATATATACATATACATCAACCTTTATCTTATAAAAACCTTTTTACTTTCAAATATTCAAAAAAAAAACTCTTTTCCTTACTATGGATCAAAACCCCAACACTCTTCCTCCAAACAGAAATACACCTCCGCCTGTTGGTTTTGCCCAATACGAAATGTACGCGAACATTCTCAACACACAAGACAACTTTTTCAATCCCGTCTCACCACCAACACAATTCACTACACACCTTCCACAAAACATTTTCAACCCATTTGCTACAATTCAACAAAATACCACACAACCACAACCCACCCAACAAACTGTACCCGAGACGCAAGCTAGTGGGGGGGGGGAGCGGAAAAAAAAACGGCCCAAAAAGGGAGATCACGAAGGAAATGGAAAGCATTTGCGGTGGAGCAATCGGAAGACGAACCTCCAACATGGTAGACCGCGGACGAGGAGTACGAATTGGCGGTGGCTTGGTGCGGGACATCAAAAAATCTAACGCAAGGAAACGACATGCGAAGAGTTGCCTTTTGGGAAGCCATGATCAGGAAATTTCGTAGCCTTTTGAATAAATATGAAAATTACCGCAATCACGACATGTTGAGTAGCAAATGGACTCAATTAAGCAGGAAGTGCACCAAGTTCAATTCCACCTACAACAAGCTTTCCTCGCACAAGCAAAGTGGTGTGATCGATTTTGACGTTTATAGAGCGGCAAGGGAGCAATATCATGTGGAGACCGGACATGTTTTTTAGCACAAAAAAATTTGGGAGATTGTGAAGGAAGACCCAAAGTGGAATAAAACCGACACATTTACGGAACAACAATCGAAGAGGTCGCGCGGCTCGGGTTCGGTCGATGTTTCAGACGCACGCACGAACATCGACCTCAATGCGGAGACGGATGAGATACCGGACGACTTGAACGACATTAAAGAGATCTCCCCTCCTCGACGACCAATAGGCCACGACAAAGCGAGGCGTGCTCAATGGCACGTGGATGAAACCGAAAGTTGACGACGAGAGCAAGGCGAAATGAAAAAAAATTTGACGAGCACAACGAAATCGCGCGTAAAAATATGATTTGCAACGGGAACATTTTGAGTTATTGCGTCGTGAAGCCGAGGACGATCGTATTGCGAAAGATTTGACGATTATTCAAACTAGCGAGGATAATTTGTCACCGAGACGGTTTGAGACACTTCGAAAAATGAAGGCGAAGATTTAGCAGAAATATTTTGACAAAGATTAGTGTTTTTTTCATTGTAATGTTTTTTTTGTTATTTTTTTTTCGGACTATTTTTTTTCGTTGGAATATCGTTTTATGTTTTTTTCGTTCGAATGTAGTTTTTAATTAGTATTTAATTTAATTATTTATTATTTAATTTATATGTTTTTTAAAAATTATTATGACATACATTTAAAAAAATAAAACAAAATAAAAAATGGGAATTACAAACATAAAAAAAATTAAAAAATAAAATAGAAAATAAATTGTGTTATTACATATTATTTGGTGTTGCTCATTTCCACCTTTGGTGTTATAACACCCACTTATTACTAGGATGATGACGTGATACCTTTTGGATGTAGTAACATGTAATAACATGTTACCCTCACCCAACAGCTTTAGAGTAGATATGTTTTTCTTAGACAATGCACTAGTATATTAATAAAAAACACAAACCACCTACGACTCGACAATGTACAGATACAATAAAGAGTGAATTAAAAGAACATCCAAAAAAAACTAATTAGTATAAGAAACTATGAGCCGACAATGTACTACAATAAAAAGTGAATTAAAAGAAGAACACCCAAAGAAATTAATTAATACAAGAACCACAAAAGCCAACTAAAACTATCAATAAATATAATATATATATATATATATATATATATATATATATATATATATATATATATATATATATATATATATATATATATATATATATATATATATATATATATATATATATATATAGAGTCAAGATCAAATAAGAAGGAAATTTTTGGTAGGAAGGTAAGAAGTTTTTTTTCTACATATTTTTTTGACAAACAAAATCAATGAATCACTAGATGATTAATTTCTAAGATGATTCACAAGAAAAAATTCTCAAAAAAACATCTTTATGATTCATTTATACAATGATTTTGTTGTTATTCACTAAAATTATCATAAAAATGAATTTTTTTCTTAATTTACTTAAAAATGAATCATAAAGATGTTTTTTTGAGAATTTTTTTTTGTGAATCATCTTAGAAATGAATCATCTAGTGATTCATTTATTTTGTTCGTCCAAAAAATATGTAGAAAAAAAACTTCTTACCTTCCTACCAAAAAAAATTTCTTACCGGATCTATATCCTATATATATATATATATATATATATATATATATATATATATATATATATATATATATATGTATGTATTTTTAAAGCAATTCTAATATAAATATTAACGTTTGATTATTCATATATTCATTAGAATATTATAGTTCTATATTATAAATTTATGTATGTATATTTTTATAATAAATTTTAATTTTAGTTTTAACATTTGATTATTTATTAATTCATTGTTGAATAATGACATAAAACTGTGGATACAAAGTTCATTATAGAATAATAACATAAAAATAATGTTTTTACGTTCTCACACTATTTGATGTTTTTATTTGAACTATATATATATATATATATATATATATATATATATATATATATATATATATATATATATATATACTTGGTTCCTTTTTGCAGGAATGACCCTCTGTTTATCTCAATATGTGATGTTTTGGGTTGGTTTGTATTCTAGATAATATTTGACATTTTGCTATTAGTTTCTGTCCATGTGTTAGCATTTTGTTTTCTTCATCATTATGGTAGCCAATTGCGATTGGATTGGTGTACTTCTTTTCTCACCACCCTTTTATCCTTTATCTCACCACCTTTCTTTACCAACAATATTATATCGCCGACCCAGCTCCTACCTTTTCATAAGACCCTACTACCTTTCTCCATCGCCTTATCTCATCTATTCGTTTTTCTCTCACCGCCTCCATTGCATTCAGGCTCAATGTTGTAACGGTGTTGGAGGGGAGTTGGTGTGAGCGGCGCAAAACCGTACCGCTGAGACCATCGTCACCCTATACGCCGTCACTTTGCCTTTCTTCAGAGACAATATCGGCTTTCACACCCGCGTTCTGACACCGACAACAAACAAACTGTCATTGCCTACTACTACTTTCTCTGCTTGAGACTGTCACGATGTCGAAACACATGGATATGATTCCCCGGAGAGTCGCACCTCATGCAGAAAAAATATGGGGGAAATTAGTTGTGAACGATCAGGTGAATACCTTCATCCAACCCATTGAACCCTAAATCAGCGTTATGTGCTTCCTTCTTCGTTAGACACGTTTAAAGTTTTTAAAAGTTGTTTTCTATTCAAATTGCCCCTGTTAAGGTATTACCAAAGATGATGAACCTAATTCAGGTACATTTGAGCCTAATTTTTTTCTAAATTGTGCTTTATTGTTTTTTATTTTCGGATTAATCCCTCATTGTGGGTTGCGAATTTCGTCAAGAAGCTTAAAGATGTCTGATTTATACAAACAATAAACTGAGAAGATTCTACAATATGGTGAAGTTTATCGTTTCTTTTGCTTAAATGAGGTAAGTTCCCTTGAACTTCAGAGATGTGTGTGTGTGTGTTATGGATGTGAATCTTGAACTTTGTCATATTTATTGATGTGCACTGCTGCCACAGAAAGAAACTTATCCTTTTCCAATCTGCAATCTTATTTTTCACTGTCTTCTTTCTTCATGTTTCAATAATGAACTGTAGAAGTCACAATTGGTAGATATTAATTAACATCTGTTTATGCAACCCCTAAAAATCAAGATACTAACACATGAATTTTGTGAATGGATTATCTTTGATTCAAATTATACTTCATGCCCTTTCTATATGGTGATATGTTGGTTTTTATCCTGTTAAACCTTTTAGGACCCTGAACAAAAGAAAGAAATTGCAAAGGAAA